>NC_090933.1:287989228-288298904 GCF_040938575.1 Ambystoma mexicanum | reverse complement strand
TGTGGGACTCCTGGCAGTGCAGCTCTTCCTCTTTTTGGTCACGGTGAACCGACCGTTGGGATACCCTTATGGCACACATGGGTTGGAGTACAACCCTGTACTCCTAATGTATGTTTTTGGGAACCTGTGTGTTGCCCACAGAGCAGGGTATGGGCTGGTGGAAGCTCCATGCTGCCTTTGACAGGTGCTCTGAGTGTCTGTTCATTTTGGGATACCCAGGCCCTGCCATTGGAATCAGTTGATTCCTGATAGGAGACAAGATCGCCCCTGTGGCCTCTTGCTTTCTATCACCTGTTGCTTTGTTTACCCGAAGTCCCAGGAAGCCCTGACTCTGTCCCTTACCCCTGACTGGCTGTTTGGTGGAATTTCCATATATGGTATTGTGGGGAAGTCCAGGCCAGACTGGCCGGGGCCTTTCCAGTGACTGTATGTTGTGGGTACACCCTTGGGGTGGGACCTGGTTGAATGGGGTGTGTGACCAATATGCCCTTCTTGTTGTGGATATCTGGTTTCTGGTATGAAACACAATCACTGAGACAGCCCTGCCCGAAACTGGTATGAATGCAGTGTGTAGTGCTGAATGACAGAGTACCTGTCTGAATCCACATTCTGTGTTGTGAGTGTCTGGATGGAGAAGAATGGCCTGAATGCACCGTATGTCTGATTGGCTGACTGACTGCCTGAATGCCCTTCTGAGTGATTGGTTGCCTGAGTATGACCAACCAGAGTGAATGGGAGATCAACAATATATCTGGGGGCCTCTCACTGCTAGAATTAATTCAGAAGCTGTGCTTAATCTTGAAGCCCTGCTGGAAGAGAAGAATTGCTGTTGCTCTACTTTGTCGATCTGAAAGTTGCTGTGCCTTCAAGGAACTGATCCAAGAGAGGACCTGGCTAGGAGACCTCTCCCCGAGCTACGAGGGACCATCGTTCACCAGCTGATCTTTGCCAAAGCTCCCTGGTAGACAGACCTTCGAAAGGATGCCGACCGGAGACAGGGAATGCCGCTGAATCATGAAGAGAAGCGCCCGGACAGCCGTCCATCGTCAACCGCTGTGCTCCTTTGCCTAAGAACATTTGTTACAAGGACTCCCACATCCATCATCGTCGACCGCTTTGCTCCTACTGGAAAAAGTCAAGGTTGTCGACGACTGAGGAGAATCCACTGGTGGATTTCCCACCACCCGAAGACCTCAAAGACGCGAAAAGAGATCAGACGTCAGCCGTGGTCATGTCCCGATCGCTGATGCCAGACACCGACAACACGATGCCCGTGCTGGGCCAAAGTTCTTCACTGACTCTTTGAAGCAACGCACCATAGTCGTCGAGGTGCACCACATGCCTCATCTGTTGCAGAATGTTTTCAACTGACCATCAACAAGCACCGCAAGGACGGAAGCTGCTACCTCAATGACAACGTTCACCTTTTCTTCATCGCCGGAGGTTCGACGACCCGTGACTCCTCCCTTAAAGAGACTGCACTCAAGAGGGGCCCATCGATTCCCCGACGAAGAACACTAAAACACCAGGTACATTGGGGTTGCAGAACTATTAGAAAGACCCAAGACTATGTTAAGTATAACTGGACTGGGCTTGTCAAATATGCTTTATTTACAGGTTGCCAGGTGGGGGTATCCTCACATAGAATATCTCTTAAACGTGGGATAGACAGTTCTGCCATTGCTTGATTTAATCTTGCCTTCTTTCCGTGTCTATTGTTGATTCATCTTGCCATGTGATTTGTTTGTCATTTGAACTGTTAGCAGTTGATGCATTTCATGGGAATTGATAGTTAAGAGTGGTACCACGTAGACTTGTATATATTTGCCATTATAGTATTACCAGCGTACAAAGTGTGTTATTGTGATTGTGTACATAACGTGAACCTTATTTATATAAAGACTGTGTTTTCACTAATACAACTAATACAGTGTTTGGACATTCCTTTGTTGGTGCTTTGGGACTACACCTCCTGAGGGCTGAAGACTTTGATTGCTTGACGTTGCTACCGCATAGACAATCTTGGCTGGGGTCCTCTGTGCTTCTCCTCTGCCATAGAGAGAGCAGGAGTACAGATACTCCCTCCAGTCATTACAGAAGCGCGCACACACATCCTGCGAGTACCTTTGCATGTAAGCATTCCACCTATTGTATTGTGCTCACACCAAGCTTATTTGGAAATGTTCAATGCACGTGTGCCTTGCATTTAAGTAGTCCAGGGATGGCAACAGTATCTGTAGGCGATCTATGCACATGGCCACAAAGTATTACGGCCAATATACGTTATGGCCAATATACATCACCATGGTAATGGAACAACGCTGCGTGTGGTCCCTTAGTTGGCGGACACGAGCCAGATCCATGCACATCGAAAGAGGACAATATTCTGCAATGTATGCAGTGTTACAGTGGGAGAGCACCCTTACAGAGATCCTACACTGTTCCTTCTGCATGTAGGTATTGTAGGGAAAGACAGGCCCACTTTGCGGTTGCATGTGCTCCATAATAGACCTATAAAAGGGCACCCCCCACAAGTGCGCTGCAATCCCTGTTTGGCTTTCCAGAGAACAGCAGTGGTACACATTAGTTCGACCACAAATTGCTTTCTCAACAACTGTGCACCTGCAAAGTACCTATTCAAATAATGGCCACCACAGTTGCCGCTACTACCTCTGACTGAGGAGCAACCACACCCTCACCACTAACACCTCCTTCTAAAGGTCCTGAGCAAGGGAACAGGCATCATAATGTGGAGCGACATCGGAAAGGAAATGAGAATAAAGTAGAAGAATGCCCATTGCCTGCAGCCAACATGCGTCGTGGGTGTGGAAACAATTTAGGACCATTGGAGATGTGCAACATCGTACTCAGTCCCGGAAAACCTGGCTTGTACACCTCCATGCGGCGGCACCTGAAAGCGAACCACCTGTCAGCTGTTCGGAGAGGGTTTTTACCTTCCAAGCAGGTGGTAGGTTATTTTCCCATACAGCATGCTCCTGCCACCACTAGGGACACTTCAGTGGGCCACTGCATCCCCCAAGCACCCTTGGAGGACATACCCACTGCAACAGACCCGTACCTTTCAAAGGTCACTGTATTGTGCATATACTTCAATGCGATACTGTGAAGGGGGAACATTGTCGAAGTGCTTTTGAGGCTTCAGTCCGGGAGCATGACAAAGAGTGCCCCCTACCCAAGTGAGGTGCACTGCACATCTTCTGCTCTCCACATATGATTTCCTATGCCTGTGGTTGGTACCCTTTGCCGAATCTCCCTTCCATTGCTGGCTTTTGTAACGTGTCTTATAACAACAGAAAAAATGCTACACAACCAGAAGCAGGGACAAAAAGGCTCTTTTCAGAGCCACCTTCAACTGTTCAAAAATAGAAGTTGAATGAAAGCATGCAGGCGGTGGCGCAGCCTATTAGCGCTGCACACAGACATGTCAATAATGGGCAGTGGGACTCCGTCAAAAACATAGTATGCATTTGCAAAACAAAGTGGTGGCTCTGAAAAGAGCCTTTTTGTGCTGTTTGTGTTTGCAACATTGGAAGTTGTGAACAACCACACGGAAAATACTTCCTAGACTTGCAGGAAGTGGTGCACTGCATTTTGGATATTACGCAGAAAAAGCTTATTGCCAGCATCAGTCAGATGAACTCCATCGGAACGGAAAATGTTGCTACTACGAAACGTAATGTTTTCATTGTGGAAGGAGAGCATGCCAACTTTGCGCAAAAAAATGCAAACAGCCTTGTTTACATTGCACCGTGCTTTCTCCATTTGTGTGCCACACGAGGAACAACGCAGCCACATCTGTCTCTGGGCAATGCGAGAAAACATTATACATGATTTTGGAAACATTTTCATGAGTTGCTAAAATGTCTCCTTCATTTCAAACTACAGTGATATGCCGGTAACATGCCCTAAACTGTTCCCTCCACAATGAACAAAAATAATGTCTGGATGTGCGAGCGTCACCAAACTGGCACAAACAAGAACCACATGGAGCCACTTCATTCCACGTTTCCTGTACCAATGCACATCGCCATTATGGAAACCAAGGTGTGCTGGCAGTGCACAGCGTCCTGCGTAAACATGTACCCAATGTATCCAGGAGTCGCCCAAAAGCCATATAGTCCGTCTACTTAACAGCACACCCGTACCATAGCCATCTCCACTCCTATTGGCAAGCAAATGTTCTGGCACAAACTGTTGCTAGACACCACACCCAGGAAATCAAATTGACCAATCCCAACTCTTGCACGGTCCCATTTCGATTGCTCCACCCTGAAAAGACCCGGATGTAGCATGTGTGAACCTCCAAATGGCGCGGCTTTTGCAAACATATTGCCCTGTGTGATGGGGCTGGACAAACACATTATAGGCATCAGAGAAAATGGGCGTCTTGGTGGAAGATGTGAAAAGTTTTTTTTTCGAAATGTGCTAAAGCGACGTGTAAAGAAACACCTTTTTGTGTGCTCCTTGTTAGGGATTGCTCTCTGATTTTCCTCCTTACATTACTACATGAGTATCTGCAGCGTACATTGTATATAGTGCAACAGATGACTAATTTGATTAGTGGTAAAAAATATGAACGCCACTTAAAAACGTCACACTAGAAGCACTAAGGTTCTCATGGGCACAGAAGAACATCCTAGCATGGAACAGAAAAGCAGACATACACCTGAATCTATAATCCGTAGTCCCATTTCCATGGGAAGCACATTAAGAAGGACAGCATATCATGAGGGCTGCACCCCAGTAAAGCTGGGCCAGTTATTCTTACCTTTCCATTCCAGTTTGAGCAGCACTCCCTGATTGGCTACTGTTAAAGGCTTACATACGCATCCACCAATTGCATCCTGGATGTGTACATGTAACACTATCACATCTATTAAAGAATACCTATCAACAGTTTAACACGCAGAGGTCAAATGTCCTGTAAAGCAAAAGCACCTGCACGTTAAAGTACTGTGAAATCATCTACACGTTCTGCACCCACATACATCGGCATCGCTACTCATCACCACGCCTAGTAGGTATTACTATTTTTTGTACTTTTCTGTGGCAACTGTGTTCTAAGTTTGTAGCAACAGTGTACCTAGCACAAAATCTCCTTAACGTTCTAAAAAATCATACTGTTATTTCTCCCATCAACTACCGTTAAATGGCTCCTACAGTGTACGATGGTGCAAAGTTGCCATTTCCCCATAACAGCCATTGGTATATGGAAACGATTACTCAGATGTTTTCTTCCGTCATGTTTACAATGCTTTCCCCCATTAACGCACCTCCTATCAAAGTTAAAAATCGCACACAAAATGATCAGGCAGCCTTTCCCACCACACTAAGCCAAGTGCATACATTGCAAGCATAACAACAGTTTCCTTCCACACGTCATACAGGGCAGCAGCAGTTAAGCAATAAAAGAATTTAATTGTGCATTTAAAACAGTAATATTCATAAATGTGCATAAGGAAATTAAAGCCCAGATGCAATGCCTGTACTCATGTAGCAAGCATACATATGCAGAAAATTACATGTAAATGCACGCACAAACACATTCTGCTTTCCACTTTGTACATTTTTCAGCATTTTCTCGTCATCCTTCCACAATGCAAAGTACTGCATTTTGAAAGTAAATAGGCCTACACTAATACACTTGTGTTTGATAACACGTCATACAACACACTGCAAAATAACCCACCTATCTCCTTAACAAACATGCTTATGCTCCCAAGTGCCCATTCACATTGTAAGCCTTCCATTTATACACACACACATCCTCTTGCTGCCAAGATATCCCCCTATAGTTTTGATAAATGTATTGCACAAATGTAAGCACTATGCCATTAGCCAACTTATTTTGTTACCATCTTCTTATACAGGTGCAGTACCCACCTCTCTCCAGAAAGCCACTGGAGTGTGCACTTCAAAATACAGCCTGCAATAAACCCATGTTAGCAAGCAACAAAGTAAGTATAATACCATCATACTGCTGTATGTCTTAGTGGAAGAGTGCTCTATTGTTGTATTGTAGCATACAGATGTGCAGCCATCCACTAGTATGTACTTCATTGTTACTGATAACACCTCTACAGGTGTTCAGTGTTTGTTATGTCGCCACCATTAGAGTAATCCCCACATAGTAAGATACTGTCCCCAACCGAAAGTTAGACACCACTGCACAGTAACACACTTCCAGTTAAATGCCCACCCTCCTATTCATCCGCTCATGCACTTTGCACATATATACATTTGAAACTTTGCACACCCACAGTTCCCTTTCTTTGCCAGCAGCTACTACAAAATGCCTACCAAACTGCAACTCTAGAAAGCAATGCAGAAAGAGAGCCACACAACCTAATAACACAGAAAGTTGCAATCCACTGCAAGGTGAACGTGAACAGAAAGTTGAAGGAGAAGAGGTAATTCAGTCATTAAGGAAAACTGAGGCATCTAACAGTAAAGACAGTATAGTTGTTCTGTCAAAATGTGAGAATGAAAAGAAAACCACTAAGTATAGTGCAACGCACACTACTACTAAGAGAGCACGTACAAATAATAATGTAACCACAAGCAAGCATTTTAAAAATGTAATTTTACAAAACATATTCCACCACAGAGTCCCTCAGAACTTTATAAATACAGGGCAGAAATCACGCTCAACCGTCAAAACCTACCGCAGAAAAGTCATCCTAGAAGATCTTGTCGACAGTGCAAGGAGTGTGAAAGGGAAATTGTTTATAGTAACTTTGAACAGAATGAAACCACTAACAACATTAATTGGTAAATTGCAAGCACTGCTTAGAAACAAACACAATGTCAGCATAGATACCTTTGCCCACATCTGCACAGGTGAGTGGAGTCACACCACCAACAGAGAGCCATACTTCAATGAAGAATCATACAAACAAGAACTAACAAAACAAATTGCCTTACATCGGAGTGGACGAGGGTATGTAAAGATACACAATACTATAATGGAAGAGGAAACACTGCTTTCAGATATATCCCCATCAGACTTGGATGTCACTCTCCATTCTGCCAAAGCAACATGTCTCACCTACAAATGGCTTTGCATATCAATGTTTAACGTCTGCCAATGCTTAATCAAATCTTTGCAGCAATTCCTCAATCAGTATGTCAAAGGCAACTACAAAATACTACAAACAATGAACTCCTGTCCAGTGCACAACTACATTGGAATATGAGGACATTCTATAGCCTGTATTTCTGGACCTGCTTGCAAAAGCACCTTCCACATATCAAAATGTTAGCAACCCACCATTCAACATTCAGAAATCTAGTTTACAAACTGTACTATGCCAATGTCCATCTTCAGCACTCCAACATTTAAATGATATTCTCCTACAAGGTAAAGCCAAACAAGAGCTCGATGTAATAGAGCACATCCAAAGGAAATACTGTAGAACTGAAGACCAGTTACAAACTCCAGCATTTTCAGACAACAGTACTGAAAACAGTGCAGTTATCAACTTTTTATATCACACATAGAGAAAAGAAATACAAAACTTCAAAAGCACATCTGCTGAAATGCCAAAACAAGTATGTGTGTGTTGTCGTAGAGCTTTCTATACAAAGAGCACCAAAACTATAGAAATAATGCAAAAAATAGAAGGCAACGAGGAATCACAATGGTTTCAATTAGCTCTGTACCTTATAGCTGAAAACAAATAGACAATACAAGCACCTCCTTACTGTGCACATACTGCACTGCAAAACTTGACAATGACCAAAGGCCTTCACGGGCAATTAGTAATAATTTAGAACTATTTCCACTGCCAAACGCACTGCAGCAGCTTAATTTATATGCGACCATTATAATCCAAACAGTGCACCCATTTCAAGCAATAATATGACTTCAACCAAAAACTGCAAAATTGCCTCCCACGGAATTACTGAGAGGCATTCATGGTAAAGTTGTTTATTTACCATTGGATCTCTAAGAAAATGTAGACACCGTATGAGTGCAAAGGCCAATACATGAATCTTTGATTATCTTGGTAAATGGTGTACGTACAAAAGACAAAAAATGTTGGCAAGTAACTAGTGGACATAACCAAAGTTAGGGAAGCGTTGCAATACCTTAAAGAAAACAATGAATACTGCAAGGAAGTGAATGTTCAAGAAAACCTGAGAGAAACAACCAAAATAATTCAGGACTCCTCAACAACTGACCAATTTGAACGTCTAGATCCTACTGCAGCCTCCAATATTTTAGACCACTATACAATTCACCCACTGCACGCCAAACACACCATAGACGATGCACTAGAAACATATCAAATGTGCAAATCTGTAACGCTCACCCGGTTCCCACGGGGGCGCTGGTCTAGTCTGGATTGCTGTGGCCTCTTCTAGCGTGATGCGCAGGACCCGGAACACCGATTGGACAGGACCTCCACCATCGTGCTTGCCTGGCCCGTAGGAATATCCTTCTGCAGATGAGAAAGGGAATTAACAGTCTGCAGAATAGTGTGCTAGCTCCCCCCTTTCTCCCTTCCCCCTTCGTTCCTCTCTAACTTCCTCCAAACCCAAGTTTAATCTCACCTTATGGTTTGGAAGGATGAACTCTCCATCCTGCTTCTGGTGCAGGGGCGCGTGTTCGTCCAGTTACTTCACTGGTTTTCAGAATGGCGCTGGCAAAATCCACTTGACTTTCCTGAGCGATGCGCCGTAAGTATGAAAGTTCAAAGTTCAAGTGAGGCCCCCTTTATGTTGTCTTTCTAACCTGTGATATGTCCTTTATTTCAGGTGCAGAATGAAGGCGATGCGTCGAGGGGTTAAACTGCCGAGGTGAGTAGTGATGAGGGCGATCCATCTAAATGTCCTTATCATTCCCCAGAAATGTCTCTTGTCCTTTCCCCATAGGGGCCGGGGTACGGTACCTGCCAACGGGGCGGCTGCGACCCGAAATGTGGAAGAAAAGCCTGTAAGTATTATGGCTGTTAATCAGGCTTTCCTTCTGTGTTCCTTCTGCTCACCTTTTGTTTCTTCCTCTCTCCCCTAGGTGCAGAGATGTGGCGTCCGATGCTGACAGCCGCGATGGAGCCGGGAGATGTCTCAAGGACAGGTGAGTGAAGCGTGGCGCTGCAGCGAGCAACGCGATGCTTTTAAATGGAAGTCTTTCTTCAGGGATGCTGGCGAGAAGATTCCGGATGCAGGTAAGAAGTTTGAAATAGTCTTTGGTTTTCACCTTTCTCTTCTCTTCCTTCCTTGCAGGTCTTCCAGGTTCAAGGCAGACGTGGCTGGAGTCCAGGAGCAGGAGCAGACATGGTGAGCGTAAGCTTCAGGAAGCAGAACAACTCGAAGCATGAGCTGCTGTCTGGGCGTGGCTTAAATAGCCTCCAAAGAAGTCCCAGGTATGTATCCTTCCCCAACTAGGTATGAATCCTTCCCTGGCCACGCCCGAGTGAAAAAATAGTCCCTATGAAAAAATAGTCCCTTTCAGGTCTCAGGGAGGCCTGAAGCGTGCAGCATGGTCTGCATCAGGTAAGTGCACAAAACACCTCCCTTTATGAGCCTGGCGCCTATGGCGCCAGGACTGATGTCCAACATGAGCCTGGCGCCAAAGGCGCCAGGACTGAGTCCAAAGAGCCCCTATAAGGGGCCGCTGGGCTTTTACCCGAGGGCATGATGCCTGCTTCCGGGGGTGCTTGGCCTGGCCTGGTGCTCCGGGGGTAGGCATCATGACAAAATCCAAAGGAGCGCAAATCAGTATATGGGAAAAAAGTGTGGAAGCACGAGCCTTTCCTCTACTTTTCCCGACTGGAAAAGGTGGAAGATATGATGAAAGATGCACACAAATAACAGCATTAGAATACTGCTGTTTATGTATGTATTCTGAAGACCCCAGATTTAGACAGAACGTGGAGTACATATTCCACCTGCTCTTTGAAAGTGAATTGGCAACGCTATGTTATGAAGTTGCCCACAATTTAAAACAGGTTCCCATTTTCAAAACCTGTCTGCTACACAACTACTTCAAAAGGTGCAGGAGAAGGATGAAGTTTTACAGTAAAGTATTACAAATCTCTTGGGAAACATGCATGGTATGAAAGATTACTGGTTCTGATGGCACACAGATGTGGTGTATACTACGCAACCTTATACTGCGCAACCTTGGGCCACCCACATGGTTTGTCACTTAAGTTGTGCAGAGTATGCATGGGAAGACCTGCACACTTCCCTACGCATAGCAAACAAAAACAATACAGGTGTAGACATGCAAACACCAGGAGAGCTTTGCTCTCTCAATCCAGTAAATGTTTCATGCTACTTTCATCATCGCTTCCTTGCCATGTTGCACTTCATTTGCAATAAAGCACTTCCACCCCTCGGAAAAGTGGAACACTTCTTTTGGAGAAAGGAATATCAAGCCAGAGAAGCACCACACATCCACATACTTTTGTGGATTAAAAATGCTCCTAGATTTGGTGAGGAGGGTGATGAAACTGTTTTGCAGTTCATTCACAAATATGCCACTTGTGAAATCCCTTCAGAAGGTACACATAGTGACCTACAAGCACAAATTTTGCAATTCCAAAGACACAAGTGTGGCAAGTATTGTCAGATTGTCAATGCAAATATAAGAACAGAGGCACATACTACACCAAATGCTGCTTAGGTTTCCCTATACCAGTTTCAACTACAGGCCAAGTAAATAGCTTCATGTCTTCGGTTCGACACAGTGTGAAAGGAAAATCTCCTAAGAAAACATACTGCATAAAAAGGAGTGAAACATCAAAGTACTTCAATGATTACAATGCAATTATTGCCCGCCTATGGAATGCCAATGTTGATGTACAGTACATTGCAGACAATTCCACTACAGTTGCACAATATGTCACCACCTACTTAACCAAAGCAGAGAAAACAGAGATCAAAGGCCTCTCAGATGACATTACCTCTGCCAAAACACTGGCACAGAAATTGTACAGCGTTGGCATTAAAATGCTGGAGCATAGAGAATGTGGCAGCTTTGAAGCCGCTGACCGTTTAACCAGCACCGCCTTATATGGCAAATCTGACAACATAGTGTGGCTAAGCCTTGGGCCTGCTGCATCCAGAAAAAGAATACTTAAATTGTACAAAGACATACAAACAATAGCCAAAAGCGATCCCAACAGCCACGACATTTTGAACAACAAATTACTGGACACATACTACCCGAACAGGAGTATTACTTTAGAAACCTTCTGCCTGTACCAGATAGCCCAAGACTTTGCATACAAAAACAACATTAAACCAAATGAGGAAAAAGTTAGATACAGAGTGGAAAGTTGTGAAGGCAGCCTGGTGAAACTTACCAAACGCAGCCTATTTAATCATATGGAGTTGTCATTAATAACTCCTCAACACAAAGAACTGTACTACATGTCTCTACTGCAACTTTTCAAACCATGGAGAAAAGAAGAAGATTTATTGGCCACACAGGCCTCCTGAAGATGCTTTCAATGCCAGTGAAAGTACACTTACAGATGAAAAAATTACAGGGTATAAAACCATATTGGACAATGAACGCCAACAAGAAGAAGAACTTCAAGCACAACTATATTTAGACACTTCTGAGAACAGTGAACCTTCTCAAACAGGCAGCCAAGAACCACTTGGACAGCCCCTCATAGCAAATGTGGCAGAATTAGCCATGACGTAAGTAACCACCACTATGCTTCAGTATGAGCATTCTGCAGAAGAGTTGGCAGTACTAAACTCCTAACTAAACAATGAACAGCATGCCACTTTTCTGGAAATAAGTGAAACCATTGAACATGGTATACAGCACGAAAGTAAAACTTGCACCTGTCACAACTACAAACCTGTACTGCTGTATGTAAATGGTGAAGCTGGGTCAGGTAAAACATTCTTAATAAAAATTATCAGTAAATACCTCCAACAATCAACAAACAACAGCCTTTCTGCTGTTGTAACTGCCCCTACAGGTGTGGATTCCTACAACATAGGTGGAGTCACATGCTACTCCTTCCAGTAGAATACTAAAACAAATTAGAGTACTATAAACTTTCAGCAGAATCTGCTATCGAGCTACGCAGAGTTTTGAAACAAATGAAAATGCTCCTAATAGATGAGGTGAGCATGGTCTCCAACCAAATGTTGGATTTGATTCACCTCAGATTGCAAGAGATCCTCAAAACAGACTACGAAGAACTCTTTGAAGGAAAACATGTAATTGTTTTCGGAGATCATCTTCAATTAACACCAGTCATAGGTGAACCTATCTTCAAAACCTTAGGACACAAAGAGTGCCATAAAAGTCTTGGAAGCATCAGGAATGTAAATCTCTGGCAACATTTCCAATACAGAGAACTAACTCAAAAAATGCGTCAGTCTGCAGACCTCACCTTCGCCAACATTTTAAAAAACATATGGATTGGTGTACTATCAAAGGAGGCGCAGTCTACCCGCAATATAAAATGCATCCAAGAACTATACAGGCATAACAAATGTGCTACTGATGTCATGGAACAATTAGCTCAGAAAATTGTCAGCTGTATGGCCTTAATGCCAACTCTAGCAAGCTGTGCACAATTTAATGCAGCAATGCTGCAAGTAGAAAAACAACCACTAGTGGAAATTCATGCCACAGACAAACTGACAATACCTATGTGTCAACAAGGCATAGCACAACTACAAACCTTAGAAAACTCTATCTCCAACACAGCTGTTTTGGAGAAAATGTTAACATTATGTGTCAACTGTAGAGTTATGCTAAAGCGTAACATTGACATAGAGCAAGCACTTAGTACAGTTGTTGGCTTCCACACATACCCACGGGACTACAGCATTCAGTTTGTAAACATCAAGTTTGACAAACTTTCAGAAGTCAAAAATATAGGACATACAACAGTGTTATTCCTTCCTTTCAAAGCCATTTATGTATCAGGGGACAGTTTTCTGTGTCGCTAGCTTATGCAGTGACTATATTTAAACCGCAAGGTCTAACCTTAGATCAAGCATTAATTGATATTGGCAGCACAGTATTTAAAGAAGGCATGAGTTACATTGCACTGTCACGACTACATACACTGGAAGGACTGTATCTAGTGAATTTTGACGCAACTGCAGTCAGTGCAGACATTCCTTGCACCATAGAGTATAATAGACTACGTGCACTGCAAACACCCCATCTGAAAATGTACCCTATTCATCACAAACCAAAAGGTTTAAAATGAAGGCTCATTTAATCAGAAGTTGTAGATGTTTTGGCAACAGTACCATCAAAGAAATTGAAAGCAACCCATAGTACATCAACTACCAAAAGCACATACAAAAGGAGTAAAAAAGAAGAAAAATGCCCTTCAACCACAAATAAAAATGCCCCTGCAAAGAAACCACGTACCCTTCCACCAAAGTTCTCAGACACAGAAGTATCTGGCCCATTCAAATTTTCCAATACAACAGGTGTTAATTGCTATGCAAATCTAACCATGAACATTCTATTCCAAATACCAGCAATTGGTGACAACATTTATTTAAATGGCACAGTCAAGTTGTGTTTGCATAAGCTCGTCCTTCACAGAAATGCAGTAAGTAATCCTGACACCATTTACAGTGTCTCAGGAATAATGCAAGAATTGGACTACAGTGCTGGAATGGTGAAATTCACCTTAAACCACCAAGAAGATCCACGGGAATTTCTAATGTACTTACTACAAATACTGGAAAGGTTAAACATACTCATGAATGAAATCTTTCACATTTCCTACATGTGGAAACATACATGCACTCTGTGCAACCATGTCATTCAGGAACAAGACCCAAATGAATGATTTGTGTATGTTTCAATACCTAACTGTGACTCCATTCCATTTCAGCAACTGGTGCAAAATGCAAAACATAACATGGTGTGTATGTCGTGCAATTCTGACATTCGTTCGACGCTACATACACACTCACATAGTCAATATGTAATATTATTGCTCCTAAAATAAAATACCAATGGAACCAAAAACAACTGCAAACTTACTGCCTTCACACATGGACAGGTATCACTTGGCAAGAAAACCTTCACAACAGTAGCCATAATCTACCACACAGGTGACTCAACCAATGGAGGCCACTATACTGCATACACTAGAAAGCAATGGTCATGCTGGGAATGCAATGAAACTTACATCAGTCCAAAGCAGAGATTACCTGCAAATCTTGCAAATGCCTACTTAATATTCTTGAAGCCAAAATGTTTAGTGATGTACAAACCTACTATACCTTACTCCCCAGCACCAACCAATATCTTTGTAAGTGGAACAAAATGTTGTTTCCATCCACACTGTTAACCTACAGCGACTTTCCGTACTGCAAGCATTGACGAAATGCACTATATTGTGTGTTTGAGAATTTTGTCCCCAATAAATCCAATGAATACACTCACACAATCAATACGTGTACAGAAATCACTGTACCAATATTTCCCACAGGATACGTGGAAGAGAAAGTACTAAGTATAAAGGTTCAAAACTATCTTCAGTAGCCTCTGAAATCACCACTTTCGCAAATCAGTCACCAGCTCTCCAAGAATAGTCTTAGAACTCCAACACACATGGGACTATCACCAAGTAAATGCATAGTGGCACACTACCACTTCGGAATGTACACAGATTTCCAAATGGCAACAGGAATGCACAAACTTCTAAACTTTCCCTTTATGAATGGGACACTGTAAACACTTAGAATACACCACCTGTTATCTAACTGCAACCAGAATATGACAATGTTATTTGCAGCATTTAAACAACCAAACTCAACTTTCAACAACTACTGTGCTCCAAACATATCGTGAAACACTTCCAAAGTATGAGCAGTTACAGTACTCCAACAGGTTCGTAACTACCGTCAGAATTCTGCACTAGTACAGTACAATGCCACAATACTTGCAAACCACCAGTAGCAACCAAACCCATAAACAAACCGTGGTACAAAAAGAAAGGTGGTAAACATTTACAAATGACCACCAGCTATAGAACGCCACTCATCCTCATCCTACCAACATATATAGGCCAGAAATTGTAAACCATTACATTTCCTCCTACTTCAAGCGTACACCTTAAGAAGTGCTGTAACCGCTCTAAACGTAACTATCATTCATTGTGCACCATAGTAGCAAAGAAGTTTGGAAGGTTTTTTTTTAATCCTGCATGGATTTTTTTCCCCACAGACCCAATGATTATGCAAAGCAACACAGGAACTGTGCTCCTTGCACAGTACACTGGTTCATACCATAGTACCTACGAAGTACTAGTTATGAGGGTCCACAAAGTAAAAAAATGTATGCTATGTAGTGGACTGCAAACTAACTAAATACCTGCTCTAACATGTTCTGTTCTCTTTTCCCACAGATAATGAAGCAACCAGTACCACAACATTTCACAATCCATACACAAAACATAGTACAGGCCCTGCTCAATCCAAACAGTAAGTCTGCATCAATTGCTATTATTCTTCTGTACAATGTTGATGGTGCAATGTGTGCACTTATTTCTGCTATACACATACAATTCCACCATTTGCAATGCACACCTATATTACACTACGCAGCTTCTGCCTACGCCCTACACACTTCACTACACCCTGTACACTGTAAGGCCTCCTGCCATGAGCTTGACATTGTACACCCTGCCCACAATTGCCGCTGCACTGTACAACTATGCATGCAAACATCTATTCACGTACCACTAACCCCACACATATCACAGGCACCTACCCCATTAGCCACTGCAATTGACATTGGCTGCCATTTCTTCCACACTATACATAACCTGTTTTCTATGTACACTGTTCACCTAAGCCTATAGTATGTGGACACACTGAATGCACAACACTACAGTAAACTACCCACCAATCTGCACAATCACAACAATACAACTTGATTAATCCATCCATACATATTACGTAACTACCGTAAATGCTGCAACATTTGGCTTCTTGCTTTCCTCCTGCACCGTGTACACCATTAGGTCATTGTCATAGTTATGTACACCATTTCAAAAAAAGCTATCCAACACATATTTCACTGCAGCGCCTGCTTTATAGCTCGGTAGCCATATTGCTACCACTGCGTTACTGCTTAAGTTTGAATACTTCTGTTTCCCTTTCTTATTTTATAAAATAAACACCATTTAAACACCATAACCCTCTTACAATGTTTGACAAACGTACACACTAACTCCTTTCCTTTGCTGTACGGCAGCCCCTAACAGGTTCATGCAGCACGACACCAAACTACGTACAATGGGCCACCCACCCACATATTCTGAGGCAACAAACAAACAGTCTGCCATCGTCCACCGTTGCCTCGTAACACACTGCACATATAACTGCTTCTTAGGCACTGTAAAAGCACATTTTGTTGCCATCTGTTCATTCACTGCACAATGTGTACAGCACCATCATCTCTACTTGTACGTCGTACTACCTTCACCGTAATGACACTACCAACATTCGTAAATTCATGCTACTATTGAAACACGTTGCCGGCTGATTACTTTTTTTCCAGCATCATTTCCGGAAATCGAAACCTTACATACCTCTACTTCAACAGGACACACGCTCATTGTAAAACAGCCTTGAGAGGGAAGCATGTTTAGCTCCAAGGCCAGACATTGTATGGAAGTATAGCAAAAAAGGATACATAACTTACACTGCAGTTGCTCTGCCCGTGTGCCCCAAAGGTAGTCTGCAACAATCCCATACACCGTACACTGTAATTTCTCGCCCACCCAATATAAGCATGGAATTTTCCGAAGTTATGTAAGTACAACTTCGCATCACATTTGTATAACGAACAAAATGTATTACGGTGCTGTTCTGTATGCATATTTCTACATTCACTCTACTGCACACTTTCTCACTACACATTGTACAGAACTTTGTAACGGCAGTAAGGAAGTGCTGTTACAGTGCCATTTCTCCACTATTCCCCGCAAATTGCAACTGTGATTGTACTTCCTTTTTGCTGCTATTCTTCCCCACCCCCTCCAAATGTAGACATAAATGGCAAGGCGAAAAGGGAACGCAAGTCGTGTGCTGAAACAGCACACCTTGTGCTCACTCGTGCAGTGCTACATTCCCTGTTTTGCCCTTTCTATGCCGTTTCACATAATTACTAGGTCTACGCACCCTCAGTGCACTGAACGTTTTAACGGCCACAGGTGCATGCAGTGGTCACCTGGCACACAAACATCGACAACTCACATTTCATGAGCTCACTTCTTAGCAATGCAGCTCCTCCATTCTCCAGTAATCTGAGGTGACCCCCATTACGGTTCTTGTTGTATTACTTTCTTTGCCCACACAAACACATTGTGCTGTGGGTTGAACAACATTTGCTACCACTGTCATGTTTTGTAAAAAGGAAACACATCATAACAGCATCTGGTGTCGTTTCCAAGACATTTTGCTTGTGTTGAGCCATGCAATCACAGTATCACCTACAAAACAGACAGCAAAGTGCAGCGTTAACATATCACGCTACTCACTAACACACAGTACATGGTCCATGAGGCCGCCCGCTATTATGACATCCCTCCTACAAGCTCTTGTCCTCAACGCTGCCAATAATAGCGGCTACTTACATCTACTCTTAGTCCTCTTTCTTCTCAGATATTTTGAACCTTACTGTGCATGCCACTCCTTCCACATTCCAATGGACCAACCATTGAAGATTACCATAAGCGACTTCTTTTCCATCATTATTATCTGGGCCGGCCATTATGGCCCGGTATGTCCATTTGCGGTTCCGACAATACGAATCAACCTGCAAACTTTTATACTGTAAAGCATCCCAGAGGCACCAGCTGCTACCTTGTTTACCTTTCAAAGAAAATGTGTTGATCCACATGGCCCACCAAGCACCACTATGTACTCCTTTTCCCACTTTCCTAGTTGACAACAGAAGTACAGAAGTGCACAGATGGCATGGCTCACTGGATTTTCTTTGCGAAATAAAAGAGCGGTAAATGCAGCCAACTTAAACGTTGTCATTAACATTCAGTATCAAAAGAAAGCACTGCCAACAATTCACTGTGGTGTTACTAAACTATGGGAATGTTCTGGAACCGTATGCTCTGTGTGCGCATGTCTACTATTGCTTTTGTTTATGTTGTTCCTTTCTGGAGCTAGGTGCTCACATGACAGAGTGCGCTACGTTTGGCACGCACATAAAGAAAATACCTAGAGTGCACGCCGTGAGGAATGACTGTCCACAAGTAAAGTGACTAACGCCATTGACTGCTGCGATGGTGTATGCCGCACTCACGTATAGGTAATGGAAGGAATGCACACATTACAACTGCACACAGTAGAAGCGCCAACTGCATTCATTCGCCATCTCAAGAAGTGCGCAAAACGAGGCTAACAATAAGATGTCCTGCTATCCTGTATATGGCTGGACTTAACAGCGTTCATGATGTTGTGGGCTACAATTGTACTTGGGTTCATCTGTACACTGTCCATACTTTACATGGGTAATGCTCATTAACTTGTGTGTTTTAGCAAGTATCTTCCTTCACTCTCAAAAATCAGGGTATTATGAGAGGCATATCATATGAAACATACATGGTGGCATCTCAGTCCATGATTGGCAACAAGGCCAATTACGAACACCATATGCAAGTGCAGCCACTTCACGCCACCTCTACTGCTGGACCAACTACAAAATGTCCTCCACAACCATTCTGTAACAGTGGTCACCCACAGGAGACATACATATTTCCAAGAGTGTACACTGAACTTACATATCAGTAAAAGCACGGACCCAAATAAGGAAACATTCTAAAAACCTACTTCCAACCACTGTACACACTGTTAGGTCAAACGGCTATAGCCATGCATACACGGCAGTATGGCCTTGCCACTCCCATTACAACATGTTACACCGATTACAAGCACTAGACTCTTGGGTGCATCGGTGGAAGCCTACGACCTCCGCCCTTGCACCCAAGAGCCTAGTCCTTCAACACACCCACTGGAAGGCAATACAGGCATGCATGCTACCATGTGCCCACATAGCTTTCCTGACTACTGGTACATATTCATACACTAACAGACTCAAACATGGCTACATTCTCAACCTACTGCCCAACAGTGGCCATACTGTTAGGTCCAAGGGCCCTAGCCATGCACACAAGCCAGTACGCCTTTGCAGGCACAGCACAGCATAATACATCGACTGGAAATACCCTCATGTTTCCTCCAATGCACTGCCCATCCCCAATGGGGTCTATCTACACTCAAGAAACAATGATAGCTGCCTCTGCAGCTACCTCCCAATGATGTAGAAGTGAGTAGCTGCGTAAAAGGTCCATATTGAAAATAACTGTGATGGTACTAAATCCTTCCATGTGCCAATGGCTTACTATCCTCCCTGAGGCAAGGCTGTGGCCAAGCCCTAGCCTCTTGGGTACATGCAGCGGCCTACAGCCTCTGACCATTCACCCAAAAGCCTAGGCTTTCCCCACAACCACTCCAAGTCAATGGAGGCATGCATGGGACCATGGTGCCCCACATCACACTTGACAAACGTACCACAGCCACCGACACCGTTACCTACCACCACAACACAATAGTAACCCACAACTGCAACATAACCACCCGCACCCCTACACAACAGCGGCATGTCAGAAAGTATGGGTATAATAACTTATGCGAATGAGCACATGCAGAGGCAATGCACTCTTTGTATGTATGTGTCCAATTTACACACCATTATCACAGTTGTACCATACATGCCTGCATTGCATTGCGGGTGTTGTGTGAAGACCTACGCTCTTGGGTACATGCTGAGCCCTTCGGCCTCCGCCCATGCCCCCAAGAGCCTAGTCCTAGTACACATCCACTGAAAGGCAATAGAGGCATGCATGGGAACATGTGGCCACAGACCTTTTCTCACTACACTTACGTGTGGGTACACTAACGGACCCAAACAAGGCAACATTCTCCCACCTAGTTCCAACCAGTGCCCACGCTGTTAGGGCCAAGGCCCGTAGCCATGCACACAAGGCAGTAGGGGCTTTAGAGGCACAACACAACATAGTACACCGACTGCAAATATCCTCATATTATGTCCAATCCGCTCCCCATCCCAAAATCAGTCTGCATGCACTGACCAAAATATGATAGTCCCCTGTGCACCTAACCACCAATGCAGTATATGGTGATAGCTAAGTGAATGGTCCATATGACTAAATTGTGCTGGTAAAAAATCCTTCCACGTCTCAATGGCATAATGGCCTTCCTTGAAGCAAGGGTATCAGCAAGCCCTAGTCTCTTGGGCACATGTGGAGGCCTACAGCCTCTGCTGATGTAACCAAAAGCCTAATCCTTGCACATCCAATAGAAGGCAATGTGGCCACGTACCTTCCCTGACAACAGATACGTATGAGTACACTAATGGACCCACACATGACAACTTTCTCACACCAACTTCCAACCAATGCCCGCACTTTTAGGTGCAAGGGCCCTAGCCAAGCACAAAAGCCAGTAGGTACTTTACAGGTACAACGCAACACAGTAAACCAACTGCAAATATCCTCATGGTGTATCCAATGCAGTCCCCATCGCCACTGCAGTCTGCCTGCACTGTCTGTGCAGCTACCCACCAATGACATATAAGTGAGTTGCTGCGTGCATGGGCCATACAGAAAACAGTGCAGTAAATGTGAATAGCTACATGAATGGTCCATATCGCTAAAGTGTGCTGGTAAAAGTCCTTCCATGTCTCAATGGCATAATGTCTTCCTTGCAGCAAGGGTGTGAGCAGGCCCTGGCCTCTTGGGTACATGCAGAGGCCTATGGCCTCCGCTGATGTACTCAAAAGCCTATTCCTTGCACATCCACTAGAAGGCAGTGCAGGCATGCATGCCAACATGTGGCCATGTACCTTCCCTGACTACAGATACATATGCGTACACTAACAGACCCACACATGACAACTTTCTCACATCTACTTACAACCAATTCCCGCAGTGTTAGGTACAGGGGCCCTAGCCATGCACACAAGCCAGTAGGGACTTTGCAGGCACAACACAACATAAAACACTGACTGGAAATATCCACATAGTGTATCCAATGCACTCCCATCCCCATTGCAGTCTGCCTGCACTAACCAAAATATGATAGTCACCTCTGCAACTACCCGCCAATGATGTATAAGTGAGTAGCTGCGTGCATGGGCCATTTAGGAAAACGGTGATGGTAAGAATTCCTTCCATGTAAGAATGTCACTCATTCTCCATTTTTTTCCACCATCCTCAAGGTAGCATCCACGCCGTCGCCACAGAATGTAGTCGACTCCTCACCTACCTGCAAATTGCCTCACTGCTCTCCCATGCAAGAATGCATTGCATTGCGGGGGTAGTTCCCATGCCGTACGCCCTTAGGTACAAGAGGAGGCCTGCGGCCTTTGCACATGCACTGAAGAGCCTATGCCATACCCACAACCACTACAAGACAAGGCAGACAAGCATGGGCACATTTCGCCACAAACCCATTGCCATAAAACACTGCTAACACACACAATCAACATAACCACTGGCAGCCCTAGGCTTGAGCACAACACATTGCCAAATTCTTCGCTTCGCCCTCTTTCACCCACCTGATCCTGCATACCATGTTTTGCAACCCCTTCCGCCGCAGCACTATCCTCCGAAACATCATGGTGGGGTTTCCGAAAAAGTTTGATGCACACCACGCTTTCTTCCAACCAACCACAGGCTGTGTCAAATGTTCGCCGACATCACGTCATTCCACACGCTAAATACACTTTGTTTGGTCTGCGGAACGAACAGGGAAATCGGAGCGGACACAGATATCACTAATTTTTTAGGAGGTACATTTCACTTCTTTGCAACAAAAGTACTGGTCGGATTTCCACGAAACACACAAAAGCATGCTTTCTGACCCAAGCCCCGCTCCTGCCGCAAAGTTGGTGAAAATCCATCCAGCCGTTCGGCCTGTAGCCATGCGCAAAGTTTTTGCCCATTCAGTCTATGGAAAAAAATCATTTTTTGGGATCCCCTATAACTTTGCCCCCCCTGCACGAAACCTAACCCAACTTGTAAAAAGAATTCAGAGCCTCCATATACCTTTTTTGCAAAGTTTGGTGAGAATTCCTCCAGGGGGAGCGAAGTTAGAAGCCGCCAAAAATGTGCTATTCCTATGAGTTTAGCAACTTAACCATAACTACACGGCTGCAACCGCTGGCCGTGTAATAAATGTTCAATGAAAAAACCTTGGTTAAGAGAGATTTTAGGTAATCAGATTTAACATAACAAAACCTCTGAAATTCAGCACTCGCATTTCAAGGAAGTCCACCTTAACCTTGTGCTCCCTGTTGCACAGCATGTGACCAGAATGATGACATCACAGATGACATCACTGACGACTCGCTGATGGTGTAACTAACGACATCATACATAACATCATTGATGAGATCAATAACTACATCAAATATGACATTGCTGACTATATAAGTCAGAATATTTTTGTTGGCCACTTTTGATACATATTTTAAATTATTAGATTTAACAAAAATAACAACATGATATGGAACAATACTTTCAAACACAAGTATCATATGATTGTCTGTGGAGCATTAATTTGTAGTACTTATAAACTTACACAAATGTAAAATAAAAATATGTAACTTTATACAAATGGTTTGAATTTCATGCATTAGTAAGCAAATACAATACTTAATTGTAGGGAAAGTACCTGATCCAGCTAAATCTATTTCAGGTATTTAAAAGAAATGTAATAAGTAGATGCAGTAGTAAAAAAATAAGAATGTTGCCTTCCCACATTAATTAGAAACTGCTAGGGCTATTCGATAGTCTTTTAATCCTGGTTTAATCCATAACTGCACCCAAGATAATAGTGATTTTGTGTGCAAGGTCTCCACTATGGGGTGTAGGTTACACTCCCAGCTGAGAATGGCCAGGGGTGCTCCTCGTGGTTGCACAAGAAGATCTCTCAAAAAGTAATTCTTGCAAAATCACTTAAAGAGGGTGTGATGCTGGAAATGCATCGGAGGGACAGGCCTACGTATCCTTGTCCTTTACTGCTTTTTTGTGTGTGTTCTGTCATGTTCTCTGTGCAGGAGTTCATGTGGGACTCCTGGCGATGCAGCTCTTTTTTGGTTTGGTGTACAGACCCATGGGATACCCTTATGGCACCCATGGGTGGGGGTACAACCCTGTGCCCCTAGTGTATGTTTTGGGCAGCACCTGTGTGTGGCTATAGAGCAGGGTATGGGTTGGTGGCAGCTCCATGCTGAATTTGACAGGTGCTCTGAGTATCCTCCATTTTGGGGATACCCAGGCCCTGCCACTGGAATCAGTTGATTCCTGATAGGAAACAAGATGGCTCCTGTGGCCTCTTGGTTTCTATTTATTGCCTGTTAACTTGTTTTCCCAAAGTCCTGGGAACCCCTGACTCTGTCCCTTCCCCCTGACTGGCTGTTGGGTGTAAGTTCCATATATGTTGTTGGCTGGAGCCTTCCCAGTGATTGTATGATGTGGGTACACCCTGTGGGTGGGACCAATATCAACTTCTTGTCTGGTTTCTGGTGTTTGACACAATGACTGAGACAGCCTTGCCCGAAACTGGTATGAATGCAGTGTGGAGTGTTCAATGGCTGGGTACTTGTCCCAATACACATAATTTGTTGTGAGTGTCTGGAGAGAAGTGAATGGCCTGAATGCACTATGCACCTGATTGGCTGCCTGCCTGCCTGAATGCCCTTCTGACTCATTGGTTGCCTGATTGTGACCCAGCAGAATGAATGGGAGATCAACTAGTATATCTGGGGGCCTCTCACTGCTAGAATTCATGTTCAGAAGCTGAAGAGAAACTGGAGTTGAAACTGTAGCTTAACCTTGAAACCCTGCTGGAAGAGAAGCCTTGTTGCTGCTCTACTTCGTTGATCTGAAAGCTGCTGAGTCTCCAAGGACTGATCCAGAGAGGACCTGGTTAGGCGCCCTCTGCCCGAGCTACGAGGGACCATCGTGCACTGCTAAGCTTTGCCAGCACTCCCTGGTAGACAGACCTACGACAGGCTGCCAACCGGAGATGGGGATCGCCACGGAATCACAAGGAGAAGCACCCAGATACTGTTGTCCATCACCGTTGATGACTGCCATCGCCGACCGGAACCGCCGTGCTCCCTTTGCCTAAGTAACATTTGATCCAAGGATGCTCTCGCCTGCACCGTCGACCGCTTTGTCCCGCCGGAGAAAGTCGAGGCTGCCGACGCGCCGAGGAGCATCCGCTGGTGGGTTTCCCACCACCTGAAGTCCGCAGAGTCGCCGATGACCCGACGCCCTTGCTCGGCCAATGTTGTTCAAACTCTTTGCGGTCCAGAACTATCGCCACCAAGGTGCCCCGCACGCCTCTTCCTTGCAGGACGCCAACGCTCTGTCGATGGCGAGCACCGCTAGGAATGAAGCCGCCACCTCCCCGTCGTCGTTCAACCCTTTTCCTCGTGGGATCTCGACGATCGATGGCTCCTGCTTTAAAGGGAGCTGCTCAAGAAGGATCCGTCGATGACCCAACAACAAACTCTGCTATTCCAGGTACATTGGGGTTGTAGAACTATTTTAGAAGGAAATAAGACTCTTGTGAATAACATATGGACTGGGCTTGTGATATATCTTTACTTTTACAAGTTTCCCAGGTGGGGGGATCTCCACACAGAACTGTGTCTAGTGGTAGACTCCAGTATTCTGCCAATTGTTCCAACCAATTGCTTTCCCTCCTATATCTATTGTTGGTTACGTTTATTAATTGATTTGTGTGACATTTGACCAGAGTATAGTTGATGCACTTTAATGAGATCTAATAATAATTATGGCACCACTTAGAACTGTATATATTTGCCATTGTTGATTTACTGAGCACAAAGTGAGTTATTGTGATTGTGTACCTAACCTTGAGCTTAATTATATAAAGACTGGGGGCCTCATCATGAGTTGGGTGGTAATGCAACGGTTTTCCCATCGAGCGTAAATAGCGCTAACACCAAAGCCCCCGGCGGATAGTCCGCCAGATCACTAGTTTTCGTACACGCGCACAGGGACATGGTGGTAGCGCAAAGAGCGCTTGACGAGAAAACGGGCCAAGAACCCATTAATCCAGTGCACCGTGTGCTACCGCCATACTGCGCTAATAGCACGTGCCATGAGCGCGCGCTATTAGCGCACAGGAAAGGCGTCACCGCCGGATCAGGAAACAAAGCAGCGGCCATCTTGGAAATCACAATCCGTCGGATATCACAGCCCCTGGAAGCCATCCACCCCTGGGAAGACAGAATCATGTCACAGGAGCGCACTAGGGGCAGGTCTGCCCTGGGCAGGGTGAGGAAGCCCAAATTTAGCGACCAGGGGCTGGCCGTACTGGTGGAGGAGGCAGAGATCCACCATGAAGAGCTGCAGCAGCGCAAGACCAGTGGCCAGCGCCGAGCTCAGATTTGGCGCAACATTAGCCAAAGGGTAACTGCAGTGGGGCGCGTGCCCCGGGATGGCGAGGATTGTCGCAAGCGCCTCAGCGACTTGCGTGTGAGAGTCTGCAGCATCCTGTCACAGCACAGGAGTGCAAGCAGGGGCACTGAAAGAGGGCCACCACCACCCCCAACCGAACTCACACCCTGTGAGGAGAAGATGAGTGCCCTGATTGACATTGGCACCATCGAGGGAATTGGTGGAGCAGAGGCAGACACTGGCATTGATCCGACTGCAGGTGAGTGCCACCCCAAATGCATGCAACTGAAAGTACCACACATGCAGACCCTGAGTGAATGAATGTGAAGAAATGTGTGTGAGGCACTGCAGACACCCATAAGTGACCCCTTGATCCATTGAACCATAGTGCTGCCTAGACTACCCTACACGTGCAGTGCATCAATAGAAGGGGCAGGGCACAGACATCCATAGCCATGGGACAGCTACATAGAGTGTGAGTGTGCAAGAATACATCCCCAGGACCCTGAGCGCAGTGCACCCCAACCCCGCATGTGATCTTGTCACACAAACATTCCCATGCAGTGTACCTCCACACTCACACATCACACCAATCACCACATGGTGACTGAACAAAATGCGAGTTGAATGCATAATTGATACTGTCTACAATCCCACTTGATGGCCTGAACTGCTTGATACTTATGTAGGTTGCCTTGAACTCAATCCACACCCTATGTACCCCACAGGCACACGGCAAACCTCACGGGATTAAGATGATGGGGAGGAGGCCACACCATCACGGCGCCCGAGGCAGCGTGCCTCGACCAGCACCACCACCCCACAAAGGGGCAGCACAGAAGGGAACCGATGCAGGCCACATCACCACAACACATCCCACATCACCACAACGCAGCCCAACCAGACTGCTGCAGCACCCACATGTCTGCAGGGAGTCCATGGCCAGCTCGCCCCAAGCCACCAGGCATACCCCCGATGCAGAGGGAGTCACCAGTGGATCAGAGCCCGACATGGGAGTGACACCTCCACGTGTGCATCAGGCAGGACGTCTGCATTCACCCGGAAGCAGTGACGCTGAAGGGATGGGCACACCACAGGGGACCCCAGGGCCAGGCACAAAGGTAGCAAAAACCCCACCTGTGCATGTGCGTCATGTCCGCACATCACAACCAGACAAAGACACGGCATCATATGGCAGCCTTGAAGACCGGCACTCAGACCCCGGCAGCCCAATCCCAGCCGGCAACATGTCCCCATGCAGCCCCCCCCAACAGCGCACAAGTGGCAGGCCGGTACCTGCCACACCAGGGGTACCCTTTGTCACAGGGGCAGCAGTGATGGGATGACTGAACATGATCGAGGCGAGTCGGGTCCGTCCCATTGACCTCGACTACACCCACGGAGGAATCCCTTGAGCCTTCTCCTAGGTGCCGTTCAATGTGCCACCTGAGGTCACGCACACCAGACGGGCCTGGACATGGGAAGCGCCCACGACCATCGTAGTTGGATATGGCATTGTTGTGGGTGCCCTGAAAACAAACATGCACCTACCTGCACTGTTGTGGGGAGTTCACTGGGGGGAGGGAGCATTGTGTGCTGGGTGTTCACTGGGGGAAGGGGTGATTGTGTGCTGGGTGTTCACTGGCAGGAGGGGGGATTGTTAAACTGAGAATAAGTCACATTTCAAAATTCACAAAGCATGGACAGTAGTGAATGTGATTAAGTGCTCTTTAATGTTGAAGTGACATGTGCAAAATGTAGCCGTCACCCGTATAAAAAAAAACATCAATCAAGCCCTGTCTGGCCAACCTCCCCTCCCTCAGCCCAACCCTTTGTGCAACACCTTCAGGCACATCATCACCTTCACTCCCATCCTCAGGTGGCTGCACATAGGCATCAGCGGGCAGTGGCACATTCCTGCGACAGCAGATGTTGTGCAGCACGGCAGATGTCAGTACAATTTTTCCAACTTTTTCAGGTGCATAAATCAATGCCCCTCCCGTACGGTCTAGGCACCGGAAGCATGCCTTCAGCAGTCCAAATTCCCTCTCCACGCAGATCCACGTACGACCATAGGAAATGTTGTATGCCCGCTATGCTGCAGTGTGTGGATGACGCACAGGGGTCATGAGCCATGTGTACTGGGTATATCCAGAATCACCTGCAGGGGAGAGAAAGCAGGTTTGGGGAGAAGGTAAGTTCAGTGGGTGTACAGGGCTCAGTCATCAGTGTCATTTTGGCATACTTGTCATTTGGTCACTAACATTGTGGAGTGTGCTGTGCTACAAGCAGCATTGATTCAATGGAGTACTCACAACTTGGTACACCTCTGTTTCAGAATGTAACAGTACTCATTCCCTTGACACTGGGGAAGGGGACCCTTCCATCTGCTTGTGCATGCGAGAAGTGGCTACCTCATGTGTCATTGCCATTCCCTTTGGCTGCTGTTGCATTTGCTGGTTGTCACTATTGTGTACTGTTCTCCAGGCATTTCATTGGCCAATCAGGGGACAGTGTTTGTGGGATGTACATTGGCATTAATCAGAATACTTATGTATGGTGCTTTTGTGGATGTGCTGACTTTTGTGTTACATTTGCACGACTGACGGGTGGGCAGGGTGGTATGTCTGTACTGTGTTAGTGTGGGAAGCCTTAGTGCTACTTAAACAGGAGGCTTTGTGGTGGTAGGCCTTCCATATGTCACTGTGCAGCCACATGTCTTTTACATCCTGAATGGGTGTCTTCTGCTGTGTTGGACATGTCCAAGGTTTCTCGTGCAAGGTGCTTGAATGGAAATGCTGCACTGATGGTGCTGCCTATTAACATTCAGGGATTTCATTGTGTGTGACCAGCCCCATCAGATGTGGATTGACATGCATTACGGTATATATTTGTACTCACCCAGCAGCCATGTGTTTTGCCCTCGGTGCCTTTCCATGTAAACTGGCAGGGTACTGTTGCACAGGACCATGGAGTCGTGGGTGGATCCTGGGTAGCGGGCACAGCAGTGGCTGAGTTGAGGTCAGGGCCACATGTCATCTGCACATTCAGGGAATGGTAATGTTTCCAGTTTCTGTAGGCTGCCTCATGTGCCTGGGGTGGTACGAGTGCTACATGTGTGCAGTCCAGGGCTGCTATTACATTCGGGACTTGGGCAATGGCATGGAATTGACCCTTCAGATGGTTCACCTGTGCCTGTGTGGCTGGCAATGCAATGTGCTCATTCACATGATTCAACAGTGCATCCAGCACCTGTCCCAGCATGGCATTGAATGTGGACTGTACCATGCCATGCATCATGGCGACGGTGTGTTGGTAGCTGCCAGTCCCGAGGAATTGTAGCACGGACACGAGCTTCACAAGCGGGGGTACTGCTGTGCTGATGGCTATATGGCTGCCGATGTCAGCCTGGATTGTGTCCAGCAACTGGGTGATGGTTGCCTTGTCCAGCCGATATTCAGTCACCAACTGGCCATCAGTCAGGGCCCAGGGTGTTGGCCTGACCCTGGGGATGGCTGGCCATCTTGCTGGTGATGCTCTCCTCCTCCTTCTCCTCATCCCCACCACCCCCTGTGCTACCAGGGCCCTGGCATGGTTGGCTGGCCTCTGTAGCTCCAGGCGCAGCAGGTAAAAGTCCACATCAAGGCTCCCGGCTCCAAATGGCAGCATGGTGTTTGGAAGTGTGTGTTGTGCATTGGTGGGTCCTTTGTAGGCCTCTGATTTGCATTGGTTTCACCTGGGCCCATATTGCTGTCTCCTCCCTGCTCCTGCTGGAGGAATGGTGTTGGGGGGGGTGTGTTGTGCATGGGTGGGTCCTTTCTAAGCCTCTGATTTGCATTGGTTTCACCTGGGCCCTTATTGCTGTGGCCTGTGTTCTTTTAACTCCAGCATTTTGCTGGGGGTATTTTCGTTGGATTGTCCGCCGCTTTTCTGGCGCTAATTGCGCCTATGCCAGACTTGTGATTGCTATGTTTTAGCACAAATGGATACTGGTGCTTTTACAGCCGACGCTTGTACAGCCGGCTGGACTTACGCCGGCTGTAACGGTGCCGGCGGTATTTGGACTCGTTACTCCGACGGACCCTTAAAATCGGCGCTGATAGCATTACCGCCGATTTTAAGGGTTACCGCCCAACTCGTGATGAGGCCCAGTGTGTAGACATTTCTTTGTGGGGGCTTGGGGACTACACTGTACTTAAGAAACAGCCTGCATCACCTCCTGAAAAGCTAGGCCTTGATTGCTCGTCCATTGCTACCTTATAGAGAATCTTGGCTGGGGTCCTCTGTGCCTCTCCTCTACCATATAGAGAGCAGACGTACAGACCCCCCCCTCCAGTCTTTAGATAACGCCACAATTCAGCCCCATATAGTTCTGCTGAGACTGCTTGGAACCTGTAGCTTGGGACCTGTACAGTTGTAATGCTAGTGAAACTGATCCTCTGCCATTAGAGTTAAAGAAACAATGTATGCACCAACAATATTGACCAATTGTAGCTGTTTCTTTTACCTGCTGGTAAGTCCATGAGAGGTTCTCTGAGAATCTAATCCCGAGGTGATCATACATATTCACCTGCTGCAATGTGTTACCCTCTACCACAATTTTTAAAGTATGTCCCTTGGATAGGTGGTGTCTAAATATAATTAGCTTGGTCTTCTACGTATTTATTACCAAATGTACACTTTTACATTTCCTGACAAAAATATCTAAATTATGTCTGAGACCCATAGGAGATGTTGCCAGGATTACAGCATCATCCGTGAAGAATAATGCAGGGAACCTATTTATGCCCAATTTAGGATGTTTCAGGCTAGTATCTACAAGTTCTTTAATGATCTCATCAATATACAAGCAGAAAAGAAGGGGAGCCAACACACAACCGTGCTGTAGCCCCATCGCAACTTCAGGGGTGTAGTTAGCTCCCCTCCCAGGCACCACCTTACTGAGGCGTTATTTTCCGTATATAGATGTATATGCACCAGAGAAAATTTCCTGGGACACCCTTTCTCTGGAGGGCCTCCCACAAAAGTCCACTTGAGACACCTTTGAAGGCTGTGTGTAGGTCAATGAAAAACTGCAAATACCAGGGCACGGTTAAGCAAAATGTGTTTTGCTCAAATCAATTCTAGTCGAAAACCCTGGTCCACAGTCCCAATACCCTGCCTGAACCCAGCTTGTAGATGGTTAATAGGTATGATCTCATCTCCCCATGTCTGCAAACAGTCAAGCAAAGCTTTAGCAAAGATCTTCCTGGCAACATCCACCAGGGATATGGGCCTGTAATTCCCCGGACTATTCCTGTCAGCTTTTTTAAAAATAGGTCTTATTTCTGCATTGTGCTAGGAAGTTGCTACCCTGACACATGATACAACTGCATTAAAGGCATGACTTTGTACAGATTCCCAGATATTTATGTCATCCTTAAAGAGATCTATGGGTATCTTGTCAGGCCCAGGTGCCTTCCCTGCACCCAGTGACTCAATTGCCTCCTTTACTTCCTTAGTCATGATTGAAATTTTGTCAGCTCCTTCCCCCAACCGGTAGGTCCTTTGCAACCAGGGATCCCCACCATCATTTTGATCTACTCATGTACAAGTTGCCAAAATGCTGATGCCACTCAGCCGGACGGATCTGGCATTTAGTAGGTTTAGTGTTCTCCCTACTACCAATTTCCAGAATGTATGAAGTGGTATCTCCTGAACTTAGGGCAGACTGCAAATCCCCCCTTCCCATAGATTTCTAAGAAAAGTGGTTTTCATTGTCTAAAGGATGGATTTGTAGGTTAATCTAAGTTGCCTTAGGTGTTGTTTGTCCATTATATCAACATTCTTTAGATACTGCAATACATTATCTTTGGCTGTTCTACAATCCTCATCAAAAAATGTGTTGGTGGAAATGGCTGCCTGTTGTACTTTACTTGCAAATTTAGTAAAAAAGGAAAACAATGTTGATATCATCTAAGCATAGCTAATCATAATGCTGTCTGGTGATGTGTCCTCCCTACAAATTACTACACTTTCAGATTCTATTTGCACATATAAACACATTTAATGGCAATAAAGTCAACAGGCGTCCATTTGATACTACCCCTAGCATGGCCCGTGGGTGTGATTGCTACAGCATCAACCAGGTGTAGATCCATGACCTCCTGTTGCCCAAGACCAGTAATCACTCTGGATACTGGGCAATGGTCACACTGCACCGATGGAGAGGCCACTGAATTTCAGCATTAGCTTGACTGGTTAATCAGACTGTTTCGAGATGAGCCCACATTCACGGCCTCACGAGGAATGCAAATACTGTCAATCTCCCTGAGAGACCAGAAGCCACTGAATATTAGATTATTGCCAAGGCCCCTGGTTCCGGCCTATGAACATCTCTTGTCGTACTGGCACGTGTGTGCTCCACAGGATGTTGACAGGTGTGTGCTCCACAGGATGTTGACAGGCATGTTGTGCACCCTCCTAGTGGAATACAGCCTGCTCTACTCCGTGAGTGCCCAGTAAACCCCTGTGTAAAATCATGCAGTCTTCCCTTGGAGAATGAGTAGTATAAGGAGGTTGCCACTTATGTTCATCTCTTCTGCCTCCCTCAGAGAGTGGGGGCTTCTGAGTTGTTGTCAGATACTGCTTGCTGGGTGGTTTAATGGTGTCCAGAATCAGGCCTCAATCAAAACCTATCATGACAGCTACGAAAGATGTCTGGGAAAGTTTGAATGTGGAAACCCTCAAGGACGGGATTGCTGCCAAAGGTTGAATGGATACAACCTTATGATTGAGGAGGAAAGAAACTCCCAATATCATGTTTAACCGAAGGGTATTCACCCATACTGGGTTGAACTTGGGGACACATACAGAAGGATGGAAAAAAGCCACCCGAAAAAAATGTATTTGGAAGCTCTGCAGGAAGGCCAACATTACATAGTGCAATTCAGATGGTGTCACACTGCCAGTATGTGCATCTACTAGCCTTCTCCCATTGATCAAAAAGGGCCACCCAAGTACCTTTATCGCTTGACGCAGCAGGTGAGCTACATTACAAGCCCAATAGAATTCCATCCCATATCATCTGGCTGTAGCACCAACATAGATCCTGACCGCGTGGTTCCGAAGTGTGGCATTGGGAAGTTTCAGTACAATCTGACAACTTGCTGAATTGTACCAACCAACCATTCATCAAAAAGCACTGCCTTTCCTACAATTGGACATGCATGAATAAAATTATCTGAAGCCGCAGAGAAATCTTGACGGCGGGTTCGGATGAGTAACATTCCTAAATTGGCTCTCCAGGTTGAACTGTACAATCAAAGAAACCTTCCACAAGGATGGCTGCTACCTTTGAACAGCTTCTGTTAAATCGCTGCCTTGACAACAAAGGAGACACCAGTGTCAAAACTCTGAATTGCAGCAACCAGAGAATGTCTTCAAAGACTCTGGCGACCACAGAGCTCACCTCCCGTTACCTTTGGCATGACAATTCTCTGGCTCTGAAGTATAGCCTTTAGAAGAGAATTGTGCTTGTCAGTGTCCATCTTTACTCCATTACCTTGGTACGTTAATTGGGAACAGGGTTTTGAAATGCCTGCCTGAGGTGTGGAACCGTTTGGGAGGATTGCGAGGTTCTGTCTTGGTTATGCCACATGGTGGAGAAACTACGGCATAGGTTAGTAACAGTGATCAACCACAAGATAAGCAATCAGCAGTTGTCGAAATCTGGTGCAATGTTAAGATCAACTGTGTGAGAGTCTGAGCTTGGTAATTTGACATATAATTATGAATCTAGCAACTACAGTGGTGCGAGCAATAATTACTCAAACTGCCAGGCAAGGATCCCGGCGGGAACTAAAATAGCATGGCATAAAAAAATCATTCAACAGGTGTACAATATGGATGGGTGAAGTGTACAATAAGAACCATGGCATGATGGGAACGTTTCAGAACAAAATGGTGTGAAATTGGTTAGCTGCACTATGTTGTCGTTGTTACCTCCACTCTCCCTTGAATTGATCCTTTGCGATCTAGACTGCGCGTGCGTACTTTCCCCTACGACTTGTAAAGCGCTCCATTGCTTCCTGAAGGCAGGAAATTATGTGTGAGATATTGATATTGATATTGTTGGATTTGTGTGTGTGTCTTGTTCTGCTATGATGGCATGCAATTTTCAAAGATCATGCTAGTCTCTGCGTTTATAAAAAAATAAGCTTAGCTTTTTTTCATTTTATAATATTTCAAGGAATTGCATGTAATTCGTTGCTGGTCTTACGACACAGGAAGCAAACACTGGCAAAATGCAATATTCTCCTCAGCCAGTATACTCCATTCTTCAAAACCTGTAGGGACAAGATTGTCTTTTGAATGTTAATACAAACGTCACGTTTGTGAGGATGCACAAGAAAATGCCGCAGGCGGCACCAACAATCTCTTGCATATTGATTTCCCAAAAAATCATGAAAGAAGAAACACGCATCTACATACAAATGAAATCCTCCCCACGCTGAAGCCTTCTTCTCTATCTGCGTCTTTCAGTGAGAAGTGCGTGCCTTGTCTAGAACACTGCAGGTACGTGCGAGGCAGGGCGAGCGCGAGAAAGCCGAATGATTGACACTTTAAAAGATAAACAGGGGGGATTTGCTCTTTGAAGGAGCTGCTTTGACGGCAGATGCTGATGTGGGTTCTGATGCTAACACTGACGGGTGGGGACGCCTGCCAGCACGAGATAAGAGCCGTAGAAGTTAAAAGGGAATCTGGGAAGATGAATCCCATCGCACTACGCAGCACTTAAAAAGCTCTGCTGTGGTGAATGGGAGGAGATGATCCAAAAGGTGAGGGGGCGTGTCATGTCTTGCTAGACGAGGGAAATATAGGCCCTGAATAAAGCCAGTTTATTTTCGTAAATGAACCTCTTTTCTCCGTATGCGTGTAGTTGGTTTAATACCATTGTATCATCCCTGGCAGCAGAACAAATCGAATGCTTCTCAAGGCCCAGTCTGCGACGCCCAGCGGCGGCTCTCTGATCACTGCCTCAGGATCTGTGACGCCTACTCTTTAAAATGTCAATACACTTCCCATCACAACGCACTGCCCTGTTTCGGCCCATTCATTGAATGAATGGTAACCAGACGGAAAGATTAGCTTTGCATAATGACTGTTTTCCTATTCATATAGTTTGTGAAATCAAAAGAAATAGAGCCATTTGTGTGCCTGGCGGCAGACACCGACAGTTTACTAAAAGCCACACTTTACACAGCATTGCTTGCTCGGATTCAAAAAGCAGGACCCTTTTGCTATTTACCTTAAACAATACACACTTCGTCAAATAGGCATCGTCTATTTTCTATGTTTTTGAATGCTGCGCTATTAGTTAATCATGAATTATAAATGAACAAAGTTGAAGATTTACCATAAAGCCAGAGATTTAAATGGAATGATAAACAAAGAAGGTCATAAAAAAAGAACATATTTAGAACATGACTTAAGGTGTGTCAGGCATGGCCTAAGACATGTAAGTAACTAAGGAACCTGTATAAGAGGCGTGGCCTTAGTCAGCTGGAAAAAGGCCTAGCAGACATGATACGTTTTCATCTGTCTCATCGTTTATTTGACATTAAAAAAGGGAGACCAACCTACAAAAAAAATGTTAAGAATTATTAGTCATACACAACCTACTAAAATAAACATATTCAAATAGAGAACATTCCACCCGATGTAAGTCAATTAAATTCCAAGTACGGATCTATGTGATTTAAAACATTTTTTACGAATCTTAAATACCGAAAAAAATACAGTTTTTTTTTTATATTTGGAGTGGGGGGGTCCCCCAAACACCCTGTTTCCCTATGTCTATAACCCCACCCCAAAACCCTCCCCACCCGTTTTACTCCCTTACCCCTCCCCATATATTTGTTTTAAAACAAATGTGTGTGTTTTTCAGTATTTAAGTATCTGCTGCAGAGATATGTACCCATTCCAAGTCGTATTGCACAGCTTCTGAGATGAGAGTGCCTCCTGGAGAGATGTGGTGTGTGTGTGTGTGTCTGTGTTTGTGCAACATGTTTGGCACAGATTTAATATCACTGACATCACTCATACAACTTAATTGGTTAGTGCACTTTTCTCAGAGGTGAAGAGGGAGTCAGGATCCTGGGACCACCCCCCCTCTCATCAAGTTCATAACAAGACGGAAGGCCAGAACACACTGCAACCACCCACTCTATTTCGGACAAATCCCAAGTGCACCAATGATTGACAAATACACTGAGAGGTACCCTCTCAGTCAGACATACCGACAAGGTACAGTAAAAATCTATAACTGCGCGATTGAAGAGCTACAGGCCATGTTCAGAGACACCTATATGGACAGCCTAGACTAAGCACCAAGAAGCTGTGGGATGTTTCACCCACGCATCCAAGCCCTGCTACGTCATTGTGCATTACTGGCAGCGGAAACATCCTAATGGCCACCGGAAAGCATGCTGCTCGCCAGAAATCATCCAAAAATGCACAGTAAAAATAGGCTGCCACCCACTTTTGCCTATATTAGTGAGCACAGGAGGTCACTGCCTAAAACCACCATTGGGCTACACACACAGTAGCCTGAAACCATTTGGGAATAGCAATACTGATTGCTAAAATCAACCCAGAGCTGTGGGGAATTCATTTTTTTGATGTCAAAAATTGCTAAAATTAGGGCTCACCAAAACCACTAAAAAGATCCCACCTCCGTGTTGGGGGGTCAACATCATTCTCCCACAAGAATCTACATGAATCTGAGGTCCACAGAAGTGCATCTATATTTGAACAAAGTATATTTTGAGGATTGCTTACAGGTAAGGCAGTTGTCAAAAATGGGTGCAATACCGGTGCTTGCCACTGACCGGCGCTGGTGATCTAAATTCCGACAGGAGACCTGTATTTCTGAAGCTAAACTGTAACCGGAGTTAGCTGAGACTTCAAAGGCTGGCTGTCCCCGGGAAGTCTTAACACCTAGTCTTCTCAGCAACAAGGCAGGAAATCACAGGGTTCTGTAATCAGATGGAGGGTTGCACTCTGGACTGATGCCCTGCTAGCAGGAAAAACAGGACAAAGGATTCCTTCAGCTGAATAGGGTATGCTGATTTTGGGTGTGAACTGTCAACACTGCTCTGGGGAAGGCAAGACATCTGATCTCTGAGTCAAGCCAAGTTTCTAGGGGCGGGGACAAACCAATGGGTGTACTGAAGTAAAAGCAAATATATGTTTTATGAGAATACTGATAACTAATTACCCCAAGCGGACAAAAATGTACAATTTGGAGATTCTTAATATGAAAAATGCACCCACAATTTGAGACTAAGCTGGACGTTGTGGGATATTCTGAGGCCAAACCGGATAATTATTAATATTGTCACTGCCGTGTTTATGCTAGAAACCTAAGAACTTCCAGTAATATGCGCAGAGAGGGTGTGTACCTCCGTGTAAGATTTGTTGCAAAACCAATATGGCAAAACCCACTAAAAGCGCAAAATGTTGTTATTTCTGAACCCAAGCTCGTAGAAACATGTGACTTGAACCAAACTGTACCTTAAGCAATCTGTCATTCAATTTAGGTAATATTAACAAGTTGTGTATCTTGTAATTATGTGTTTTATGAAAAAGAAGATATGTTGTACGGACACAAAGGGGAGTGTCCTTTCCTTGAGCCATAGACATGACCCCTGATGACTTATTCTGACTCACAACTCCGTTCTCCAGTCAGGTCACAGTAAATCCTTTTACCTATCAGGATCCTCAGAGGGTCGGGCATAGAAAGACAGCCTTCCCACCCACTTTCAAAAGACATAAAAAGAGCCACTGAGACAGATATGGACACTCATTTTCCACTCTTCAATCAATTTCTGCGCAGCACTTTGCCGGACGACTTCAAACCCAGATAGATCCACAGACCAGGCTCTAGAACCAGCTCTAGAACCTTAAGCAGGGGCCTAACCCAAAAGCTGAACTCTTTTCAGCAGGCCTCAGAATCCAGCAACCTAACCAAACTATTCAACAGCCGGGCAAGCTGTTTGATTCTGGCTAGAACCATATCCAGACCCAGAAAGCAGAGCTGTATCCAGACCCAGAAAGCAGAGCTGTATCCAGACCCAGACCAGACCGATGTGCAGTGCCGATAGCAGACCAGAGGCCCAGCTGTGAGCAGAACCAGTTCCAGAGACCATCCCGTGGAGAGAGAACTGCAGCCCAAACCTGACCAGATCTGTGACGAGGTCCATTCCCTTCCAAAACTAGGAGTGTGTATCTAGAACTTTCCAGAACCCATCTCTTAGTTTAAAGTAATCTTATTCAAACCATTTCAACCTGTCCAGAACTGCATAGAAATCGTGTGTCCATTCTGTGATTTCAAAGCTGCAAAAGTGTCAGATGTCATTCTGAAATCTTGACTTCATTTCTGAAAATCTACCTCCACAAAAACATCCGTATCTTTTGAACCGTATGTCCTAGAAGCAAGATTTAACTGTCATGTTAAAGCTAAGAACCTAATCCAACTCCTTATAGTTTTTCCGTAATCGTGATCGACGCACACGGAAAAAGTGCCGCAAATTGCAAACTAGCTCAATTTCACCACTTGTAAAAATAGCTGCTTCTTGCTTTCCACTGCTGAAATTCGTTTTCACTCTGATAAATCACTCCTGAATCATTGCTAGTGTTGACCTGAACTAATTCCAAGTAGCTATCACCTACCCTGAATCTCCTATAGGGAATTAAAATCATTTTAGCATATTTTTCACTTCATTCCAATCACATTTAAAAGTATTTGGCCTGTGTTTTAAAATCATCCCTGTTTCTCTAAGCTTGCTGGGGGGGAACGGGAACTGAACTGCTTTTGATTGTATTCCTGAAAACCTGTGTGCCCTCATTTCCAACTCTTCATATTGCATAGGGGGGAGTGAGTAGTCAAAGGGGAAAAAGTGATCATATTATCTCTTGTTGAAACCACATCAAGTTTATTTCTGTGCTGCATTCTTTCCCATCTTGCATTTCCTTGAACCATAAAAGTATTCTCTGCTAGCTTATCCTTTCTATACCAACTCCTAAGTAATTAAAGAATTGTGCTACTGTAATATTATCATCCATTGTTGATCACTGCCATATTCATAAGCGTGCTATCAAATATTAATTTATTCATAAAAGTGATATATATATATATATATTGTTTAATTTTTCCAATAAACCTTTTAATTTGCAAAACAGCCTACTTCTTGGCTCAGTGAGGTCAGGGGGATTCAAAGAGAGGGGTGTTATATAAGGGTTCATCATCCAGATTTAAGAACTTGACATAAAAATATATAAATAAGGGCTTCCATTGGGCATCCCAGACTAGGCATTGACTTAGTTGGATTGCTGAATTGAAGTCACTTACAAAGCCATATTGCTGACATCATTAGAGACACCACGACGTGGCAGCATAAGACATGAAGCACATGTGCAATCCACACTGAGCGGCAAAAACACGCACTCGAATACATGAAGAACACAAGCGTACATGTCTATAGTTATGGGTCAGATAAATATACGTACTGTAATTGCTTTTATTTTTTTTTCCATTAGCCAAATGCAGTAATGCAGAAACTGCAAGGCATAAGAGATCCGGAGCAAGCTTGCTGATGCTTAAAGACAGTACTCACTTAGACACACAGGAGAGCAAATGGAACCTGATTAAACCATGTATAGCGAACCCATAGAGAATGTAGTATAACATGTACAATGTAGAAACCTCATTATAAGGTCAAGGAAAATTACAGCAGGCCTCAAATCATTGTGCAGGAGACAAGCTGAGCTGATTAAGGCTCCACAGGGAGCCAGACGCGTGAGTCGAGGCCCAAAGCCAAGGACAAGCGATATGAAGACATTCCAATCCCCAGACGAAAAAGGGACCAGCTACAGTAAACAAGGAAATACATCTGCATAATTCAGAGCTGCAGAGCTCAATTTCGTGGTCTCTGCACATGCGATGCAGCTGAAGCAAACAATGGACAGTGATCAGTGGTGAGAAAGGGCAGCCGATACCAACAAATGTGCAACAAAGTGTTTGCAATGAGCGGGATATGGTCTCATAGGCAAAGGTGCTAAACACAAGTTACAATACAGACACATGGTCATTCACATCACCTTGAAAAGGTGCACAGTGAGCTGAGAACCATTTTGGTTCCCAGGACTGGGGATGTCAGCTCTAGATAATCACAGATTAGCACTCTAATGGTGGGGAGCAACAGGCAAGAGCCAATGGTAGGCTACTACTCTGTAACAATGTAGTAAGTGAGATTTTGGGGAAGGGACAGGCCAGCCACCTGACATCTAAGAGCCAGTAGAATATGTGCCCATATAGGTTATTATGCTCCTGATGGCCAATCCCACAAGCAATAGGTTTTTGGAGAAGGGCCCAAGTGGTGACGGAGTAGTGACGTGTTTTCAAGACAAAACTGGCCTAAGCGCCATTTACTGTGTGACATGCTGGCATTTTCCTCAGTTCTTGTATCGATCCCTGTTGGTTTTGGCTGTAGTAAGCCACAGTTTGAATTTGCCATTGACTGAGTCCTCCATGTATACTGGGGGAGGGAATTGGGCCCTCCACATCCGCGGACCTCCAGAATCGCTGTGGCATACCTGGGAGTTCTCCCCAATAGAGAAATACATCAGCTCAGAGGAACATACTTTCTGAAGTAGAGATATGTGTGCTCCTTACATTCCAGGTCCTATTCAGTAGATTCTGGGATGGGAGTGCCCCCTGCAGAGATGTATGTGTGTGTGTGTGTGTGTGTGTGTGTGTGTGTGTGTGTGTGTGTGTGTGTGTGTGTGGGATGTGTGTGTGTGTGTGCATGTGTCTGTGTTTGTGAAACATGTGTGGCACAATTTTAATATCACTGGTACAACTTCATTGGTTCGTGTACTTGTCTCAGAGAAATACAGATGTCCTATTGAGTAGCTTCTGAGGTGAGAGTACCTCCTGCAGAGATCTATCTGTGTGGGTGTTTGTATGTGCGTGAGTGGGTTCTTGCGTCTGTGTTTGTGCAACATGTAAGGCTCATGTTTAAAAATACTGGAACAGCTTCATAGGTTAGTATACATGCCTCTGAGGAATACATCAGTTCAGTGGGACATACTGGGGGTCATTATGAGTTTGCCGGTATACAGCAAAAGTGGGGGTAACAAAATTATCACCACTTTTAATATACCACTGAATAATGAGTCAGCATTAATTTTTCATCAGTGAAATTAACCCCAGAGTAATTAGTGCAAGTGGAATTACTGCCCACACCTGGCAGAATTAGCGCTGGGGCTAATTCTGCCGGCGGAATTACCGCAGAGATCCAAATTGATATTTCTGCTGCATTACAAATTGGGCAGTAATTGCAGCAAAAACACAGCACAGTTACCTCCACCTAAGATGTGGATGTAAATGTGTGCAGGTGATGGGAAACTAGTGACAGGTGCACCCAATCTACCCTGGAAGACCACATAAAGCCTGCATATGGCCCTAACAGACTTGCAAACTTGGACATGCATCTCCTGCTGCTCCACATTGAGCTGCAGTAACAGGAACAGCAGGACAGTGCACAGGGTGTAGGGAGGAGGAGGAGATACCATGCACAGCAAGGGCACATTCCCCGGGCCAGGCCCTCAGCCTTGACATCAACTGACAAGCAGCCGATTACTCCATACCTGCTAAACAGGAAGACCATCAATGAGTTACCCACCCTGATCCATGATGACATACAGAGCAGCATCCACATCGGAACCGCCGTACCCCTGCTGCTGAAGCTTGTGTCCGTCATACACTTGCTTGCTCTGGCACCTTCAAGCACACTGTGGGCATTTTCACGTGTGCTTGAGCAGGTGCCTGAAACACTCCTGCACCAAGCCCTCCAGCATGTGTGTTTTAGCTCACTGCACTCTGCACAGAGGAGAAATATCCATTTGCATAACATTCTGGTCCCGCCCCCAAGGGCAGTCCAGCACCGGAATTCTAGGTAATTCTTCTCTGAACAAGGGTACCATCTGCAACCCCACACACATGTTTGGCTTTGTTCGGACTCCTCAATGAGATGAAGCTATGCCTCTCTAACTTGGTAACTCCCAACAAGGCCGCAACACACGTAGAGGAACTGCCACAACCTTGTTTATTACACCAATTAATTGTGCTTGAGGTCTTCAATCTGTGTTTTTTAATTCAAACCAATAACCAGGCAATTTGTCTGATGAGTTCAAAATGTCCATTACCGGTAGGCAATTTAGATCCACCAACAAAGGTACTACCTGTATTCCCAAATTACAAAATATTAAATTAAGCAGGAAGATGTATTTTTGCATTTATTTAAAAAAAAAAAAAACAATGTCAATATCAATTAGAGATGATTTACAATAGCACATTTACAGATGTTGGAGGTATTTCCGCGAAGGATCCCTGTATAATAGCACAACATGAGAACAAGTGAAAGTCCAGTTTGTGAACAAAGTGGCACATAAACCAGAGATAAAAACAGGTGGCGTACAACCTGAAGCTGGGGAGTGCTGCAAACTAAAGAGGAGCACTGTACATTGGGCTCCCTTCTTGGCCAGAATGGGAAGTTTAAGCAAATGTCTGAAAAGATCCAGGGGCGGCCTGGCTTTGATTATGATGGGAAAGGGTTTGTGCTATATTTCATGTAAATTATGACAGAGTTCCAGATTCATGGAAATGCCTGAGGGAATGGTGTGACAGAATGTTAGGTGAATTATTGCAACGGTTGCTGTTGAAGAGAAAGGAAAAGGGTTACATTTAGCAGGGACCTGTACATTGTGCTTAGGAAATATCTGCAAACTACTCACCTGTCAGTGGCGTTCCTGTGCATAGCAAACTGTTGATGAGTGTGTTAAAGGACCCTGCAGGAAGAGTGGTCCAGAATTGTGAATGTCAGCACACCGCTTCAGGCTCTGAGTGCTGCATAAAGGTAGCAAATAGGAAAACGCTGGCTTGTACGGGGACTGCTAGACTCTGCCAGCACGGGAACCTATTGCTGCATAGACATAAAAGTAAGTGGAGAGTCGAAAGCTTCTTCTTTATCTTCTTCAGATGGCTCCTTAAAGGCCAGAGCTGGGGATTTCCATCTGGAGTGATGATGGTCGCCATTAGTCACCCTTGTCAGCCGCGCATCTCTACTAGATCTCCTCTCACTTCCCAGTCTCCCTAACACCATGAAGGAGGAACCTGCACTGTTTAAAGCTGTGAGCATCAGGCTGGCCCTGTCTGTGCATTAAGGAAATGCGCATGACACCCCGGAGATTAGAAATGAGGACCAAATGGCATGCAGAACGTGAAACAAGTGTTGCCATAGCTACTAAACAACTACAACTTAATATTATTCTCAACAGCTAGGAAGGTACCCAACGGAGCAGCATTTAAAATAAAATATGGACCACTTTCCCAAGTACATTTCAATGAAGGGAGAATATAATGCAGAACATACCTATTTCAGCAGTATTCATGGCACATCCTAGTTCTCCAAAGTTGAAATGGGGACCAGGGAAGAAAAAGTTTATACACTACCTCAAAGCAACATGCAGTGGGATAGTGGGCATGGACAGGATAATGGGCCTCATTACACGGATGGCGGTAAGGGTTTACCGGTACCAGTAAGGGTACCAGTGCCGGTAAACCCTTACCACCTTACTACGAGGTCCCTTTGTGGGACCCTACCTTAACGACTGGTTTTACCAGCCGTTAAGGACGGGACCCGCAAAGGGACCTTGGAGGTAATTACAGTACCGCAATTTGCGGTACCGTAAATACCGCCTTCCCCATTCCCATTGTGCCCTATGGGGGCAAAAATGGGAATGGAAAAGTGCCATGGTGAATTGGGAATTACCGCCCCCACACACCTTGGAATAGGGCGATTCATCATGGCGGACTCGGTAAGATACCGGCTGCAACCATGGTGCTAATAGCGCCATGGTTACCGCCGTCCGTGTAATGAGTCCCAATGTCTTTATTAATGCACTGTTTGGGATACAAAGGCCAACAGATCTATGAAGCCCTACCAGAACTGAAGATGGAGACAGTGTAAGTGAAGACTTAAACGAATTTGAGTATGCTTTACGGAAATTGGATAATCACTGTGACCTGAAGATGATTAGTATACAAGAGAAGTACAATTTTGCAATTAGAGAGAGGAGGCTAGTGAGAGTGTGCAAAAATAGGTTACACTGTTATGGAAACTGGTGGGAACATGCAACTTTGGAGACAAGTTTGATGAACAAATTAGAGATCAATTCATGGTTAAATGCTACCAAGTAAAATAAGGGAAGAATTATGGCTCAAAGGTGATCCCTCATTGGATGAAGTACTCATAATTCCAAAACTTGTGCAACATTCCAGGAGTTGTCTCGGGTGTCTCTCGAAAGCAAAATCACAGGAAAAGAAATGGTGAAGGAAGTAATGAAGATTGAGACGGGGAACTAAGCCGAGCATAGAAGAGAACGGAAGAAGGACAGATGGGACTATGCAGAAGGAGTTGGGAGAAGAGAGGAGAAATTACTGGAAGTGAAGGAGCACGTTTTCATTCTGTTAGTAAATACATTAAGTCAAGGCCCCTACAACCTGGGATAAAAATGCATGTCTAAAAGATTTAATCAATAGGGACACTTTTGTAATTACTGCAAGAACTTTGGAGCGAATTATAAAAAGTGTGATCATGGTGAGTGAAAATGTGAATTTGGATGAAGAGTCTGAGGGTAGTGAAGGAATAGGAGGTGCAGATGTGCATCCAAAATGTGAAGCGGGAGAGGTGGAGGAGAATGAGGATGAGAGCCCGATAGCAGTGATATCAGTCAATGGTAAAGTAGTTCACTTGATGCATGATTCGGGAGCTGAGTTATCGTTGAGTGTATAATATGGACAAAATATAGATACTGGGATATTTTCCAGCCACATTGGCATTCAAAGGAAGGGAAGCCGTTGTGAAAGTATATGTGACATGAAAAGGAACAGCTCCCTTATGTTGGAAGGAGCAGATGAAGCTGAAGATTATACTTGATTTAAAGACCTATTAAATTAATACATTAAGTGAGAACAATAGTGCAGTGCCTCAAATAAGGAGATATATGAACATGTTTTCAGATAATGTAGGAGAACTGGAAGGGATAGTGCACAAGAAAAGCTTGAGAGATAGAGCAAAGCCAGTTGCGGCCAAAGGAAGACTCATACCCATGGTGTTAAGGGATGTTGTGCGGAGTGAATTGCAGAAAATGTGTGAGAAAGACATTTTTTGAACATGTGGGTGCAGAGGAATGGGATTCCCCATTAGTATTGGCTCAAAAACTGGTAAAGTAAGAGTGTGTGTAGATTTGTGTCAACTGAACAAGAATGTTGTGGTAGAGCATCACTCACTATCCAATATAGGGTAGAAGCTGAGTTTAATGGGGAGACAATACATTATTCACTAATCCTGATTTAGCACCGGCTTACCACTAAGTGGACTTCCACCCAAAGTCTAGGAGACTTACGGCATTCATATCACATGAGGGTTTGTCCCAGTTCAGATGCATGCCATTTGGACTGATTTTAGCAGCTTATGTTTTCAGAAATTAATGTATAATCTGTTCAACAGGATTACAAAAATGTTTTGTTCTCAAGATGACTTACTAATGTGTGTAAAGGAGAGGGAAGAGCATGACAAGGCATTAGCAGAAGTGTTTGAAATCTTAGGTAAGCAGGGTCTCACTCCAAAAAGGAAAAGTGTTTATTTAGAAAGGAGGAAGTAGAATATCTAGGACATAGGATTTGTAAGGAAGGGGTAATTCTAAGGAAGTATTATTAAATACAATCAGGGCAATTAAACCACATAGTGTGAAGTAGAGCTCATATCATTTCTGGGTCTTCTGGAATTCTATCAGAATTTTGTTAAAAAATGTTAGAGAAAGTAGGACAGTTGAGGGCAGTTTTAAGAGATCAAGTGGAGTGCTCTATGTGAGCAACAATTTAAGCAAATCAATGAAGAGATTGATTTAGGGCAATTCAATACAGAGGGTGAAACTATTCCCGTGACAGATACGAGTAAAGTAAGGTTGGCAGCTGTGTTGTCTTGAAAGAGGAGGGTTGGTAGTGAGGTGGTGATAGCACATGCATCCTGAGTAGTAAAAGCGGTGGAACAAAAGTATTCTGTCTTGAAGAGGGAGAGCTAGGATGTGTGTGGGGTGTGAGGAGGTTCTGGACATTTGTGTGGGGTTTGGAGCTTACTGCAAAACTGAGCACAAACGGTTCAAGGTGCTAGTCAAGCATGAGAGCACCAATAAGGTGTCAAGACAACTTGCGACATGGGTGACTTGCATGCAATGCCATGATTTTGATGTAAACCTTGTTCCAGGGAGGCAAAATGGGTTTGCTGATCGTCTATCCAGAATATGATTAAGGGGTAAAAATGAGGAGGACGTGTGGAATGAACAAGTATATGATAAACACAATGTTGTCAAAGGAAGAAGTGAATGGGAGGCAGAATGCAGTAATGATGAGCATGGATTGTGAGGGCATAGAAGTAAGTAAGGACTCAATGTACAAGGACAGCACTCTTGTCTGAGGAGATGAGGATATTTTGGGAGGTTTGAGATGAACTTAATATAGATAATGGAATGGTATACAGATCAGAGTTGTGACACCCACTGGGATGAGAGTGGGGTTAATTGACATTGCCCATGATGGACATATGGGGATGACAAGAACTATAGGCATACTACAGGCATAATAATGTGGCCACGATTAAGTAGATATGTGGAGCATAGGTTGAAAAGAGTCACTGAGGGGGGCACTGTGCTGGGGAACAGCCATTGCTGATTCCAGATTTGCCCATGGCAGTGTGGGAAGGCCATGGATATTTTTGGTCCATTGGAAGGAGACCCAGAGTAAGACATTTGTGATGGTGATGGTGGATTTGGTTTTTAGGTGGGTTGAGATAAAAGATGTGAAGAAAACTAAAAGGAAGGGAGTGATGAGGGGCAGGAAAGGGTATACATACCTTTGTCCTCCATGGTTAACAAAAGAAGGGAGGAGAATAGTGAAAGAGAAGACGATAGAGGAGAGAGTGGCATGTGGTAAGAAGTGTACCAAGGATAGATATGGCAGAATACATTGTGTGAAGAAGTTGAGCATTAAAGGGGGGATGTGATCAGGGTGAAGAGGGGTGTGATGAAATGGTCAAGGAAGTGCTTAGTGGTGCAGTGCGCTTGGAGAGTGGGCAGGTGTGGAACATGGGAAGAGTTGTAAAAGTGTAGAAACAATGATACTTGCCAAATGATGTACATACAAGTTGTACACATACACAATTTTTGTTTAAGTTCCCTTGTGAGCTCTGAGATTTGTTTTATTTGGTGTAAGTTATGACAGAGTTCCAGCTCCATTGAAACACCTGAGGGAATACTATGAGAGAATGTAGGGTGAGGGATTCAACCTTGACAGTTGAAGAGTAAGGAGACAGGTTACATGCAGCAAAGGCTTGTACAATGTACATTATAAGTATCTTCAAACTACTCATGTAACAGAGGAGTTCCAGGACATAACAGATTCCAATGGATCAGGGTGAGTTAGGAGAAGGAAGAGTGATGGTGTGCACAGATGAAGAACAGAGGGAACAAGATTTTAAGTAGACCGAGATAACATCCTCCAGGTATTGAGGAGCAAGACCATTGTTAGGAGAAGGAGTGCGGAAGGATTTGGGTAGGTTGGGTAGGTTGTAGAAAGGGCAGGTAGTGCAGTTGAGGACTTTGACTAGAGGGAGGTATGAGGAGATAGGTAAGCATAAGCAGTAATTCAGTTTTCTGCACAAGTGTGCCGATTAGATTTTTTTGTCGGATGGTAAGAAATAGATGCATTGCTGAATGTTGAGAATATTAATATGAGCAGGAGAGGTGGTAGTAGTGAATTGTTGCTGCACCCAGACTTTGCTTTCAAAGAGGATTACAAAGTTGTGAACCTTGATGAGCAACAAGAACTGGTGGGAAAAAGATGGGAGAGGGTAAGAAAGGGAAAGGAAGGGATGGTGTTGGAGGCCGAAGAATGCTGATTTACATCTTTAAAGAGTTCAGAATGAGGCAGCAGAGAGCCATCCCGTAAAGGACTGCAGTGAGACAGTTGGTAATATGTTCTTAGATTACTGGGGTGAAGGAGTGTAGGGAGAAATAAGTGTTGTCAGCAAAGTGATATTGAGAACCAAATGACAAGATACATCTGCATTGGACTGATGTTTAGGAGGAGTACAGGGAGAAGGGTATGCTAAAGGTTTTGCTAGTTCTAGGAAAATTTACGACTGCCCTCGCAGATAGTAGGTAATCCATACTGGAGCAGATTTGTGAAAACCGGTGTTCTAGAGAGGAGGAAAGAAGTGGAGTCAACAGTGTTATGATATGATATGACATTTATAACGTGCCTGTACACACATGTTTCTAGGCGCGAGAAGACAAGGAGGGGGAAACAAGGGAGAACAAAATAACGATCTTACTGGGCCTTGTGCAATTCAAATCGTGCAAGTACAGGGAAGAGGTTAGAGGATTAGCACTAGGTGGGAGGGGAATGGGGAAGTGCAGTTAACTCACAAGTGCAGCCAGCGGGTGGCTCATAAGTGCAGAGAGAAGGGACTGTAGGGTTGCAGAGACAGAGCCTTAAGTGCTGGGGAGCCCGGAGGCAGTTCCAGGGTAACTGGACATGTGTGCAGAGCAGTCAGGTGCATCATCAGGGGAGAGGAAGAGAGAAAGCAAAGCTCTAGAGAGGTCCTATGCATGAGTATAGTTTGGAGTGGTGAGCAAGTTGGAGAAAGTGTAAGTGATTTCAATCCAGCATACACCTAAGTCAACGCCTAGGATGTAGTGCACAACTGAAATCCTTATTTATTTTTGTCTAAAAGTTCTTTATTCTGAACGATATACCACTCATATCATTCCCTTCTCCTGGAACCCCCCGTCACACTGAACCAGGAATCAGGCTGGTTTGCAAAGGTAAAGATTTATTTATGTATTTAATATTTTGTCACAATAGGTTTTAATAGATACACCACACTCACCAATGGGGTGAGGTAACACGGAATAATCTCTTTAATACACAAGGAGTAACAGTGAGCAAATAATTCAGCACAGAAAATAATACTGGTGTGTGGTTTCAGATAGGATAGCACTGTGGTTAAAGATTCCCCCTGCATACCCCTTAATCCCCAAATAGGTAATGTAAAGATATAGGAGGCGAGAGCAGGTATTCTGGAATGGCAGAATTCAAACAAAATATCAATCCCACTTTCCCCCGTTTAAACCCAAGAGAAAACGGAATTGACTGTCCAGCTGTCAAAATGGCTTTTAAAGTTATCTTTAAAATAGACTGGGCAAAAACACCAAATATGCTAAAAATTGCGGAAATTGCTATACATTCTTTGGATAGTTGCACACAAACACAAGCAATTATTTAATACCAAGAAACAATTTGAAATCTCAAAACTCAAGTCGGAAGCAATTAAAAGCTGTTTTACACGTGTAAGAATATACCGAAAATTAAAAATTTGCAGCAAACTTTTCACTGCGCGATATTCGCGATAATGGGAGAACCTTATTGATTTGGAATGCAGTTTTAAATGCAATTTAAAGCTGTGGATGTTAGATACAAGCAGAAGTTGTTTCTAGCACGAAAACTGAGGGAGTTATAGGCATTTTAGTAGAGGTTGTTTTTTCGAGATAGGCGCAAGAATGGAAAATGGGAATGCACTTTTAAAATGACAAAAGGGTTTCTACACTAGAGGATGACTATGAACAAAACGAATACCACAGAGGAACACAGTCACTTGATCAGAATGACTGCCTGCGGAGGAAACTCGCCTTCTTCAGATGAGAAAAGATCAGCGCAAAGATAGTTTTAGCAATTCTAGTACAGGAGGAAGATAGGATGGTTTGGTGAGAGAGTTCAGACAATTCAAAAATACTCCTACCAATACAGGTTCTGAATACAAGATAGGATGGGTTTAAGATAGGGATTGACTATGCAAAATACATATGCCAGTGACACAATTCTTTCTATAGATATTCACTGGATATGTTTTTAAATGGAACCGTCAATTCTGGTCAGGGGATAGGATCTGGTTTAGGAACGATGGCTGGGATCATCAGACCGTGCAGGATCAGCAAGGCTCTGGTCACCGCACGGCACAGGACTGGACTGGATCTGCAAGGCCCTCTGGTCACAGCACGGCACAGGACTGGATTGGATCTGCCCTTCTTGGTTATGATGATATTATTTTCAGCAGGCAAGCAGTACAGCGCAGCCCGGCTATATTATGATGTTTCCGCTTAGGTTTGTGGGGTTCTGGTTCTGGAATTTGAGGCCTAGCTGAAAATGGTTCAGCTATGCAATGGGTTTCTGCTTTGCCAAGTTTCTGGAGTATGGAGCAAGGAAGATGTAGAGTTCAGCAGCAGGGTGCTTTGCCAGCATCGGGATAGTGAGTGAATGTGTCTGTGTTTCTGTGTGGTGAGCTGTGTCTATTTATGCTATGAGCAGGCATCATAAAGGGGGTGTGTGGGCTGGATTAGCCTAAGCATGCCCCTTTTGACAGGTGATTGGGTCAGAGTCTGCTCTCTGCCTTGTCAGGAGGAAAGAAACAGAGTGTCACCTTTATGGTGTGATTTTATGAGGCTGAGAATCCACCCCCAGCCCATGGAACACAAAATCTACTTTTGGCACAATACATATTTACACATGTGCAACCTCTAGAACAATCACATATCCAGATTACAGATTTTAAATGGCAGCTACTTCTCAAAACACCCGTAGCTGTGGGATCCTGTCTCTGCTTTTCACAGAATGTTGCCCTTTTCATCAGGAACACAATGTCCAATTATTAAGCACATTTTTACAATTGTGCGCGTTTAACATGGGCATAAGTGTATAAAGTTTCATACTTCTAGCCGAAATACATTTTGGGTAAAATCACATTTCTTGCTCTTTCTTTCCAGAACATGTCACACGATGTTGCCACCTCTTGAAACGTGCAGCCAAAATTTAGATTCACAAATCTGTTACTTTTATATTTTTCACAATTCTGACTGGCAAGTTATCCGTCTTTTTAAAATGTGTTCTTTGTTAATGTTCAGCCACAGATGGTTGTTTGGGCCCACCTCTTTTTGTCTCCCTGCAGTTCAGGAGAAGTCTCCTCCCTGCTTGCTCTCTGCAGAGGCCATTTACGACTGTCTTCACACCTCGCATTTCCTTAGTAGCAGCTGGTCATTGTTCCTCATGCCTCTGTAGAGCAGGTTCTTTCCCAGCCCGATAATTAGAGCTTTTGTGTGATTTCCTGCTGGGGGGAAAGACCTTCCTTCTGTGAGAAAACCTGTTATTCCAGTTTGGTAGCCTCAGCCAGGTTTAACTTTAATTGTTAACTCTGTTGAATTTTTCCTTAGCTTAAAACAAACTTGTTGTATCAAATCACAGCTACATTCTCATTCAAGATTTCAAACCATGGGATCAAAACAATTACAATATGGGTTATTATCAGTAACAGGCCTCTTAGATTGAAAACATTTGATTTCAGTTTATACATGTTAAAGTTTAATCAGCAGGCTCCTGACAGCTGTCATTCAGGCGGCCCAGGGTACTGCACCCAGAGATTTTTGACAGATCCACAGACAGGCCACTTTTGCTGTGGAAATGTCTTTATCCTCTCAGCTTTTCAGGACTTTGTAAGTTCAAAATGATTTCTTAAACTAAGTGAATTGTAGCACCCAGCAAGAATTCTGGAAGTTTGAAGGTGTTATGTACTGGCATTCTGCAGTTTCAGCAACAAAGAAAAGGGATTTAAATCAAGATTTTGGGTTTCCTTTAGCAAAGCACTGCTTTTTCCTTCTGTACTCCATTTTCAATTGTTGTGGAGCCCAGTGACATATTTCACGCGTGAGAGCTCTGTTCCACCACTGACAACATGCATGGCTTATTGGGCAGCCATCTTTTTTTGCATTGCAGCGTGCGATTTTCAAAGGTTTTGGTGTGCACAAGGGTTTTGCGGCCATTTTACTATTTCTGCGGCACCATCATAGCACAGTGATGCAGCATAGCAGAGCAAAAGTGGGTCAAAACATCTCAGCTTTACAGGACTTTGTAAGTTCACAATGATTTCTTAAACTAGTGAATGTAGCACCCAGCAAGAATTTTGGATGTTTGGGGGTGTTCTTTACTGGCATTCTGCAGTTTCAACAACAAAGATAAGGGATTTAAAGCAAGATTTTGGGTTTCCTTTAGCAAAGCACTGCTTTTTCCTTCTGTACTCCATTTTCAATTGTTGTAGAGCCCAGTGACATATTTCAGGAGTGAGAGCTCTGTTCCACCACTGACAACATGCATGGCAGAATGGGCAGCCATCTTTTTGTGCATTGCATCGCACGATTTTCAAAGGTTTTGGCGCGCACAAGGGTTTTGCGGCCATTTTACTATTTCTGGCACCATCATAGCACAGTTTTGCAGCATAGCAGAGCAACAGTGGGTCAAAACATCGCACAAAAGTTATACGTTCTGTGTCAGTGGAGTGCTTACAATGGAAGATGATTGAAGTGGATCACCAAGGCCATTATCCTCAAGATATTTAGTGATTCAGTTCATGATTTGAATAACTGTTTGGTCAGCAGAGGATTTCTTCAAAAGGGGTAGGATTTTTTCCAAATTGAAGGAGGCAGGGAAGAGTCCAGCGTACAAAAAGATTAAAGAGATCACAGAGATGAGGGCTGGTGATTATATGTAAGTGTTTGACCGCTTGAGGAGCAAACTGGTCAAAAGGGGCACATGACCGGTTTGTGCTAGGAATTATCTGAGCTAATTTAGTAGGAGAGGTAGAGGAGAATTAGTTGAGAGATGCAGGGGTGGGTGGGAGAGATGGAGGCCAGGAAAGAGGAAGCAGGGAGACAAACGGGCGCTGTGAGAGTGTCACCTATTTCAGAGGTATTAGAGGAAATGCAATCAGTTAAGCCATTAGCAGAGAGGAAGGATACAATACCCATTTGTTTGAAAGCTGTGAGCAAAGCTTGGAGGGTAGATTTGTGAGGTAATTTGCAAGGGGAGGAGATTCAATTTGTCAAATGTGAGGATTCGGCAGAGTCCAGTGCAGAGGAGAGAACAGCAAGGGCATTTTTATAGGCTAAAGGTTGAGTGGGCGTCTGTGATTTTCACCATCATTGTAGGCCACATGGCGCATTTCTTATGAGGGTGTAGATCTTGGAGAAGACCTAAATCTGAGGAGAGAGAGACATAAAGGTATGCATGTGCATGCAGAATTGTGTTCATTGAAGGGAGTGTTAAGTGCAAGGTGAATTCAGCAAAAGCCTGGTTATTGGAAGAGGTATGAATAGAGAAGAGTGACAGTAGAGATATACTCACATCCTCAAGGTAAGGGGTAAGAGAGTCCTGCAAAAATATTCTCTCAGTCATTGAAGACGGAAGTGAAGGAATGGAGAATGGAGGTGCTGAGATGTGAAAGTGAACAATGGAGTGATCAGAGGAAGGAGTGAAGTAGCGAGAAATACAAGGTCAACAGAGTTCACATCAGAGCAGTCAAGAAGGCAGTAGAATGAGTAATCAGATCGGGTGATTTTAATTCAAGGTGAGTGGTTATGAAGGGCTTTGGGGGATTAATGTCCTCCAGCATAACAATGAGGATGTCAGTGGGAAGTGACTGAAGCGGAAGATTCAGAGATTGGAAGTTAGGGTTGTGAGGGCTAAAGAGCAGATAGAAAGTCAAAACTCGAAGAGGATTAGGAGGGGGGAGTTTGCATATTCAAAAGTGGAGGAGCTAATGTCTTAGGAATCAGGGAGTGACCCTTCTCGACTGTCCTTCTAAACAGACTGGGCAGATTGGAAAAAGGTAGCAGAGTCAGTGCAGAGAGTCGCTGTTGTAGCAGGGTCATAAGGGAGATTCATGTTTCTGTGATGGCAGGAATATAAGTTGAGGGTGATAAGAGTTAAGGTATTCATTGATGTTAGGAAGACATGTTGCAGGTATCGTGTATTCCTGAGGCCATGTGAAAAGGTGATAGCAGGGGGAAGAAAACTGAAAGTATTATGTGGTAGGTAAGGGGGGTAGATGAGGTAGGAAATCATGGAAGAACAGGAGCATCTGGTTTGAGGGCAGTGGTGGTGGTACAGGGGCAGAGGAGGGTGATGGTGGACTGTGGTAGAAGTTAGGATGAGTTGCAACTAACGGCTACAAGAGAAGTGTAGGTGAAGAGTAAGTGCAAGAAAGAAGGGAACATAGTCAAGGTGCATAGTAGAGGTTAAACGAAGGGCAGACAGAAGAGACTGGGTGATGTGTGCAGCCCGAGAGGGAGTATGTAGGTCAAGGAACAGCAAGGGAAGAGGATAGGAGAAGTGCTGGATGGGAAGGAGTAGGTATACGTTCTTAGTTGGGGTATAAAACAACCAAATAACAGCAAGCTGCAAACTCATGTCCCTTAGTTCTTTAATGTAATCAAGCTCTATGGTGAGAGTTGCTGGGTTGAAGGATCCCAATGTGTTATGTTATCTTACATTTGTATGGCGCTTTCTGCCATAGTTCATGGTGTTGAAGCACTTTTGCCTGTTGGAGAGTCAAAGGAGGAGTATGATAGAAAACTCAGTAGTGATAGGCAGGAGTAAAGTTCGGTACATAGTTAGGATGAGATCAAGGGATAGATAAGGTACTCAGGAAGGCATACGAAGGAAAAGGTGGAAGAGCTATGTGTACAATTGGACTGAATTTATCCTGGACTCAACTGTATTCTACATTACTACAAGATGATTTGAAAAAGGTGGAACCTGGGGTACCCTACTCTTGTTTGTTGGGATGCAGACAGGCAAGATTACCCCCATTAAAACTGTTCTCTTCTTTTGACCCTGTTGCTGTACATTCTATGCTTGAGATGTTGGGGAATTATCAGCCACCTGGCTTTGTTCACAACCTATGCCCAGTAAGAATCTTAAAGAATATCTGTTTGGTGAGCACCTAAGAACTTTGTCAACTGATAAGCAGCTCTTTTGATATGGGCCTAGTTCCACTACAGCTTAATCGGGCTGCAGTAATTCCACTGTTGAAAAAACCTTCTTTGGATCCGACCCTATACTATAACTGTTGATCCATGTCCCTGTTTTCTTATTTAGGCAAATTGATGGAAATGGTAGCCGCAGCACAACTGCAGAGTCATGTGGAAGCTCAGAATGTATTGGATGTATCACAAGCTGTGGTTGCAGCATTGGATGACTTGAGATGGTTGGTTGATTGTGGCAGCTTGGAGGGCCTAATTATGATGGACCTCATGGCGGTATTTGACACAGTTGACCATTCCATTCTCCTCTCTCGCCACAGACACTATGGGGTTAGAGATGAAGCCCTGGGTTAGTTTTCGTCCTTCCTGTTGGACAGAACTCAGTCAGTGGTTCTTCTGCCATTCATATCAGGCATAAAACCGGTAACCTGTGGTCTTCCTCAAGGTTCCTCCTTGAGTCAGTAACAAATTAATCTCTATATGAGACCTTTAGTAGACCTTACCAGTGTTTTTGGTATCAGATTTTATATATATACTGATGGCACGCAACCGATCTTCCATGTGGTAGAGGGTGCAGGTTCACAAGGGGATAAGGTTAAAAAATGCCTGGAACAAATTAGTTGGTGGATGCTTCAAAACCAGCTTAAACTTGACATACAACAAAACAAAATGCTAGCATGATCACCAGTTAGGTTCAATCTGGGGTCTGTTGAACAGATGGATTAATTAGCAGCAACCTGGTTTTCTCAGTTCTGACCCTCCTCTTTAGGCATATGTCTACCCCTGTTCAGAAGTCCAGGCATTTGGGAGTTTGTCTGGATGTGTCGCTCTCTCTTGAGGCTATTATTTGTCCAGTCTCTAGCTCCTGTTTCTTTCAATTTGCTCTCTGAAAAGTTTTTTGGTCTTGTGTGTATTTCCACATAAGATCCAATTGGTAAATGCGAATATATCAAGCAGATTCGATTTCTACTATTAAATATATTCGGCTATACCCAAAGCATCGATCTGCAAAGTCCAGAGGGCTCAAAACACAGAGTTCTGTCAAATATGGGTTGTAGTGATCCCATCTCCCCGGCACTGAGTGCATTGCATTGGCTCCCATGGGAGGAATGCATACTATGTAAAGCTCTTTGTATTACTCATAGAGCATTTTACAATGCAACACGCAGCTTCACGGGTTGTAATATGCAACAATACCCACACCCTATTGTGCTCCTCTCAGCCAATCTTCTGACTACCCCTAAATTTAGACTAGAAAGAGGGGGGAGCGTTCATTCTCAGTCCAGGCAGTGAAACTCAGGAACTTGCAACCAGTGATGCTCTGGGGCATCTAAAATCATCTTGATTTTGATTTTAGACATAAACTTAAAGACCTTTTGGTTCTACCTTCATGTGGGGTTTTTTGGCTTGGAAGAGGGTGCTATCTGCAGTCTGAGTATTCTTTGGTAGTCTGTTTTCATCTTGTTTAGCACCGCGATGCCTTGTCAAGGTGTATGTTTGCACATATAAGTGTTGAAAAATACCATACCATTCTATGTGGTGCTGCAGTGACAGGAGAGATAGCCGGAGAACATGGGTAAGCTGTGCCAGGCGATATACCTGGAATGTACTCACTGCAGAGTGGGCTGGGGCATGTTGAAGCCATGCGAAAGAAAACCCAGGTGGCAAAGCCCTTCTACCTACTTCCCTAGGGCCCCAAGCCACATTTGTCAGCAGTTGCATGTCAGAAATCCCAATTTGCTCACTCTGCAACGGCTCAGCGAAAAGGGAACACACAAGCCTCCATTTTTTGGTTTCCTCATTTATTTACGTCATGCTTACCAAAACCCCAGCCTTGTGTGCAAAGTGCTTGTGAAAAACAAGCAAGTCAATGGCTTAGCCATGGTCAGACATCTGGGCCTCCATGGTGTCTCAGTGAGCCAAGGCATGTACAACCCATTCCAAAGAAGAAAATGTGCACAGTCCCTCTGCTTACTGACCTAACCCACAAGCAACCTGGTTCTATAGATGGGAAAGCTGGAAGGAAATATTAGCACATTTAACTGAGGGTGGGATTTTAACCATGGCAGATGTTCCAGTCTAGCGTTCCGGAGGTTCCTGAGTCCTGCTAGGGACTGTAAGGTAATGGTTTTATTGGTGTGTGAGGCAGGAATTTAGGAAAGCTGAGGCTGGACATTTATGGGAGTTAATTTACATAATCCCATCATGGGCTACCCTCCTCACGCTGGGCTGCAGTTACTGTCTTCTGTTAATAGAGGGCATCATGGTAAAGTTATGTCAAGACAGGTGTGTAGTATATAGTTAAGACATTCGATTTCCTAGTCTGCCCTTCTCAATTTTCTTTTGTTTTGCGTGTTGAGGGAGTTACTACCTGCTGTTTTACGGCAGCTTCAAAGGTGCTTGAAAATTAGACATTTAAAACAAAACATTATAATGAAACCTCAACATAATATGATCTATCGAGTTAGTATAAAGGAGATCAAGATCATAACCCCCCGAGCCCCCGCTCCACTCTCCTGAAGGAGAGTATGAGTACATACAGTATCACTCAGGTACATTTTAGATAGCATGCTTTAATCTTTGGGAAAATAACACATTGATCCCAACAGAACAAGACCTTACACAACATGTAAGTGTAGCATTTCAATACCGGTCATGGCAAAGATAATATAGCTCAGTGCAGGCATATAGTAAAACATGCCATTGATAGGAATCCCAAACAATTAACGATGCAACCCAGCAGAAACAGCACCACAAAGGTATTGTGTCACGCTGACAAAAAAAACAAAAAAACACGCAAACATTCTCTCTCTCCCTCTCTGTCTCCCTCTTTTTCTCTCTCACCCCCAGACTTACAGTTTCTGTGTTTGAAGTCTTATGCTGATATTAGCCTTAACTGATTTGAATATGCAAATGGATGTTCTATTGTAGTCTATAGCTCTGGCACTTCAAAGGCAAGGGACTCCACCACCTACACCCTTCTTTCACTCTGCCCTGGGGTCAATTGCTGTTTCTTTTCATTGAGAGGTACATTCACTTCAATAAGAAGTATTCCCTGTGGTGATGTATCCTTTGAAACAACTGGTGACTTCCATGAATGGAATTTCATTTTTGTTAAATTTTATTTTTTATTTTACTTGACCAAACACTAGGTTTGTGCTTCTGTGCAAAGTTAAGAAGAGCACACAGTTTTTCATTGGCTATGCATTAGTCCTACTTGTGAGTTTGCCACAGTGTCATGGCGTGACTCAGGAAGCTGAGAATACAGGCAGCAAAGCCCTTCGGTTTACTTCCCCAGGGCCTCGAACAACATTTCATTATTTTTTTCATTCTGGGCAACGGTATGTTCCCTTAGTAATTATTTATTTAAACCTTTATTTATATGACGGTCACAACAATAAATCACATTTGCATGTCAACCATGAGCGCATCAAGTTTCCAACTGTACATAGTTTTGAAATTACAACTTCATCAGGGTAACCCTGCATGGTCATTACCCTGTCACGAAGGCCTGTTATGATCGTTGGCTAGGTAGGATCGAAAGGGAACCCATATCTTTGGGTCTGCTTGTGGAGGAAACAAGGAGAACAAATTCCTCCTCACATTCATTAATATAAGTAAGATCTCTGAGCCATGATTGCAGTGTGGGGGCTGTCCTGGATTTCCAGCATTTGAGGATGCTGCTTTTCGCCACAGCGCAAGCCACATTGAAAAACTGTTGTGTCTTAGTGGGTACCTTTCCTATGTCCCCAAGTAAGAACTTTAAAGGGGTGGGCGGGATGGGGATGTATAGTATATCTGTTAGGGTGTTCGCAATCCCATCCCAGAATTCAAGAATGTATGGGCATGCTCAGTACATGTGGAGTGAATTGGCCTCGCTTAAATGGCACTTGGGTCACCTAGGGGACTGTCCAGGGGAGAACTTTGCTATTTCTTTGCGTTAAGAGAAACGGCTTTAGTGAATTGGCAATATCGGGTCCATTGTGTATCATTTAGTGTTGTGTCCAGGTCTTTCTCCCATAGAGCCTTCATTTTGTTGCATGTGGGGGTATGTGTCTGTATCAATCTGTATAGTTTAGCCACACCACAGACAATCCCATTTGGTGTTATAAAGGACTGTATAAATGGGTGGAATGTCAGTTCGTCTGGAACGAGAGCCGTCGTTGATAAAATGCCGCTCTCATCTGATGGTATTGCAAAACCTTAGCGGGACCCATCCCAGTCTTAGCCTGGAAGTTGGCCAGCGACACGAACACACCATGCGGGAACATGTCTCCTAGGCATAGCTGTCCTAGGGGGTCCCATGTTGTGCGTGAGGAGGATACCTGGATATTGCCATAGGGGGACAGATTACAGTACGGGGTGGTAATGCCAATCCTCTGAAATATTCCGGACCAGGCTTTTACTGTGCTTCCCACCGTGTCTATAGCTATGGGGTCAGTGTAGGATTGTACAAATAGTATTGATCTGAGTTCAATAGGGGAAGCCGCATATTTCTCGACACAGAGATGTGAGTAGCTCTCGGTGTCTGCGAACCAGTATCCAGGGAATTGTGCCTGGGCCTGCGCCGAATTGTAATAAAATTTGAAATCTGGTGCCGAAAGGCCTCATGTGTAATATTGCTCTGTCATTCTTCCCCAGCTAATCCTGCTCGAGCCATGATTCCAAACAAATGTCAACACCATTGATCGGAGCTGGTTAAAAAAGTCCTGCCCGGCCAGATCAGAATATTAAGAGTTTAGGGAGTACAATCATTTTTAGTAACACTATGCATCTGTATATTGATATAGGAACACTATTCCATAGTTGGAGCTTGGTTTCCAGTTGTAGGCTAAACAGTTTGTAATATTTGAGTATAGAGCTTGTCTGTCAGTGGCTATTACTATCCCAAGGTATCGGGCCAAGGTAGGGGACCAGCGGAGAGACCAACTATTGCCCCATTTGTGCCACGCCTTGAGAGAGTGGTATAATTTCTGACTTAGATGCGTTAATCTTGTAAAAATGTGTTTATATCGTTCGGAACGGGTGCAAGATTGGCCTCGGGGTTCTCTGATGTATAATAGGCTATTGTCTACATATAATGATATGAGTTGGGGAGATCCCCTTATCCTTATACCCGGCTCAGAGTGTTTTTGTCGGATCAGTGCCACCATTCATTTGATAATGAGGGCGAATATAATGGGGGAGAGGGGGCATCGCTGGTGTGTACCCCTACAAAGAGGGAACCTGGGTGAAAGGGTGTGATTCATCCTGACCATGGCACATGGTGTGTTGTATAATAAACAAATGTAGCTAATGAATTGGGGTCCGAATCCAAACCGCCCAAGGACAACAAACATGTATTTCCACGATACCGAATCAAAAGCTTTCTCAGCATCTAGGGAGGAGGCTATTACTTTGGCTTTAGGGTCTATTTGGGAAATTATGTCAAATAGTCTGCATAAGTTCAATGAAGTGGATCTAGAGGGGATGAAGCCCGATTGATCAGGGAGTATCAAGTAATTCATGTGGGGCATTAAACAGTTTGCTATGGACTTAGCATACATTTTTTTGTCTGCGTTAATTAAGGATATGGGGCGATAAGATGCAGCCTTTTGTGGGGGTTTATTAGGTTTAAGTGTGACTTAGATAACTGTCTCCCTCAATGATGTTGGTTGAGTCCCTATGTGAACAGCCTCATTTCATAACGCCACAGGTTTATGGGCAAGTTCTGGTAGATACGTTTTATAGAGGTCTATTGGAAGGCCATCCGGGCCCGGAGCCTTCCCAGCGGTAAGGTCTTTGTTTGCTTGACCTAGCTCCTCTATGGTCTGGGAGGATTCCAGTACAGCACGGGATCCGGTGGACATTTTGGGTACTGGGATTGAGTCAATATACTTGGTAAAGTCTTTGTCTGATACTGAGTCAATATTAGCGTATAATAATGAATAAAATTCCATGAAAACCTCATTAATCTCCTTCCCCCCACACATGTCCCACGGTTCCGCCCACACACTCTTGTGATTGTTTACATATTGTTCTTAACTTTTACCAGTCTGGCTAGGGACCTGTTACACTTGTCCCCCTCCCCATATTTTCTTGCCCTAGCTGGAGCCGTGCTGCAGAGGACCTCACAGTCTGCTAATCTATGGAATTCATCTAGCTGGGTACGCACCTGGGCAAGTGTCATCTCCCCTGGTGTTAGTGCATATGTGTTTTCCAATAAACATACATTCTGCAACCAAGGGGTCCCCTCCAGGCATCAATGAGGGGTATATGGTTCATTGCTTGGGGGATGGTATGCGCTGCCTTAGTGATCGGTTGGGGGGCCTTAGAAGTCTTATCCCTCAATGGCTTTAGTATAGCGTTGAAGTCCCCACCCCATAATACCCTGGTGTTGTCCAGTGGAGATATCACCTCGACTATCTTGAGGTAGAGGTCAGGGTCATCGACATACGGGCCGTATGTATTGACAAGGCTAGAGAGTGATGAATCAGAGTAAGAACACCCCGAGATTGTGACGAGTAGTCCGTACCAATTTTATGAGGGCCCCAGCAACGAGAAAATGAGTCCACCACTTTGGCTGTGGCATGGGTCTCCTGTAACATTAGGATCTGAATGTTATGCCTTTTGAGGTAATCTAATATTTTCTGTGCCTTGGTGGGATTGCTCAGGCCATGCACGTTCCAAGTGAGTAGTCTAATAGGGAAGTCAGACCTTGCCTTTACACCATATAGTTCTCGTCAATCTTAATTGGGCCATGCAAGTATTTACATCGTCAATTATCCCAACTGTGTCCGTCATGGTTTTTCTATTTTCCAAACACCCAATTCCCTCCCACAACCCCCAACACTCACCATCTGCAGGAACCCGAAAGCGGAAATCCCTTTTTAACAACCCCTTCTTAAACAGTGGGAAGCAACGTTCACATCCAACCAAGAACATCTGAGCTGTGAGGTAACCTGCTGTGCACTACAAAGAAATATCGAGCATAGAACTCCACGACCGTAAGCTTAGAGAATGTTATGGCACAGTAAAACTAAAGGAAGTTCAAAGAAGCAGCATCAGTGTCAGTCATTGCCTGCCCTGAGCGGGATGCTCTATTCAATGTAGCTCGTGGCATCCTCCGGTGTTTTGAAAAAGTGGGTTCTGCCCACATGCTGAATTCTGAGCCTGGCCGGAAACATCATGGTGTAAGAGATCTTTTGTTTCCTTAGGGCCCGCTTCTCCTGGTCAAAATTGCATCTGGCAGTCTGGACTCCAGAGGAGAAATCAGGGTATAGATGAATCCTAGCCGAGTCATACTGTAGGGTGCCCTTTTCGCATGCTAGGCGAAGGATCTGATCAGTTGAGCAACCGGGCAATAATTGTACACGGCGGGGCAAAGGATCTGTGGGCATTGTGTGGGATTCTTCTCACCTTTTGAGCCACCCCAGGTCATATATCCGAGTCGCGTACTGAATAACAGGGATTTATTTTTTATTTTATTTGTTATTTGTTTTTCCCCTTTCTGAGATGGGACTGCGTTCTTTGCTACTAAGTGAGTTATTGCGGCCCAGTCAGCAGGCTTTAAGGCACCCCCAAGCATACAGCTCTGTAGGGGCCTCTTGGCACTCGCACACTGTATGTTATAGGATGGGAGCACACAAACCTTCTTGTTATGGTTCAGTCAAATGTGGCTATTGATGCCCTTGTGGGCCCCCATCCGTCCGTCAGATGAGGTTGAGGAGAGTGAGGGGAAGGCCAAGCCACCACTCTTCCAGCTGCACTGATGGTCTAAGTGTTGCTTCTAAGTTTTCATGCCCATGATGAGGGGCCACAGATTGTCCCTCATGCATATGGCGAAACACGGCTAGGCTCACCGTAGCCGCCCGGGTTTGGGTGTTTTCAGCACAGGTATGGTATGTCATGCGGTCAGTGCCTAGGGTTCCAGTCAGCGCGCCATACCGCAGATCTCCCAGTGTTCCATTTAACGTCAATGTCCTCCAGTCGGGATACAGGGGGCATGCAGGCCTACGTACAGTGAATTTTGTTGGGAGGGAAGGGGTGCATGTACCTTCTTGGATCCCATGGTCAGCAACGGATATCCTTGTGCGCTCCCCACTCTCCACCCATGGAGGAGGAAGGGAGGATCAAGAGGTCCTCCCCGGACCACTCCATTGACCCAGGTACAGCCCGGAATGTCACGCTCCCGCAAGGAGTTATCCAGCGGTCATCTCCCAAGCCTCCGGCCCGTATTGTGGTCCATAGCACCACCGCCGCACGGCTTGAAATATGTCTGTGAGCCACATGGCATATCACACGGCCGTTGCGTAGGAGATCAGTCAGCAGGCCACATCATAGACCCAGCAGCACTCCAGAGGGATGAATGAGGTCCTGGCACAGCGTGACATGCAGGAGTTCAGACGTTGATTACTGCCCAAATACAGTGAAGCTGCGTCCTCAAGTCGCAGGATATAATTATAAGGATTTTTCCGTAGTGCGCAGCACTGCATTTATGTGACCATCTTAGTTGGTGCACAACAGCACCCCTTCCCCTCCAACAACATTTGAGACGGGTAGTATGTCAGAATCCGAATTCATCAATTTTGCAACAGCTACTTGAGAAGTGGGAAAAATGGGTCCTTTGGGGGGTTTCTCTGATAAGGTCAAGGTCACTGAAAGGATTGTTTTGAACAAAATCCTAGGTAGGTTTCAACTTCTGGGTAGAGTTCCTAATGACACAAAGCATGTCATTGAAGAAGGAGTCAGGTGAAGGTAGAGCTCAGCAAAATCCTGGCATGAGTGAGGGGCTGCCAAGTGGTTCCAGCATGATTTGAAATTGACCTCTGACTCGTAAAAAGTTGGCCACGGTCGCTTCCACCCCAATACAGCAGCCTTTTCCTCCTTTTGAGGCCCTGCCCTTGCCCGAGCCTGATGCCTGATATGCTGTGTGGTGACCAGCCACCTCGCTTCTTGCTGAAGGACCAAGCCAAAAGACCTCTCCTGTCTGTGCCTGTCTGGCCGTGATGGCCTTGGGGCCCATTGCTCTGTCCAGCGTGACACCACCCTCCAAAATTGCTGATGCAGTCCCTAAGCGCTCTCATAAGAAAACAGTTTCATATACCCACGCTAAGAAGAGCCGTAGTACGGCACACCTTGCATTTATATGCTTTCTACCCTTACTTTAAATTCTGCAGCTTCCCGCAGACCGACCAGCCCCCACTCCCTTCTTCCCCTCTCTCAATCCACCATTGGTGGCATATTGCCAGTTATGCTCCCTTCCTCCCTCAGAACAACTCGAAGGAAACAATCCTCCGCCACTCTACAACAATGTCCTGTAATCAAGTTCTTCGGACCAGCACGCCACTGCTGTGCCCCACTAAACTGCCTTATCAGAGGCAAACTTGTTTAGCCCTCCTCAAATCTGCCTCACCAGCCACATCCCCTTTCCTGACCTATCCCCACTACTTCGACTGTTTTCTAGAAGCAAAATCATGGAACCAACTGTAGCACACCCATTCAACCTCAACAAGAACAAGCTCACACACACTCATCACTATTCTGAACCCACTGATAGAACACACAGTGTCTCCCTGGATGCAACCCGCCCCCGGCACAACTCCCCCATTACAATTATCATCTACCACAGAAGCAAACGTACCAAGCCCTCTCAGAAACCACTAAAACAATCCATTACTGAGCCCAAACACAGAGCCCACACACCACCCATAGAAGTAAACATCCCACCCCATGTTGCAAGACACTGGCCTAACACCACTCAATTCTCAGACTACAAAGGTATATCTAAAGCCTGCCTAGGGTTCACACGTTGTTCTCGACTCAGAGCACAAACCTTCCCCCTCAGACCTCACCCCCCAACTACACAGGCAAAGGGCGACTCCTGCATAGGTGGCTCCAAACTCTGTCTGCAGGTGTCAGCAAGGGAAGCCAGCGGCCAGCCGTCAACCAGCAGCAACCATCAAGGTAGGTGTGGCCTGGGTGGGGAGTAGAGCAATCACTCTACTCTAGAAACCCTGCCACTCAACCTACCCTCAGAACATAGCAGGCCAGGATATTAATACTAACCAGTTTAACAACTAGATTGAACTGTCAAGATTTGCCTGTGTCACTTCTAGACAGGATTGTGAATATTAGCCATTGTCACATTTAGATAGAATGTGTGACTATTAGCGGGCGTCACAACTAGACAGGATAGTGAATGCTGTCTTGTGTTGCTTCTAGACAGGATTGTGAATGTTAGCCAGTGCCACACTTAGATATTATTGCGAATATTAGCTTGTGTTACATGTTGACAGGATTGTAAATGTGTGCTTGCGTCGCTTCTAGACAGGATTTTGAATGCTAGCAACTGCTGGATTTAGATAAAACTGTGAATATCAACCTGCACCACATCTAACTAGGTATGCGAATGTTAGCCAGTGCCACATTTAGATATAATTGTGAATAAAATAGTCTGTATCATTTCTAGACAGGATTGTGAATGTCAGCCAGTGCCACATCTAGATAGACTCACAAATATTAGCCACAGCCACATTTAGATAGAATTGTGACTATTAGCTCACATCACTTTTAAATAGGATTGTAAATATTGGCTTGCGTCACTTCTAGACAGGATTGTGAATGTTAGCAACTGCCGGATCTAGATAAAAATGGGAAGATGTACACGCGCCACATCTAGAAAGAACATGGAAATTAGCACATATTAGATCTAGATAGCGAGGCCAATAACCAACCCACTAACAATCTCCCCCATCTGCATACACCTCTCAAACTTAATCAAACACAGCACAACCCTAAAGCACAGCAAACGACACAAACTTCACTACACCTCAACAACAGAACAAATCACATATAGCTTAGCACAACAGAACACCACGGCTACCGACCGAAAAGCACACCTAAGCTCAGCGAACGGGGTTAACCGAACTGAAGTTGCCAACAGCACATCACTGCTCTCTTGCACTTTTCACGCTCAGTCCCACTAACTCACCCCCACCTCCTTTCCTTTTTCAGACACACTCCCCTCCCTAGGAACTCTCAGATTAGACAGACTCGCCAAACGCATCCCTGAACACCAAATTACTTAACCTGAAGTCCTTTCTCCCAAACCAATGTGACACCCCTGCCACAACTCACCGCCCATGAAGCTACTGAATGCCAACACACTGCCTGTGTTGATCCACCATTGCAAACCTCTAGCAGAATACCCCATTCAATTCCCACTGAAACCCTCTTCCCTCTGCCAGAACATAAAAACCTCTAAAATGTGCTCTGATAAACACCGTTCCCTAGAAGCACATGCGATTGCTAGAACACCAGCTAGACGTTTTAGCCATCACCAAATCATGGCTTCACCCAGCCTCATGCCCTTCCTTCGCTTTAGCTGTCCCACCTGAGTATACTATCCTAAGAGCAGACCGCCTCGATGCCTCAGGCGGAGGAGTTGTACTCATAGTGAATAGCTCTCTGCAAATCAGACCCTGCCCAATTCCCACTTTTCCATGATATGAACTCCTACTTATGAAGCTAACCACCAGCCCCAAAACCACCTACAACATCCTATTAGTTTATCGACAACCCAACAAATCCAATCAACCTGACCTAGACATCCCGCTACTTATCACAACCCTAATGAAAACCACTACAACATTCATTACCTAGGTGACATCAACCTTGGCTTTAAAGACCCTAATGACCCTAAAGCTGCTGCGTTAGCATCAGCCCTTGGAAAAATGAATTTCTGCCAACTTATCAACACACCCAGCCCCAACAAAGGCTGATCTCTGGACTGGATCCTTACTTCTAACTCCTCCATCAACATCACTTCTATTTCAGAAATACCCTGGTCTGATCACTTCCTGATTGACTTCAATCTGAGTATCTCCAATCTACAGGCCGCTCCTGCCCACAGACCCAACCCCAGAATTTGTCAGAAACTCCCAGAAAATGACACTCAACAGCCTCAATCTTTCCCTTGCAGCCTCACTCATGAACCACAACCCCTCGAGCACTTACCCTCACAACAGTGCCAGCCTCTACCACTCCTGCCTACAACTTGCTCTAGACATACATGCTCATCTCATCCCAAAAAGCCAGAAACCTCACAAACCTGTCAACTGACGGTTTGATGAGGATCTCACCACCTCATGCTGCAAGAAAAGAGCTCTTGAACATCTGTATAATAGAAATCCTCCCTCTACCAACTGTAACACCCTAGCCATAGCCAACAAAATCTACAAATTGGCAGTTGTGGCACACAAAACAAACTCCTACAACTCTTGCATCTACAATGCAGCTTCTAACACTAAAGAGCTATTCTTCATACTCAGAGAATTGGAATCGCCCATTCCTTCCACACCGCCTACGAATGTCGACAAAGCCTGGTGCACAGTTATCCAAAATGCCCTTACCCATAAAACTGATTCCCCCCAGGATAAAATCAAGGCCAAAAGAAATTCCTTTGCCACGAAAGTCACTGCTCCCTTCCTTTCAGATCATACCAACCTAAACCCTACACACACAATCCCCCTGTTCAAATTCAATAAAGTATCTCAAGATCAGGTACTAGCCACTATCCTTGCCATAAAACCTTCTAATTGCAAGGGAGACTCCTGCCCAGCATGCCTAGTAAAGCTCTGTGCCCCTGAACTGGCCCCTATCATCACTAACTTTATCAAAGCCTATTTTACCACAAATACAGTACTTACCAAGATCAAAGCATGGACCACACATCTCCTAAAAAAAAACACCCTCGGCCCCACCATACCAACCAACTGCCATCCCATTACCACTGTCCTCTTTCTGCTGAAGAGAACAGGTTGTATAGCCTACGCTCAACTCCAACCCTTTGTTGAGTGCAACCACCTTCTTGGCTCAAGACAATCAGGCTTTCGACAGAAACATGTATAACAAGGGGGGTGGTTACCGCCATTCAAAGTTAAACCATTCTTAGAATGTAGAATGTTGTATTTAGAGGGAACTGTAGTGGTGTTTAGAAGTGATCACCCTATTCCAAACCTGCAAGAACTTAAACATGAACTCGCATTTATCTAGAAACAGCAAAGCAGGTTAAATCATTCTTTGTGCGCCCTTTTTAATCAGGGAACATGTGTTTATTTACATGTGGTCTAAAAGAAAATCATATACACATCTTTAGGCAAAGCGAACTCATTATGCTACATTTTAACATGGTGTATAAATCAACGAGATAGTAGACAATGTTAAACACTAGGATTGTCCATTTTTAAAGAAAAACAAAGATTCTGTATTTAGAACTGCGACCAACATTTGTATTTTAGTTAGAAGGATATCTCTTATACATGAACCTGTCTGCAGAAGAGGGTTTGTTCCTAGTACATGAATCGTAACTTTTTTCAGCATAAATCTATACATTAATATTGCTCCTGTAATCTACTGACAGAGCTACAATGTTCTCTAATGCAATCAGTATGTGTGGCATCAGAATGTATTTTAATTCACCCTAACATAAAATGCTCACAGAAAGTAAAGTGCATTGTGTTCTGTGGGCGCCATTATGTACACGACGTTGAGGTCAGGGGAAAGAAAAAAAACACATATCACAAAATGTGGCATTATTTAGAAAGTGCACAGTCTGGCTCCATGCAATTTGGTTAGACAAGCCAAGTTCTGATGTTTTGTGTTGAAGTCTTTGCACATCAGTGAAGTAGTGGCCAATCCTTGGTCGACAGAAACATAGCAGAAAACTGCCCTTCTGGACCCCAAAATCCAGATGGACAGCAACCGTGACTCAGGCAACATAAGCATTCTCATCCTTCTAGACCTATCGACTACCTTTGATTTAGACGACCAAGAGAAACTTTGCCAAACCCTGAGAGAAGACTTTCATTTCTCACCAGATGCCACCCTTTGGATTCAATCATTCCTTTCTGAACATACCACTAGGGTCTTCATTGGTGAAGAGACAGCGGATCCCATTTCTGCACCACTCAGGGTTCCCCAGGGATCTTGCCTCTCACCTACTCTCTACAGCACCTATACAAAAACTCTCTTTAATGTCCTAGACTCCATAGGCATCACATACACACATCTTGCGGACGACACCCAAATCCTAATCCCTATCTCTGCCAACTACAAGCAGGACACCATCACAATCAACAAAGTCTACAGCATCATCCAAAACTGGATGGCTGCACACAGCCTCTGCCTTAATGATGATAAAACAAAGCTCCTCATTGTGGGCTCCCCTGCCCATCTGAAATCTCTTGACAAGTACTCATCCATCTGCATTAATGGTGCAGCCATCTCAGTATTGAAACAGGTTAAAACCCTTGGTGACCTAGAAGCTGATCTCTCAATGTCTAGGCACATCAATGCCTTATCCTCCTTGTTAGGGAGAATTCTCTGTTTAGGCTGAATTTCCCTACCTAGTGAGTCCCCCAGCAGCTTTGCTGGATTTCTTGGGGTTTCTTTTTTTCTCCTGCCAAGAGTGAGACCCTTTTTCCCTCACTCTTGGGCATGTTTGAAGAGTGTTTCTTTGGTTAACCTTGTGTTGAATGGGCTATGGGGTCTTTTACTCCATAGGGCCTCATGTGTTTTTGTAATGTGGGTTACACAGCACCCTCTGTGCAGTAACCCAGGGGTGTCCTAGGGACTCCCCAACATAGACTCCATACCCTGGGACTGACTACTGTCTCCCAGGGCAGGTAAAGTCTCCAAAGACTTTACTAGTCTTAAATCCTGAACAGAACCAGTACAAACCATCATATTGTGGACGTGCTGGCTGGGGCAATTCGATTGCCCCAGGGTCTGTTAGTCAAGGGGGCACGTCTCCGTCCCCCCTGATCGAGTTTTGGCTGGTGGCAGTGGAAACTACTTTTTATATTCAACCGCGAATATTTTCCTATGGGATTTCCCATTGTTTTAGGCTAACACATTTAATTATTTATTTACGGTAGCCTCAAACATACCGCCGGTTTATATATTTATTATTATAACTCCGGTTGGGATTTTTTGCCAAAACTTGATCCTAAAATGGCGTTGGCGTTCGCCTCTGTAACTCTGACCCAAAGTGGAGCCCTTTGTTCCACTTTTGGCGGGCTTCTCCACAGAAGCCCTCCAAAGTGGTGCCACTCTGTCTGGGGTACTTAGGAGGGGTATTTAGGCACCCTGGACTGAGTTACCTTGGTAACTCAAGTCGCACTCCGTCCTGATTGGCCCAAGTGGTGAGCCGGCCGGCTCACCACTTAGCATGTTTGAGTCACAGCTAGGCTGGGTGAATGGGGGTTTGCTGCATAAAAGCAGGGCTTTGGGGACTGGAACTTTAGAAGTCGCCACAGGACCAAGAATCCGATGAGGGAAGAGCTGAGCCGACCTGCTACGACGACACCACCCGGTGGAGCCCTGCTGAACCATCTCACCACTTTTCCCAACGACCGAGGAGAACTCTTAACGGAGTGGCTCCTTCCCTTGACTGGTGGGGACAACCAGTTGTCACCTTCTTTCCGCTCCTTCGAGGTATATCGTGGCCGCCTTGCCCGTGCCAAGCACCCCGGCAACCGGAATACCACACTTTTACCACAACCGCGAAAGTCGGTACAACCCTTTAACCGGAGGACTCCGCGGCTGGTTTCTTCCCGGGCAGTGCAACGACCTTCTTCTTCTGCTCTTCAGCGAGATCTTCTTCTTCCCTGACCGACGTCGAGCCTTGCTGCCACTGCCTGGAACAACTGCCACCGCTGGAGGATCCTTCCCGTTTAAGGTACCGTGTTCCGCCTGGCTTCCCTTGCCACCGACTGTACGGGGTAGTTTTAGCCCCCGGCTTTCGAACCTGGGATTGCCTCGGACACCCTGGCTAAACTTTCTAAGCCTCTCTAAACTCTTTCTGAACTCGTTTGCAAGACTCTGAATCCCTAATAACGGTTTGATCTTGGGCACATTTTCGCTCCGTCTGCTCTAAGAGTGGGCCCTGCCTAGTGACTTTTGCTCACCTGTGACTTTGTGCTTCCTTGAACTTACAAAGAGTGTTCTTGACCTTAGAGTGGTGTGTTTATCCTAATTCTGCTCTTTTTCCCTCCCTTCTTTGAACCTACTAGAGTGTCATCTAAAGTTAAGCACTCACCTCTGTTTGAATTATGTGGTGTTAACCAAGAGTTGTCTAGTTAGGAATAAGGGTTGGGACTGCTTTCCATATAACTGTGTTTGAAGTGTTTTACTATATATTGACAGAGTGTTTTCAACTTATGTGTTCTTAAAATAAATAACTATATACTTCTGAAACCAAGCTCTGGTCAGTGTTTGCTTGTGCTATTGTATTTGAGTACATATTGTGTATACTTTGCATACTGCCTAACTCTTCTTGAGGGAAGTCTGACTGCTCAGCCACAGCTACCAGGTAAATCTGGGTGGTGCAGACTGCTACCAAGTGGGTTTACTGCTATACCTGTAGTCTTAAATCTTTTGCAGTGTTCCCTAAGGGAACTGCACAGGTTTCTGCCTAACACTCCTCCAAAGCGTACACTGCCAAACTCATTTCACTGAGCATACAGTTCCTGTCACCAAGCAACTGCCTGACGCTAGTGCGAAAACTGATCCTCTCCAAATTGGACTATTGCAATGCTCTCTTTCTGGTCACTTCAGCTACCAACCACTCTAAACTGCAACTACTACAGAACAGAGCCATACGAGCCGCTCTTGTACTAAAATGCAGCAACCATATCTCATCCACCCGTCGAGACACTCATTGGCTGCTCATAAAAGTGCAAATTGACTTCAAGACTCTAAATCTGGCTCAAAAGTGTATCTACTATGATGCACCAACTTACCTCAATGACTGCATCACCCAAAAAACACTGCAACGTACCTTAAGATCTGGCACCAGCATTTCTCTTTACATTCGATGTTACAAGAGCAAAGGAGCGGGAGGTTCCAGCTTCGTAGTTGCTGCCCCCACTCTGTGGAACACTGTGCCTTCTTCCATTAGAAATGACCAGTCATACTCAGCATTCAAAAACTTGTCAAAACTGGCTCTTTGACAAATATGACTGATGTCCTTAATGTACCTGATTACTGCATCTGTATGAATATGTAACAGACACTGTGATACCCCTGCAGGCATTTTATAAATGCGACAACTAAATAAATAGATAAAAATACAATTGTCTTAGGAGGTAGTATTAGTTTCTTTGAAAACATGGAAGGCTGAGGCACAGAAAATACGCCACAAATTGTAGTTCCAGACCACTAGGAAACTGAAGATGGAATTTGCACCTTGAAAAATTGCAACATGGAGGAGCAACAACTTTAATGGTATGGAATTTATGTTAACTAACCATACTTTATGTGATAGCCATATAGCTTAATTTGACTGTATTTTTTTTTTTAGCAAAGGGCCATTATGAGGATATTTGCCCTTGTTCAATCTTACCTGAGAAAGGAGGCACTAAAATTACTTATCTATGAAGTCTTGTCCCTTTCGGTATGCATGCATGGTGTGTCAGCGTTTCTGTTTACCCGAACAGTCTTTGATAGTAGCTGCATTGTGTAATAGAAACTGAAATTGCTGAAATTGTATGAGCACACCTTGTGCTTTGTTTCTTGATCCTGCCTGAATTTACAAATCGAGTTAGAATTGAAATATTGTGTAAAGTACCTTGCTTGACGTAACTATTGAAATCATTCCTACTACTGCCCGTTATGTTGTGATCGGCTGGTAGTTACTAAGAACTCCATTTCCCTGCAAGCGCACATTATTGTATCCCGTTGTCGGCGTTAGCGCCGGTGCGTCTGGGCTGGTCTGCGTTGGATGCGTACCCGAGCAAGCCAGAGGAAAGTCTGCTTTACATACAAGGGTAAGTGCCTTTGCCTATTGAAACTTCTTTACGAGTAATACGCATCATGGGGCTTCATCCAAAGCTGGTTTTGATTTTAGCAGCTCAGAAATTAAGACGCATAGGTATGGTTCACAGTTATATTGATGGAATGTATTCAGAGAGCATAACAACCTCAGTAAGGACACTAGGGGCAGGAAGGGGTATCCCCACAGAAGGCGCAGAGAATGTTCGATCTATTGAAATCATCTCCCCAGTATCATCACCCGCCAATGACCCTACTGGTAAAAACACACCAAACATATGAACTGATGGCCATAAAAAGAGTCAGACAACTCTTCTCCCCTGACCAAGGCACAGCTCAAGGTGGAGAGCTGGAGGTTGCTGAAAAACTGATGACTGTTCCATTGGCAATTAAAGATATGAGAAATATGGTGGCAGATAAAAATCCTGTGGCTCAGCATTTGAGGTCCCCTGGAAAACATGTGACTGTGGACGACAAAGTATTGTCCCCCTGAGCAGGAATAGTATTCTTATAGAGGAGAATTCAACTGAAACTGGGACTGGAAACACATGCATACATCCCCATACTATAAAAATGTCCCTTCTAAACACACAATTCTTACGTAAACACGCCATTGACATACATGATTAAAATGTGGACAGTGGGATCAATGTTATGTGTATAATGGAGACATGGTTGAAGGCCTCTAATGGTTCGAAGATAGACTTGACAAGACCCCCAGGCTTTGACTTTTTCTGTACGAACCGTCAGCAGGGCAACAGGGATGGGGGCAAAAAAAGAACTTGTTTTCTTTGAATCCAATATGGACTGGAAAAGATACAAAAACATCCACATAAGATTTACCCCAAATGACAATTACGGTGTGAATGATGTACTAATATACCGTCCACCGAAAGATGTGCCTTGCCTGCCTTCAACACGGAACTGGCCCTCTAAGTAGACCCAACTGCACCACCATAGTGATGGGAGATCTTAACCGGTGGCGTGGAGATACCTCTGTTAAGGAGGCACACATCTTACAGCAACACCTCGACACCATGGACATTCTACTACAAAACAAAGAACCTACACATGTGAAAGGGAACACTCTAGATTGGGTGGCATCACAAAATATCACCATATAGATGGTTGACAAGCATGAATCTGGTCGAACCACTCTTTCATAGAATGCCTCCTACACTTGCCAGAGAAATCACAGCACACACATAATACTTGCAAGTGAGTCACTAGTAGGACTTAGGCAGTTGCACTAAAATAGTCATGAACTCAACCACAGATCAAGATACCCCATGTAGACTGAAAGACGTCTATGCATCACACTTAAACACACTTTTGAAGTTGCCACCATAAAGTCACAAAATCATATACCATGCCATCAGAACTGGTTCACCACAACCTTGACCAGCCTTAAAATGTCAAAAAGACAGGCTGATTCGGCTTGGGTGAAAATAAGTCTGATATAAATAGGACAACTTGGACATTGCTGGAAAAAAACATAAAACTTAAAATCTATGAAATAAAACATAATTTTTATAAAGAACAAATAGAAAATTCAGAGAACAATACAAAACTCTTTGAAATCTTTAGTAATCGGGAAAAACACAATATACAGTTGCAACCGTTTGTACCTGGCAAAGAGGACTGCGTTAGAGCCCAGAAATCCTTCTCAGATAAGGTCAAACTAGCCTGCACTAAAATCAGCAACAGTTTAAGTATGGAAGGGCAATTCTAACAGCTGCTGATAAATGAAAGTGAACAACCCAAATTTCAATTTGCATCAATTGTTATAGCAGAGATGGCGAGAACTCTTAACAATATGCACCCCACCCCCTGCCCAAGTGATGTTCTGCCATCTAAAATCATCTTGGGAAATATAAAGTCTTGTACTCCCTTTTCCCATTAATCTGTCCCGATGCTATCAAGAAAATCATGGTAACCCCATTGATAAAAAACCTGCCCTAAATCATAAAGAGGCATTTATCCTTAGGCCTATTAGAAACACTCCTTTTCTTTGGAAGATTGTGGGCTAAATCGCTGCCTCACAGTTACAAGAATATCTAGAAGTCTCTCGAATTCTTCACCAAAGGCAATCAGGCTTCCGGGGTAACCACAGGACAGAAAGCACCCTCTTAGACCTTTAAAGACAAATGCTTGGCACCCTTGACAGAAGCAAGACAGGACTGCTGATATTGTTGGACCAGCAGCTTTCGATTGATTAGACCTCAAGCGCCTGCTAAAAACATTGACAATCACAGGCAACTGTTCAACGTATGTCACTGATTGGACTAGCTCATTCTTGAGAAATAGAAGGTCAAGAGTGTGCTCGGTAATGCCACTTTGCAATTGGCACACGTACACTGTGAGGTTCCTCAGGGTGCATGTTTATCCCCACCGCTGTTAAATGTTTACAACAAACCCCTTTGTGACCAGCTGGGACACATGGGGATACAGTTTACCAACTACGCTGACTACATCCGACTGTTGGGAGTGTTGAGTGGGAACTACATGAAAGACTCCAAAAATGTGCTAATATTTATGGATCCATTAACAGCTGGATGGCTACAAGCTGGATGTGCCTGAATAGTTCCAAAACAGAACGTATGATTTATGGAGATGGAAGGCTGTTGTATTTCTGTGTTGGATAAAGTGAAGACTCTAGGGGTCTTCTTGGAGGCCTCCCTTGGTGCAGATGCACATGTGGACGGCAACGTAAACTTCACTTTTTTTAATTTATACCGTTCAAACCAGACTTGCCCGGAGGCATACGGGCACAGATGTTGACACCTAAAGGGAGAAAGAACAGACTTACAAACAATGGTCATAACATATATCTATCCATCCTATCTTACAAAATGGCACAGATGTATACCAGAAAGTAGGCTAGAGACTAGACCTAGTTCCCTCCTAATCTCTAGCATTGTTAATTAAAGAAGTAAGTCTTCAATTGTTTCTGAAATTTAGCCAGTGACTTTTCCAATCTGAGCTCTGGCGGGATGGAGTTCCATAATCTGGGTGCTGCAGTATAGAACACACTCTTGCCGGTAAAAGGCAATTTGGCTTTTGGTAACATCAGTAAATTAGAATTGTCTGATCCCAGGTTTTTAACCATTGGCTTCTTGATTATTCTTTCTACTAGATATTGGGGTTTCAAACCTTCTATGCATTTGTGGACTATAGTGAGCATTCGAAAGGGGATCCTGGAGCCCCCTCCTGGCCTCAGAGACATAATCATATTTTTTGAGTCCAACAATTGCCCTAACAGCACCATTCTGGATGACCTGAAGTCTAGCGACTTCACCTTTGTTGACTCCCATCAGAAGACTACTGCTTATCTCATTACCACCTGTGAGTACTAAGACCGATCAAACCCCTGGTAACACATAGGAATTGTGAAACCCTTGTTATGGCCATTATCATGCGAAGGCTAGATTGTTGCAACACCTTACTCATAGGCGCTAGCAAAGAATGCATCCAAAAGCTCCAAGTGATACAAAACGAGGCAATCAGGATTGTCAGTAACATCCCAAGAAGAGAGCATATAACAAGCACAAGGAAATAACTCCACTGTCAGACATTGGCTACGAGGGTGCGTTTCAAGGTATTCACACTGACCCACAAATGTCTTCACAGGAAAGCACCTCTGTACCGTTTCAAGGTATTCACACTGACCCACAAGTGTCTTCACAGGAAAGCACCTCTGTACCTGTAACTAAACTTGACACAATATGAACCAAACACACCCTTGCACTCTAGTACCACTCAACACCTAGTCAACCCAAGAGTTAAAAGAATAAGGGATAACAGCCGATCTTTCCCTGTGCAAGCCACTCAAGCATGGAATGCTCTGCCTCTGGACCTGTGCAAGGAAAAAATGCTATTGATTTTCAGAAAATGCCTAATAACCCTGCTATTCGAATAATGAGTTAGAACTGGAGTTGACTTATATGTTCTGTCTTGTTTCACTGAAATGTCCCTGTGTAGATGTGTGCCCTGATACCTGCTGGCTTTGGCACGTAATAAACAAATAAATGAAAATATAAATACAATAAGAATACCAGTAAGCGTTTAGAGTTAGTTCAAATGTTTTCTGACTCTCCAACACAAACCAAACAACTCACTTCCATTTTGTAGGTGGGGCAGAGGATCACGTTTATTTTTGTTGCTGGAGGAGTAATAATAAAAGTCAATATAGTCTAGAAATAAAACTGGGAGACCAGGCCACAATTACAAAAGGGTGTAAGACAGTTGCAGTTTAATAGTGCAATTCCATAATGGAATACATCAGATGAAAATAAAGAAAGGTCTTACATGGCTTCATGCCTTAATCATATTTCGTCATATCAATTGAAAGGTGTGGCGAAAATCTGGTGACGTGCATTGTTAGTGTTTTCTAATTTGGGAAGAGAACATTCTTTTAAGCACCTTCCAGCTGTTACGCCTGGGTAATACTGCCAGGCTTTGCCTTGGTTCCTCAGGGGAGCATGCCTATATATTTCCAAGTCCTAAGTGGGGGGGTAAAATAGAGGTATCCTTTTAATAAAACAAAATAAATTAACGTGACCCATACCGAGGCCATGGTTTTCAGCAACAAATGTGCCCTTTCGGAATGTTTGTAGAATTGGTGAAAATATTTTGGAGAAAGCACCATGGTTTGATCGTCTGGGCATTTGCTTTTCCCAAAATGTTGAATAGGAGTCACATATATGGAAAAGTGTTGTGTTGTTGGGTGAGGCTGGGAGAGCAATTCTGGGTGATATTTCCCGAAGCGGCAGGCAGACCCTGTCGGTAATGGCCCTCTGCCCAAATTAAGGGCCCGGGCGAAGCGAGGGTCCCTTAACGTGTGCGGTGCACCCTTACCGATAGGATTGGCCCATCACCTTTGGTAATATTGCTTTTAGCACCCTTGTAGTTTTATACGTGCGTGCTGATGGTTAATTTTGTTTGTTTGTTTTTTAAACTAACATGCTGCACGCCCCGTGCTGAGACGTAGTTTCCTCGAGTCCGTTTTCAATGTTGATGTCCGTGAAATCATCAACAATGAAACAGACTTGGGGAAAGCATGGTGTGGCACCAGGCCATGCAAAGAGGGACGTTTTTTTTAAAATTACATACTCTTAGCACCCGCATAGGAATCCACATGGGTGCTAAGTGGGGCAGGAATGGGATAAGGATGGGGGGGCTCGCTAGCAGCACCCAGGCTGTTTGGAACGCAGGCTTCTACCATATAATACAGCCTGTGTTTTGAGCCTCCTGATTGGTCAGCACCCCTGACTAGGGTCCAAATTTGCTTTAATGGCAGGGTAGGCTGCAATTCTGTGCCAATATATTTAGAAATCACCTACAGAAAATCCTTAACAGCTGCCCTCTACAAGGCTGAATTGTGTGGTGTAAGCAAATTATAGTCCATTGCATGTAGGGAAAATAATGTTTTGAAATACTGCAACAAAGTGTCCAGGCATTTCCCTTAGATTGGAGCTTGATCTACAGAGCATGGATGATGAAGGCGAGTTTAAACCCCATGTTTATTGGCATCGTATCTGAGCTAATCCGCACATAATTAAAGGGAGATTTTGTCTATGGAATGTGATGGAACCCTGAATTGTTTTAAGAATAGAAGAACATTGCAGAACATCTTGGATATGGATTACGTATAACCCAAGGCTGAGTTGGCGCATACAATTCCGCCAGTGGGTTGACATCTGGTTATGCACAGTGGGTGATTAGAGAAAGGTGTGTCAGGATTGAGGATTCGTACCTAGGCCCTGAGTATACTCTAAATGGAATATTTTCTGCAGTCAAGAGCCAAACCATTTTTTGGTAATTTGTGGAGGTGAACATGCCCCTTTTTTGTTATTAAGTGCTGCTTGCTTTACAATATAAACCATGCACATTATTCTTAAAAACAAAAAGAAGAAATATTGACAAGCAGATACATTAATAACAGTATTTTAGCAATGGGCAATCCTACCGCTAAAGCTTCTTAGACATTACCATGTTCAAAATTACACCTCTCTTAGATGATAAATCATCATTGTTGTCCCAGAACTCAAAACTCAAAAGTGCTAAAATCAATTAAATCCGAGGGCCGAAAATACACCTATTCCAGAAACAATCAGTATGAATCATTTCTGGATCCCTAACAAACTTCCTTAGAAAATTAAGTCTGATCTTATTTGCACCCGTTATGTTAAGTTATTATCAAAAAAATTCTGGTTAGCAATCCTTCCTTGTAGACAGTGCTGTGGTGGCGAGCCCTCCCTTAGAAAGGGTAGTAAATGGTATTGTGATGGCATGTTATTTAGGGGCGGATTTATGGAATATATGTGTGCCGAAATTTGTGGTGCAAGCATGAGAAAGCTAGCGCACGCACATGCGTGCGATTCATGGAAGGCTCTGCGCTTTTTTTTCCCAGGATGTGCACCAAATCCGTGCGTGGCGCACACAGGCGCACATGTCAATGCGACATCCCGAACGCCGTAGTGCACACACCAAAAAGGGAGTGTAACACGCGGAATGGGGAACAATGCGTGAAAATGAGAGCGTAACTGGGGAAGTACTGCTGGGAAATACACAGAACGCCTACACGTGCGCGAACAACACGTATTCATGGAATCGAATAGGGGCAACCTGCGCACGCCAAAAGACACACACAGGCGAAAACACGTCCACCACACGAAGGCAGGCGGAAGCGTCCCCACGCAGTATAAAAGTGAGCGCAAACAAAAAACACGTATACACAGCTACAATGAATGTCCCATTTCTCGCAGCACTGATCGTGGGACACCGCAGGAGGAGGAGAATAGCCAGGCCCTGCATTCATTTGCCCAGGACCATCCTTTTTGGGATGCCTGATGACCAGGTCTATGGCAGGTATAGGTTTACACCTCATATCATCCTAGACCTGGTCACTGAGTGGGAGGATGACCTCACATCACCCACCTTGTGCTCCCAAGCACTGAGCCCCTTGGAAAAGGTGCTCAATGACCTGCATTTTTTGGCCACTGGGTCATTTCAGCGGACAACTGCCATAGTCGGGTGCGTCTCACAGCCCACGCAGTCACTCTGCATACACCAGGTGTTGGCAATCATGACTGCGCGCCCCTCAGTCTGCAGGCACATATACATGCCCAGAACACCCGCAGGCCGTGGTCCAGGACTTTTACAGGGTGGCACACTTCCCCAAAGTGCTTGGTGCCATAGATTGCACCCATGTGGCCCTACGTCCACGTAGTGCCACTGAGAACATCTACTGCAACCGCAAGCACTGGCATTCCATCAACGTACAGGTTTTATGCGATGCCCATGGAATCATCACCTCTGTCTATGCAAACTATCCTGGGTCTACCCATGACAGTTTCATATACAGAATGTCCGCCCTGAGCTGGGGACCTGGAAGCTGGGAAGCATGGAGATACATGGCTCATTGGTGAGTACAAATGTCTGTGCACATGAATGCATGTCACACACAGACAAATACACAAACCCAACTAATGACAACCATCCTCACCTCCCAAGGGGACAGTGCCTACCCTCTGAGCAACCACATGATGACACCAATATGGAACCCCACCACACCACCCTAGGTAAGATACAACGCAGCCCATATTGCAACCAGGGGCAGAGTGGAGCGCACATTCGGAGTGCTCAAGTCACGCTTCCGCTCCCTTGACCGCTCTGGCAGGCAGCTACTACATGCACCCCCAGTAGTGTGCAGGATCATTGTGGCAGCATGTGTCCTGCACAATGTTGCAACATGGCGGTGCGTACCGGTGGACATGGTGGTGCCTCCACATCTCCAACCAAAGGCACGGGCGCTGCGAATGGGAGGGGAAAGGGCACGTGGCGAGGCAACGCGACCAAGCTTGTTGCCACATTTTTCACCTAAACTCCTACCCCTGCGGAGTGCACACAGGCCTGCCACATACCAGGTGACAATCGATGATGACAAAGAGACAGTCAACTGTTACAACCTTACCACCATGAGAATGTTGCCACGGAAGTGCTACATTGTGTGCATCCCTAGCTACTTAAACATAACCAATCCTGTGTGACCAAAAGGAACACATGTAAGGTGCATATCACACCACCCCCCTGCAAAACAGGCCATGAAAATCAAACCCTCCCAACCCCCATCACCCTTGTCAGCCACACCATGACATGGCATGCAACAGCAAAAGAGCAGACCAAAAGTACAACACATGACCAATCAGATACGATGTGACATGTGATAAATGGAAAGATGCCTGAGACAATCACACCTGACATTGAATCAGATGAAATGATTGACCAACAACTTCCCACACATACAAAGTCATATACAAATGCATGCCACCAGCGGTACCATCAAAAAAAGACAGAATGCCTGTTGGCATGCACATTGCCCAATGCAAATCCGCAAATCCCAAAACCGTGTGCTGTGTGTGTCTCCTGCAACACACCGCTCAGGACACAGCATAGTGAGCAGCCATTGTGTTGGGGATACACCTTGAGCATCATATAAAAAGGACAAGCAACAAAAATAACCCAGTGACACATGTATACACATGTATACAATCCCCAAATGGTAAGTGATCATGCGCTGCAGTGACACAGCATGCCAGAGAAGGCAATCAGTGTGCACGTGTGGGCATGGAAGTGTGGTTGTATGTGTGGTGGTGCATTGTGTAAGTGTGTGTGTCAGTAGGGACATGCACTCAATACATGCATGTGAAATGAAGTGACCCTCAGTGTCCTGTACACATCACATGTGAACATTGTCCATGTGGACACCCCAGTATGTCAAACCACAACAATTCCCTGACACCTGAAAAGTAAACCTAACACAGGAACAACCATTGACCAGCAGAATACATCATGTACATAGTACCCCACCATGACAATGTCCGAGAGTGCCCAATCACTGCAGCCCAAGTGCACTGTCCGACAACAAAAGCCCCTCCCTCATTTCGTCATCACCATGACTTCAGAAGAACTGGGTCCGTCGGCTTCTTCCTTCTAGTCTACCTGGCTTCAGGATCTCCCTTGGTGTCCTTGTTCTTCCTTACGTGTAAATAGGGTCCAGCCCCCTCAGAGACCACCTTGATTGGTAAAAATACCAAATTGCAGAGAATTCCAATCAGCCAAACCCCCAAACCCGGTAAAAAGCCCCTAGGCACCAAAAAACCCTGGAAGAGTCTCCAGTAGATGACTTTAAGTCGCAGAATATGGCCAAGCACATGTCCAAGCTGAATGCTAGAATAACTACCAAGGTAGCACAGTTGAACAATGGTTCAACAGGATGGATAGCAATTTCAGTACGCAATAATCAATGAGGATGCCACAACTGATAGGTAGTGTCACAGCTCCGGTCTCCTGGCACAGGAGTGGCATGAACCAACCACCCCCTCCGCGGTCTGGGCACCTGCAAGGTAAAACCTACACAGGCCTCTGAGACCCCGGCAGGGAAAGAGGGTTAGGGATCCATTGGTTGGATATGTATCGGTATATAGGATAACCGGAAAGAGGGTCAGGAGAGGGGAGGTGGATGGGCAAGAGAAAGTAGGGAAAATAAAAATACAACAATTGACAATTACACATACTCAATTAGAGAAACCATGTTCTTCATTCACATTGTACAAACTGGCTCAAAGGCGAGCCAAAGAGAGACTTATCTCTGGGATGAGTACTGGCCTCCTGCCTGCACACTCTCAGGTCCGGTAACGGGAGCAGTTCAATGCTGCAAAGATAGCGGGAGTTACTATTCTGTGGGTGTTGCCTCACACACACAAAACACCATTCATGCCTCAAACTTAGTGACTCCTCCCCAAACAAGGCCTCTTGTCTGCTGCTTTGTTCATATTGTTTCTCTTGCCCCTGTGACGGTTCATACACTGTTTATGCGGTCAGGTAGCTGCACGTGGCTCCACGGTAAATGGAAGACCATGTGTTAAGAATCACACATGATAGTATGGCCCTTGGATGTGCTGCTAGCCGCATGTGGCAAGGTGCAACTGCAGTACAAGTTGCGTTCTGCCAGCCGCGGCTTTCAATAGGCAGCGCACGTGGTTAATTGCATATGCTAATGATATGCACTGCACTCGAGTTTGTGCGTTGCTGGGTGCCCCCCTTGTGCTGTATTAGTTTGTGACTAGGAACGCTCCTGCGCTAATAACTTAGCTTCTCTGGAGCAGGGGGGACTTGAGAATATGGACGACGCTCCCTGCTGTGCCCCTGACAACTTGGAAAGCTTCTTGGCATTTGCTCGTCAGTGCAGCTTTGCTGTACTGTGCATGCTTTGCTGTACTGTGCACGTCTTTCCAATGCCTGGCTAAGCTCTTCAGCGCTGGTGCTACTTAGCTTGCATGTGCGAGGGGCCTGGAGGAAGGTCGTCTGGGGCATGGCCCCTCGTGCTGCTCCCCTTGCCCAGAGCTCCTGGAAACACGTCTGCTTCTGTTGGACGTCTGAGCACAAACCCCATGCTTCTAGTCACACGCGCATGCACGCGTGTCCCCCACCCAACGTGGGCAGGGATTTTAGTCCTCGGCCCAGTGTCTGCTGGGAAAGGTAGTCTGGAGGCTCCTTTTCCTGCAGAAAGGGCATAAAAGCCCTTTATAAGTCTGGAAAGTTTTCAGTGTGTGTTTCTTTTTGCTGCTTGTTACTGGGCCATGTCTGAGACCTACATCTGACCTCCCACACAATCCCAGGGTCTGTACCCTGACATGTAGAGCTGGAACTTGAGTAGAAAATAACAAAGGAGGCTGGCACAACTGGATAGTTGAGCTGAAACCCAATCCTTGATAGCATGAACGAAGAAAGGCAGAGACAGCACAAGTCTGGAAAGGCACAGTGAATGCGAGATAGCCGGAAACAGCTGACAGCAAGTTAAGAGCCACAACAGTTGAATAGCATTGGTAAAAGCCCAAAGTCAACATAAAGGTATGGATGCAATAGATGAAAGACAGGAGGAGCGAGAGAGAGATGCTGTGGAACAGAAGTGTACTGAGGAAAACCGAGGCAGTGTAAGAGTACGTGGAAATAACTGCCGAGAGACGGGCGGACAGGTCTGCAACAAGGACAGTAGCAGGAAGAAAAACAGGGACTAAAGGTACAAGAGTGTGAAAAATGAGTAAAAGAGATGTAGTCCAGTAGGAAAACTGCGCCGTCAAGCAGCAGAAAAGTCTAAGAGGGAAGACAGATACAATGTGCCGTCCAAACGGAACGGAGCGGAGAAGTCTTCTACGTGTACATCTCAGGTGAGGACTTGAATGTGAGTTGTGGTTCTTGGGTCACATTCCTTATGTTTTCACCTTTGCCACAATTGACCAGGGGCTGAACCTTAAACGTACCAACTTGACATTGTCACCACCCAGCCCCCTCCCACTATCAGTGTGCATTTAACAGCTAAAGGGTGCAGGCTACCGTCTACAGCATGAAGTGCATCAAGCATGTATACAGGCAAGAAATTAAATAACATCACAATCAACTTCAATAAATGCACAGTTCAAGAATGTACTCACCAAAATTGATTGCAGACATGCCATGAAGAAAACATCCATAATCCCCACTAGGGGTGTAAACACAAGTTGTACAGCAGCAGACTGGCCACAGGTATGATGAAAGTCCAATGCCCTTGTGTAAATTGCTGTCACACCGAACCATCCTTGCAAGCAAATGGAAAGGGGAAGCAGGAGTGGCATATGTGTCTGGACCCCAAGCCACACACACATACATGAGACAAGCTTGTATGAGCCCAGCTGGAGACACTGGATGCTTTCAAAAGCCACAAAGCACCACACCGTCACATGAATGCACAATAGACAAACAATATTATAAAAAATGGCCACATATGACCCAGGGTGGGGGTGGGGGATACCCAGGAGGGGGGAGGTACAGGGTGCACCTCAACACCCACATGCGATAATGTTGAGATTAAAAAAAAACCTCCATGGCTCAATGCCTGCACGGCCCGACCTGTGTGGGAGATAAGTCGTCGTCCTGCTCACCCTCTGGATCAAAAGGTGGACGTGGCACAGTTTCCTGACCACACCTATGCTCAGCTTGCCCCTCGATGGCAGCAATCATGCAGGCCTGGTAAGCCTGGTCCTTTGTGGCGATGGCACGTAGGTCAGCATGCAGCACTTCACGTGATACGCGTGCTTCCTCTTGCAAGATAGCACGTGAAACACAGAGTTCTGCCTGCATGGCCTCGCATGACATCCGGACCACCTACCGGATTTCACGTAGCTCATCCGAGATGGTGTTATCAAGCTGCTCCAACCTCTCCTCTGTCCGCTGCCTCTGGGACATGCTGAGCACACCCAGAGTAGATCTGAGGGAATCATACTCAACCCTCAGGGCCTCCATGTGTGCCTCTATGGGAGCAGCAATTGCCTGACGCAAAGACACCAAATTAGCCCGGCATACCCTGTTTGAGGCCTCCATGCCCAGCCTGAGTGAGCGGGCTGTGGATTGTGCTGCCCGCTGCCGGAGGTCCACCTGCCTAGCAGAGGGGAGCACGGATTGGGCCACACGTTCCATGCTCTGAGTGATCTTATCAATAGCTGCCCCCTGTTGTTCTGCATTGGCATACATGGATTGTTCCCACTCAGTATACACTGGTGGCGCACGGACACTGTGTTGCCGGCCTTGACACCCACGGGGCCCAAGGAGACATTGGGCCTCATTCCGAGTACGGCGCTAACCAATGGCGCTATTAACGCCTTGGTTGACGCCGTACCCGGACCGGCAGCGCCTTGGTGGATGGCGGAATTACCGCCCCATTCCAAGGTTGGCGGGGCGGTAATTCCCCATTCACCAAGGCTCTTCCCCATTCCCAAATGAGCCCCCATAGGGCTCAATGGGAATGGGGAAGATGCAAATAACGGTGACCGTTCATTACGGTCACCGTTATTGGCTTGGAGGCCCCTTTGCGCCCTCGACTTTAACACCTGCGCCAAGCAGGCGTTAAGGGCGAGGGCGCAAAGGGAACTCGGAGTATGGTGGTAAGGGATCACCGCCACCGGTCTCGTTACCGGTGGCCGCTATCCCTTACCGCCATACTCGGAATGAGGCCCATTGTCCTCGCTGGATTGGCACCGCCCACAGCTGCAGGACTACATCCCTCTGTTGACATGACGGCTCAGGCACATCAGCAACTGCTGTGGAGGGTGACAGTGTGTCCCAATCCACCACAGGCGGAGGTTCCAACACTGTCTGGCCCCTCAGTGCAGGTGTTGCAGACACAAGATCATCCACATCAGGATCACTCACCGTTGACAAATGGACATGACGCGCATCCAACTCAACATTGTTGTCAGAGTAATTGCCAGAGCTAGACTGATTGCCAGCCCTGGGCATGATGGTCTGGAGCACAAGTGGGGTCTTGTGGTCTACCACCTTATGACCCCCACTTGTGCCGGGTTGCTAATGTAATAGCAACCCTGTGTCTGGATTGACATCACCATCCTCTGGCTCCATTGCATCATCATCTGTAATGTGGAAAAAAGAAACATGAGTACACATGTCAGAGGCACATAACCCACACACACATAGACATCACATGGACAGGCAACACATGAAGCATACATGTCACACACAACTGAAATTCTGCCATTCATCGAGTGGCATTGATATGCAAACGCATCACAAGAGTAGAAATAGATGTGTGTAAATAGCAAAGCCTACACATGTACTGAATGTAGTATATCACCTCCATCACACACCACCTCTGTCAGGCACATTTCACAGGCAGAAATGACGGATGGCAAAACAGAAATGGCACATATCATAAGCATGTCTGAACAGCCAAATGGCCACAGCTGCAAGTGAATCCAAACACACCATGACACACGTAATATGCATGTACACATGCATCACTAAATCATCATCACCAATATAGCTTCAACCTTCTGCAGCTCAGCCCGTACCGGGTGTCATGGGCCATGTAGGCATAGTGAATGTCCCCAGCAAAGTGAGGGCCTGCAACCAGGCATGAGGGACCATAACGGCAAGGCGGTCGGAGCTGCCGGTCCACGAAGCCTCCAGAACACCCATCAGGGCCTGATAGAGCACATTGTGCAGTGATTGTGCCGTAAAACATTATTCAGTGTGTCAAATCATCACGGCCAGGCCCCACCCGATTAGTTCACACACACATAAGTGAGTAGCTGCAATGTTGCACTACACAACGTTGAAGCTGCTTGCATATGTACATGTGAAAGTGTTTAATAACACCCGTGTTCATATTCACCCGTATGGTGATTATGAACAGCATCCTATACAGCAAAGCAGGCAGCTACAACGCTGCTTGCTTTGATATATGTGAAAGTGTACACATACACACGTGAAGGCAGCTCCATAGTCATTACAACCCGAGTGACAGGCTATAATCAATCTGCGGCCTATAACAGTTAGTATAGGCCGCAGATTGACCAATCAACTTTGCTAAACACCTGCTAGGGAGTTCCAATACTGAGTGCATGTGTTACAGGATGCACCTGTGCCCGTGCCTTTCATGACAGTGAAGGGAAGACAATCTGACCATACATGCCAGGTCACTTTGACATTGCAGCAGTGAGTAGGCATGAATAACGGTATAACATGGCTCAGAAGTCGGTTGGTGCAGTGCAGAACATGTGTACATTACTGACTATCTACATCAACAAGTACATTATGATGTCAATCAATAAACATGAAGGCAGTGTAAGGGCAAGTTCAGGCATCACGTGCAATGTGCATGCAAGGGGTTGCATGGCTACAGGCAACTCCCCCCACCCCCACCTTAGTGAAAATGCAGGGAGGCATTGCATGGCAGTGAAAGGTTGACAAGAGAACTGTGTATTGGCAGACATTGTTGAGAAGCCTCAATTGCATCATCCGAGTCAACTGACAACACAGCAGATGAGAATGGGACAGTAAGCAGGACATATGATGAACCCTCAGTAGTACACTCACTTGTGCAGAAGGCACTACACCAGTTGAACAGAGTCAGGAGGCCTGTGCCCCACACAGACTATGACACCCTAAGCATGTGCGTGATGCAGGACTGAGCCAGAGTGAGCATGGAATGGATGATCAAATGCCATTAAATGTATGTCATCCTGAACATGTACTACAATGATTATCCTGCCAAGGACACATAGGGGCATGCATGGAATGCACATGGAGCATGAATGGGCACTCATGTCCCTGTGGAGCATCTGCCATCTGCGCAGTCCGAGTGAGACACCCTGCATCAAGAACAAAGGATACACCCCACAGTATGTGTCTGGAAGGATGGCAGGGGGAAGTGTGCATGTGCACAGGAGTGTTGAACAGGCCATTGCAGTAGTCCAACATGTTACCCACCAGTACCATGGTGTAATTGTGGTGCTGGGTGGTGGAGGGGCAAGGGAGCATGCCTACGTGGAGTACCCGCATGCAGGCAGAACACACATGCATGTCAGTCATGCGATGACATAGTCCGAGTGCTGAGTGGAAGGACACCCCTGGCTACATGCAGAAGGGCCAGTGAGCTGGGACATGGACCGGAGGGGCAGCCAGGTGACTAGCATGTGAGTAGGGTGCAAGTGTGATGATGAGGACAGTCCCCGTCTGCTCTACATGTCCAGCATGCTGCACAGCAGGCACACATGAGTGAGGCACTACATGACTCGCACATGAGAACCATGTACACATAGCATGTAGTGGCAGTCAAGCACAACACATCACACAGGCAAACCACACATGGGCTGGACAAACATGCAACAACACTCACTGTACAGGGCATCAAAATCCAGAATCCCTCCCACTCCTTTGTACAATTCTGCCGGGATGAACTCCGCAGCGATCAACTCGTGCAGAGTGAGTTCTTCCTACTCAGGTGGTGGCCCACTGCCAGTCACCCGAGTCATGGCATCATTGGAGGCACGCTTTAGCTTAGCACAGCGTTGGAGGTCATCCCAATGCTTTTTTAAATCACTGACACCCTCCGCAACATGCTTCCATTGCTCCCCACGCTGGGCAGGCGTACTGTGAGAATTAGGGACCACTAGCATCTCAAGTTCGAGTCCTGACACGTAGTCCACAAATAAGTCCAGATCCTGCTTGCCGAAAGGCTTCTGCCTCGAAGTGCCGGAGGCCGGAGCCGTGTCTGTTGTCCCAGCCTCTTGTGCAGGAGAAACCTTCCTCCTCTTGGACAGTGGTCCCGACCCTGACTGGCAAATGCGGCCCTGATCAGTCGGGGTAGTGGCGCTGGTGGACTGGACCAAGGGAGTGGCAGGTGGAACTAGGACGGAAGCCCTGACTTGCGTCAGTGGCTGCTGGGTGCTCTTGATTGGACCTAGAACAGCAACAGCTGCTGTGCCAAGGCCTGTGACCGAGACTGTCCTGGCTGGCAGACTCACAGCCGGGGTGGTGTTGGCTGCATCTGCCCATGCAGTTGCCAACACCCGGCTGGTCGGGGCAGCAGATGACAACACTGCCCCGGGGACAAGTGCCTCGGTCAGAGCAGCCCTGCATGCACTTACCATGTGCCTCCTGACCACCTGGAAATCATCCTGGGATGCGCTGGCCATCCCTGAGCCTGGGTGGTAGAGGCCACAGCTGCACCTGCAGCTACCACTACCCTTGGGCCCGTGGCAGTAGATGAAACTGACTGCCGGGTCTCATGGGCGCCAGTGTCAGATGCAAGAACTGCATCTCCCAAAAAAAACGGGGTGGTGGCATGACTGCACCAACATGTGGCAGAACATCCTACCGATGTGGCGCACCCCTGCCTCTTCCTCCTCTTCAGCCACCCTGGACACCCTGGAGTCCCCCTACTCCCTGGTCACCCCGGCCAGGTCCCTGACCATGCCCACCACGTGGAGGACGCCCAGCTGAGGCGCCCCTCACATTTCATGGCCTCCAACCATGGCACAGATGTAGTAGTGCCAATGGGAGGTGTACACAACAATTGTCCTGGGCAATTGGGGTGAAGGGGATGGGGTACTAGATGTAAACAGCACCCCTGTGCACCTGCAAGGCTGTATGTGACCCCGGTGAGAAAATGACGGGTCACACAATGTTCAGGCACCCCAAAACTGTAGTAAAACCATGTACGCAACCCCCGGTAGTCCACGTGTGTGGAATTAACCTCCCGCAGTATGCAGTGGAACCCAGGGACACGAAAAACACGTACGCGTGGGACACACAGGCTACTATGACCTTGAAAACAGGTAAGCGATACACAGGGGGACCCGCAGTGGGAAAAATAGCGTGCACGACTCACCGTCTGACTAGCGTGATAATGAAAAACACGCATAGCCAATACCCCCTCCAAAAGAAGAGCTACGTCCTTGATCTGCTGTGAAGTAGTGATGGTCTGTGAAACAACAAGAAGTAGCAACACACGTGTCGGTCTCCACGAAAAGCACGTACAGCGAACTGCTGGCCCCGCTCACCTTTAACCTGTGCTGAGGGAAATGCCTGCACGTGTCACGTCACTTACGTGCTTAGGCCCTTTCCTCAAATTACACGCATTAACACGCGGATGTGCTGTTTTTGCATGTGCAGATTCACTATGCACCCGTGCCGGGGGAAACGCCCACACGTGTCACGTCACTTACACACTTAGGGGATAAGGGCCTTTCCTTGAATTACACGCTGATGTGTTGTTTTTTCACGTGCCAAATCACTCCGTATAAAGCTGGCCACGTGACAACACATGTAAGACCATGCTCCTGCCCAGAAGCCCATTTTCCTGCCCCCCAGAGCCCCGAGCCGCCTCCCACGAGTCATCTGCTGCTGTCTGCCTGCCTGCTAGCCACGTGCCCTGCTATTTGGTGCCTGCACATCAGCCATCTGCAGGGGTCCAGTTGCTGTGACCACCCCTCCTGGAACAGAAGACTCCCGACAGCAGTTCCAGCTCTCCACAGCCCACCACCAGGACCCAGTTGCCCACCCACACCTGCCTCGGGGGTTGCCATGTCAAGGCAAACACCATCTGAGACCACTGGCAACCCCCAGCCAGAGAGGCAGAGGGCTGCCAGCTTCACAGCAGGAGAAGTTGGCATCCTGGTGGAGCAAGTCCTCGTGCATTATGATGCCCTCTTCATAAGTACATGCGCCAACAAGGATGGACGGAGGAGGATCTGGATGGACATTGTGGTTGCCATCAACGTGGAGGGGGTGGCAACCCGCAACCTACCACACGTTCATAAGCGCTAGGAGGACATCAGGTCCAGGACCCTCAGGAAGGCCCGGCGTCTCTTGGACGCAGCGAATGCGGTGCGGTGCCGGGTCCGCCTTACCACCGACCATATGAGGGTCCCGGAACGCATTCGCCCAGTGCTTCACCTCCAGGTCCTCGAGAGGCAGACCCGTCCGGAGTCAATCGGTAAGTGTCCATGCGTACTGATTGGACGCAGTGCATATTGAGGTGTGCCAGGAGTGTGCAGCTTGGACATATGACACAGACATGTAGGAACCCGATTAGCAGATGTGACATAGTTGCAGATGATTGCACTGTGACAAGTGGTGGAGATGTACAGATGCATGTCTGTCTGCTGGCGTGTGTGCATGTGTTTGGCACTCCCCATGTTGCTTGTGACATCATGCCAAGCTTCAGATGTTCATGCTGTTGTGTGTGTATGGATGCTGCTGCACCATTCCTGTTTATTTGTGCATGTGTCTGGGTTCAAATGATATGAGTGTTGTGGAGTGTGATGCCATCTGTGAAGTTTGACACTGCCACTCATGTGCAACTGTCATGTGTGTATCAGACCATTGCACAGTGCCCTGATGCCTATGTTCTGTCTCTCCCTGTCTGCAGCGTCGACTGATGAAGAGGGCGGAGACGGTGCTGTGGAGCACAGTGGCAAGGATCATACCACCAGCTGGAGACGCAAGGCCCAGCTCCCCTCCCGGGTCGTGATTTCTTCCGGAAGTGAGGAGTCTGGTGCTGCATCCATGGCCGCAGCTGCCGAGGGAATGTCCAAGAGGCAGAGTTTGGTGGTGGACTCCTCGGCAGCAGTAGGGGCAGCTGAGCCCACACAGGGGCCTACGGAGGAAGATGGCACAGAGTCATCCAGGTTGGTGGGGGGTTTGGTTGAGGAGGAGGCCGTGGAAGCCCCACGCACGGGGCCTGGAAAGGGGTATTCCACTGGTGCTAGTTGTGCAGTCCAGGGGCAGGGACAGGAGGCAGCACAGGCCAACGCTGAGGTGCCTGTGTGTAATCCTGTCCCTGATCCTGTGAATGCATCATCTGGCACCAGCAGGGATGCCTCCGTCCAGACCAGTTTTCAGGGAGGGGATGCGCATACAAGAACTGGCCTTCCTCTCCCTGCGGACGTTGCAATCCGTGACCGGATTGAGCCTGCCCTAGCTGGGGTGGCGTTGTGCCAACGTGGTATTCGAGATGACGTGTAGGGTTCTCATCTGGATAATGCACATCATTTTGAATACCTCTTTGTCCGCGTCGACCTACTAGGACAGGTCATCGGCACTGGGTTCATCCGTGTGCTGGATCTTCTTGCGACCCCCTCCTCAACTGAACCCCCTATGCGCCAGTCGTACTCCGTGCCAACTTCCCACCCAAGTATCACATGGGCCCCCTGTGGAGCTGCCCCTAAGCCAGCGCCCAGGCTTGTAGAGGACACATCCCTGCCACAGTTGGGAGTCGGAGGTCCAGCAGGGGTGGCCACCCCCCCAACTGGACCCCAGAAGATGGAGGACGTGCAGGCATCATCAGGCAGGGCACGTGCATGGCGGAACCAGAGGAGTCCATCAGCCTGGAGGCCGTCATGGTGCCAGAGGCAGTGGCATTGGAGGCAGCAGCAGGCTGAGTGAGAGAGCGATCATGGCTCGGGCCATCAACATCCCAGGGACAGGCATTGGCTGGAGGGCAGTGTCTTCCGTATAGCAGCGGTTGGGCCAGCAGATAAATGCGGAGTGGCGGCGGGCGGAGAGGGCACGGCTCACAATGGTCAGGGCGGAGAACTCCCTGCACCGGGCGTTGAGGCGGGCTGAGCGCCTCAAGGCAACTTGCAGGGAGTTGGAGGAGGCCATGGCTGCATCCCTGTGAGACCTCGGGGCCAGGGAAGAGGCCCGCCCCCGGGACATTGAAATGGAGTTCGATGATGCCCTGGCATGGGACATCAATGAGTGAGCCATCGGACTAGCCCGCCGCCTTTGTAAATAGTTATGTAGGTGTAGGTTTCCTTTCATTTTTATTTTTCATTGGGGCGCATGGACTATGCCCCGCCTTTATTTAAATCGTTATTTATTAGGTAGGTTTTTGGTTAGGTTTCCTTTGGATAGTTGGGCTCATGGACCCTTGAATATTCATTTGTATATAGTTATGGACCTGGATTTACTTGATTTTTTTTACCCATGGGTGAATGCTTTGCTTTTTTTGGAACTTTGGATTTTGTTTTATGGACAAATGCTTTGGAGCCATTTTACTTTGGATTTGATTGATTCCAGCCTTCATTTTTGTTGCTTAATTTTGGACATCCAGATTTTTTTTTTTTTTTGTTTTCTTGTGTGCTTTCGTTTCATTCATTCAGTTTAGTATTTGATACATTTTCTTTCTATTTTTTTTGTGTGGTCTTCTCTCATTGCTTTCGTGCATGTCACAATGTGGGTTTTCTCAGTCATGTGTCACCATTGTGTGGGTCTGACGGACATGTATTCATGGGTATACTGGTTATTTGGTATCTATCATGAAATGGGGAATTCAATGTGGAGTGGATGGAATGCTTGGTTGGGTGTTTAGACTGGGGTGGCGTGAGGTGGGATTTGGGTGGCCATAAGGGCCATGGGTCTGGATTGTGATGACATGTTGGGTGGGGGACATGGGTCGGGATGTGCTGGCAGGTGCCGGTCACTGGGGGTGGGGTGGAGGACATGAGTCAGGGCCCGCTGGCAGGTGCACGTCACTGGGGGTGGGGGAGATGAGTCGGGGCCTGCTGGCAGGTGCCCGTCTCTTGGGGTGGGGTGGGGGACATTAATCGGGCCTGCTGCCAGGTTGCCTCACTGGGGGTGGGGTGGGAGACATGAGTCGGGCCTGCTATCAGGTGTACGTCACTGGGGGTGGGGTGGGGGGACATGAGTCGGGGCCTGCTGGCAGGTGCCAGTCACTGGGGGTGGGGTGGGGGGACATGTGTCAGGACTCCCAAGTGCATGGTGCCATGTGGCCAGCCTGAGGGGCATGGTCAGGGGTGATGGGCTTTCTGCGGGGCATGCCCAGGGGTGTAGGGTGGTCCCCTGTGGTGTGGGCTGCCTGTGGGGCATGGTCTGGGTTGATGGGCTGCCTGTGGGTCATGGTCAGGGGTGATGGGCTGCCTCTGGGTCATGGTCTGTGGTGATGGGCTGCCTGTGGGTTATGGTCAGGGGTGATGAGCTGCCTGTGGGTCATGGTCTGGGGTGATGGGCTGCCTGCGGGGCATGCCCAGGGGTGTAGGGTGGTCCCCTGTGGTGTGGGCTGCCTGCGGGGCATAGGGAGGGGCACACCCGGGAGGGCCCACACTGCCAAATCACGTGTAGAACTCCCTGCGCACCCCGGAATATGCGTACCCCGGAATATGCGTACCCCGCTCATGCCAGGCCAATCACGTGTTATACTCCACATGCACCCCCGGAATACACGTACCTCCCTCGTGCCAGGCCAATCACATGTAAATCTCCCCGTGCACCCCCAGAATACGCTTACCCCGCTCGTGCCAGGCCAATTGCGTGTGAAACTCCCATTGCACCCCCGGAATACGCATACTCCGCTCGCGCCAGGCCAATCGCGTGTGAAACTCTCCGCGCACCCCCAAAATACGCGTACCCTGCTCGCGCCAGGCCAATCACGTGTAGAACTCCATGTGCACCCCCGGAATACAGACAGGCAGCCCATCCACCGTGACCATGACCTGTAGGCAGCCCATCACCCCAGACCATGACTCGCAGGCAGCCCACACCACAGGGGACCACCCTACACCCCTGGGCATGCCCCGCAGGCAGACCATCACCCCAGACCATGACTCGCAGGCAGCCCATCACCCTTGACCATGATCCGCAGGCAGCCCATCACCCCTGGGCATGCCCCGCAGGCAGCCCATCACCCCTGTCCATGACCCGCAGGCAGCCCATCACCCCAGACCATGCCCTGCAGGCAGCCCATCACCCCAGACCATGACCCGCAGGCAGCCCATCACCCCTGACCATGACCCGCAGGCAGCCCACACTACAGTGGGGACATTTTCCATGCAATTTGCCTGGCACAGGCGGAGTAAATGTATTCAAGGGGGTGCACGAGTTGATTTCCACACGTTTGACTGCCACGAGCGGGGTACGCATTTCAAAGGGGGTGCGCAGGGAGATTTTCATGCATTTTGGCTGCCGCGAGCGGGATACCCGTATTCAAGGGGGTGTGCAAATACATTTTCATGTGTTTTGGATGCCGTGAGCGAGGTACGCGTAGATTTTCACACGATTACAGTGTAGCGGGCCTGTAAGCTGGTCCAGGGTTAGCGCGGCCCTTTGCGCCGTATTGGGGATTTCGATGGATTTTCCTTGCGCAAGTGGCGTTCTTGGGGGCGTAACTGGCGCTGCAGGATGTTCGCTGCGCCACGGCTCAAAATGGCTTGGGAAATCATGAATACGCGGTGCGCCAGAATGCTGTTTAGTGCACACGGCTGGCGCACGCTCCCTCTCTGCGCCAGCCGCGTGCACCGCTTCTGTGCTGAATTCTATGAATTACCCCCATAATACTGCAGGCCATTTTGTATTTGTTTTTTTGTTTGCGCTTTTGTGACTCAAAAAGAAGGTGGCTCATCCCTGGGCTTGCTAAATCAAATGATAGAACGTTGAGGAAGCCCTAGCGCTTTGCTTATTCACTTAAAGTGTCGCTTAAAAGGTCAGATTTACACTATGAGGGGATAGAATATACATTATAATGTTGATTTGGTCTTTTCATATCGGTTTTATAGCATTTTTTAAAGGTTTTGTAGGATTGCTGCTTTTATTGCTGTTGCAGTAATACATTTTTGTGATGGCGGTTTGATGCTCAAATGCAATGTTTGATGATAACTTTCCACTGGGATCTGCATAAATATTTCCCCTTGATAATCATGATCAACCAGGGAGTACTAAGCAGCCCACGGGTTTTGAGAAACGTTTTTTTAAAACAGCTTAAAATGGGTAATTATCAGTAATATTTATGAGCAAAACTGGGTGACTGAGACAAACTTTACAATCTATTCTGCAGGGTAACACATACAAAAACCCCTTGGATGCCATGTCACCAACACTACAAGCAGATTTTTCTAAAGCATTTTCATGATGTAGGTTTACAGATACATGCATAGCATTTTAGCTGTAAGAATACATTTGTGTTGTTTTTGCTCAATTATGCCAGTACTTCAAATGTAAAAGCACAACCATAATGGCTTTGCCAATAAGCCTAAAGCCAGAATTGCCAGACACTGTAAGAAAATGATGTTCTTGTCCAATAATGCCAGCACTGTAACTTTTCAAACACTAGTTTCTTGCAGCACAGGAAGCACTCCCATGATTATTTTGTTTGATAAGCCAAACACCATTACTCCCATCTACTGTACAAACTCATTGCCCACTAGTAACATTTCTGTAATTTACACACTTGTCTTGGCTTGATCCATTATTGGCAGTATTTGCACTGTAAGAACAAAACAAATACAGGTTCTGTCCAATGCCCAGACTGCAAGCAATGGTGTAGTATCTGCATTGCTGGAGATCAAGTAAGATGCTGGAGACTGATTATTGTAAAAGTAGATGGGCTTTATTGATAGTTACAGGGTAAGCTTTATTACTTGAGATAGAAGCTAGGCAAGATACATCCAGTCAGTAAGCTCTCCCATCCTGAAGACTCTAACTGTAGGATACAGAACCTCAATGACCATCAGGTTCTGAGTGACATCATCACATTCTACTATCTGCACAGGGAGCACCCAGTGCAGATGGATACTCTAAATGCTACACATCTCCCCTTTCTCGGAAAGAAAACACACTAAAAGACTCAAACTAGCCTCTGAAACAACCCTCCGATCAGCCTCTTCTACTATAACACAACCAACTACATTCACAGCACATTCGAGCGTATACTACATTCACGTATCTCCCATACAATGCATCCATCATAACTTAACACCTTCCTCCTCATCTGCCACATGAATCCTATCCTCGTCACCACTTGTAGTATCTGCATTGCTGGAGATCAAGTAAGATGCTGGAGACTGATTATTGTAAAAGTTCGGATGGAATCTGTTTTGCAATTCCCATTTTAATACTGGATAACCATTTCCCCATATTTGTGATACCTGGATTAATATTGGGCTGCAAAGTCAAATGAGTATAGGATGCCTGGTATATATTTGTGGTGCCCCGAGATAATTTAAGTCTACCAAGGTATATGGTAGTGATAATAAATGAATCTATTAGATTAATTGATGGATGGTCATACATTAAATGAAATTAAATGAATCTATTAGATTAATTGATGGATGGTCATAAATTTAACAGTGACACTGTCTTGTTCGGAGGTCATGTTACATTTGAGTCTGCGTTTGGGCAGATGTGAAATATCATTGGAATACATGTTATAAGTTCAATGTTACTGTCACTGCATCGTTCAGTTGTCAGGTGGTAAATAAATATGCGTTAAGTGGATATAAATAGTAGTGATTCTGCATCGTTCAGAGTTCATGATGAATAGGAGTTCAATGTTACTGTCACTGCATCGTTCAGTTGTCAGGTGGTACATAAATCTGCGTTAAGTGGATATAAATGGTAGTGATTCTGCATCGTTCCTCACATCCTCACATCGTGACCATTTGTAGCATTTAGAGTATCCATCTGCGCTGGGTGCTCCCTGTGCAGATAGTAGAATGTGATGATGTCACTTGTAGTATCTGCATTGCTGGAGATCAAGTAAGATGCTGGAGACTGATTATTGTAAAAGTAGATTGGCTTTATTGATAGTTACAGGGTACGCTTTATTACTTGAGATAGGAGCTAGGCAAGATACATCCAGTCAGTAAGCTCTCCCATCCTGAAGACCCTAACTGTAGGATACAGAACCTCAATGACCATCAGGTTCTGGGTGACATCATCACATTCTACTATCTGCACAGGGAGCACCCAGTGCAGATGGATACTCTAAATGCTACAAATGGTCACAATGTGAGGCATGACCCTGCTTCACCATGTGTTCGACAGAGTAGGGCCATCTGTCCTAAAGATGCCCCTTGCACATCAAACAGGCAGCATGGGAAAAAGACAGTAGCAACATTCAAAAGATCTTTTACTGCAATTCTCTTTTACTGGACGCTTCAACCGGCCAGATCCATCACTTTCAAGTTGCCCGGAATGCTGCAGTAACACGACTTTTCAGTCGCCCTAGGTCTCCATCAGTCTCACCATATCACAGATCCTTACATTGGCTACCTGTGCAGCAGAGGATTTTGTTCAGGACACTTTCTCTGATTTTTAAATGTTTCAATAACATCGCCCCAGTTACCTCGCTTCCAAGATCTTTGTGCACCAACCTCTTTAGCATTCCTCCGTCGCGGTATGGTCACCGTGGAGATGCTTCTCAATCTGTGGCCCTCCCATCTGGAAATCTCTGCCAACCACCCTCCGGATGATTGATTCCCTACCTCTATTTCAGAAGAAATTGAAAACTTAGTTGTTTCAATGATTGACTCACCAGTTTCTTTTAACTTTCTGTCCATTACTGATACATCTGTGCCCGGGGGTTGCAATTTCTGCTCGGTTCTTTTAGATATGCGCACTATAAATACAAATACAAATACAGAGGGACCTTCCATGCATCATGGAAACAGTCTAACATTATCATATTAGTCTTGGTAATGTTAAATGCATGCAGATGAAAATTACATATATTTATTTAATATAGAGCCAGGTTAAACTGTCCAATGGTTGCTCTGGAGCTATGCCTCTTCCATGACACTCTGTGGGTGTGAATTGGCACTGAACGCAGCTATAGCGATTTGGCTGCTGGGTTGAACTGAACCATTGTAAAGTCCCATGGGGAGGTGTTTTTTTCTTTTTAAGTAAAATTAGATTTGTGAATGTACGCCCCTGGGGTAGGATTCGTTTCCTCGGCTTGTAGAGCACACCTTTTTACACCTATTTGCATTGGAAGTCTGCTTTTCAAGGTGCTGGAACATTATTTTAATTGGATGCGGAAGGGGTCCAGTCCCTTAAATGCAGCACTCATGAGCAGGCGGCTTCTCTTATTTGGTGACATCTTGTCTTTACTTCTTTCTATTGTTTATAATCCACTCAAGGTTCTCTAGTAGCATGAGAAAATACAAAATGGTTGCACATGGTGTAACCCATACTGAATGAATTGTTAGTGGCACTTTCTTTAATGTATTTCTTAAATGTATTTATTTCAATACAGGAGGAACGATGCTCGTTTGATCAGAAAAGATTGTACAATAGATAAGAAATCAGATTTGACAGGAAGCAGTGATCTTCTTACAATGGAGTGAGTTTAAGGGACATTCTGACCAGGTTGTGGAGGGGAGTAAATGGAAAAGTCACCGGGAACAATACATAAGTGGACATACATAGAATAAGGACAACAAACATTGGATTTTTTTTTAAGTGCAGTTAGGTGCTAAGGCCAGCTGTACTTGCACCCATTGTTAGTACCCTTTAAAGCAGCATTTTGCACATCTTCAGTTAGACGCATTATGTGTGATCACCTGAACACATTACCAAAAGAAATAAAACAAAACAAGATGGCTTCAAAGAATTACATGAAAATGACTAGTTGCCATTAAATGAGCAAACATAAAGGCACAAAGAAGACTTCAAACCATCCATAAGGTAACTTTCCCGTTTGTGAGCTTGTAACCTGTATAGCTATTGCTTTCGGGAACAATTATTTGTATTTATATATGTGTGTAAGCAATATTATATGGATTGTCAAAATTGATTTTTTTTATTTAAAAAAAATACGGATTGCACAAAGGGTCTATTAAAGTAGAGATGGAGAAGACACTGTTCTGTTTTACCTTTAGAAACCTGTTTGGATATAAAGCTGGGCAAGAGAATGAGGAACCTTTGGGGTGGGAATTTCTTTTGGTTGGACCTCAGCGCCCTTGAATATCTTATTCGTGTGAACTGTCTTAATGGTCGCATGGAATAGTAACAACAGAATACTAGGTTCCTCTACTTCGTTAAGTTGAAAGACAACAATTTGGCAGTTACTTAAGCATTGAGCCCATGTGCCCACGTCTTTCTGAGAGTGAAAAAATCACATAACTCCTTTCTCCGTTTCCCAATGTAGTTTTTAGAAGTTTTTATTATTACAACAGTGCCCTCTGTGATAACACGTGTTTCGACGGGTTCTCCGTCTTTCTCAAATCAGGGCTTATTGTTTTAGCAAGTTCACAAAGTCAAAAATATATTTATGTAATTTTCAAATAGTCATTACACAAACAAGAAAAATCCATTCAAAGAAAGTGGCCATTGAGGGAGGGGAAAAGGGTAGGATTGTTTAGGAATGAGAGAAAAAAACATCAAAAAGAAAAGAAATGATGAAAGATGAAAAATAAAAAACGTATTAGTTACTTAGCTATGTATTTTGAACATTATAGACATTCATCAATCACTCTTTTCTTATTTTACTAAGTTTGCATTTACTTGACCATTTTGATAATAAAAGATTCGTATGGTATTAGGGTTTAAGAGCTTACCCAATGTTACTTGTTCTCGTTTTAATCTCTGTCTTGTATTTAAAGTCACGGGTTAAATCCCAAGCTAATTGAGAAAATACATAAAAGTGATAAGTACAAACGTATCCTGTTCGTGCACTAATCCCATTCTAACTTTTCATTTATCTTACGTTATAAACGATGTGCGCTAGAATCGGCAGATTTGGTTAGTTTACTCCTAGAATCATATTTGGGTCCTTTAACAATTCCCCGTATTGAATTAAATCCAGATTGGTGTTGAGATAAAAACCAAAATACTCGCTACGATTTTTGTAATGCTCCCACGGAGTCATTCAATGTTCAATATATTTCAGAATTTCTTTTTTTGTAACTATTGGCATCGCTAGTAGAGCATGAGCAGAATCACGTGTTCGCTCGTGTGTTTATAAAAGTTTGCCTGGGAAGCCCCTCATGGACGCTTACCTTCTGTTCTCGTTCTCGTATGAATATGTCCTAGTTCGCTCCGCGTCCCTGCCAGTTTCTGTTCTATATATACAGCTGTTGCTTAGCAACCTGATCCAACTTCCTGTTTCTTTAGCGGTGGCCATACTTTGGGCTCAGTTCCTAGTTAGTATGTAAAAGTGTGTATTGTCAATTAGTCGTGTTTTTGTATTTGCCTCACATCAGTGTATTCGCTGTACATTGTTGGGGCCTGATCGGGCTTAATAAAAATGAAAATCAAAATAGATATAAAATAATACTTAAGACAGAGTCATGCCGTGTCATGTGATCGATTATTCTCATTAACCTTTGTTTACAAATTTGGCGGCCATGTTTTAAGCAACATAGTGATATGTGTTGTGTACTGTTATAATCTTTCTAGTATCGTTCTTATTTAAACTTAATTAGCTAGATTTAATTTTTACTATATTTGACTTCTGATAGAGTAATAATTGTACTCTATTTGCATATGGTTTTTGAATGAGTAAAGCGTTGAAGAACGGGAATGTCAGAAATTGATTCAAAAACGGGGGTATTACACAAAAGTATATATATATATATATATATATATATATATATATATATATATACACTATTCTTTTAGGATGTCTGTGCATTGGGAACTCACAGTTTGCAGAGTCATCCTTATTCTAGCAAATGTACATCTGCCTACAAGACTCTCACCCAGATACAAAGAGAAGGAGGCATAGAGCGAGGCAGAGATAGAGAGAGAGATAGAGAGAGAGAGGGAGAGAGATAACGAGAACTAGATGCTTTGTTATGTTGTCTGGTTTTGTACCATGCACTGCTGCCACTTGCATTGTCTCTTTGCAATCTGGCAGATCTGCAATTGAAGGAGGGTTGGGGGTTTTGTTAGTGGGATTGAGAGGGAAACGAGCAAGAGAGTTTGCTGTTGGCAGCTTAAATTCTGGAAAACCAGTCACTGAACATTGGTGCATTTTTGGTTGCTAGACATCATGCGGTACTGAAGTATGATTGTGCATGGGTGCTTTGTGTGTACTTGTGTTTGGTTTCAAGTTGGGTGTTTTAAAGAGAGTGCACTTTGTGGTGCAATAGAGGTAAGAGTGTGTTTTGTTTAGAGTTTGAGGGTGAGTATGCATAATATTGAGTTTTAAGTAGGATTAGTTGACAGTTGCATCAAATTTGGCTAGGTTCAGTACGGTGGCCACACTCACGGTTGTCCATATACATGTTTTTACTTGTTATGCAGGGGGTGAATTTTGTTGCTCTGATATTTTCTTCAGCTTGGGTGTTAAAGAAACAGGGTTTTAGCTGCTTCCTGAAATTCAGGTGATCCTCTTTTGTACATATTTCCTTTGGGAGAGAGATCCTGAGTTTTACAGTTGTGCACGAGAATGCTGATCCTCCAAGTTTTTGTTTTGAATATTTTTTTGGTTCAATGAAGATGTCATTGCTAGATCTAAGCATTGTTGATGGTTTGTAGATGATGATTTTCTATACCTTGGCCGTGGATTGCTCAGTGTATTATGCAGAGTATTTTTAAGGTGATTTTTGACCTGCAACCAATGTAGCATCCTCAGTGCTGGTGTGATGTGGTCTTTTCAGTAAAATGTAAGGAAAAGTATTGCATCCGTGTTCTGTATTCGTTGTAGTTTCTTCAACAGATATTCTAGCACTTACGCCATTTCTGGTGCATGGCATATTCTATGATGCTGTACCTTCCTGTTGGTTTTCCATCAATCTGTAGTTGTGCGGGTGTCCGGTTGATAGTTGCGAAGGCCTTCCTGTAATTTTGTGGTTATATCTTTACTTGTGTGAACCTGTGGATTTGTAGATTGTGTGGTATCCACAGTTATGATGGTCTTCCTGTGGTTCCTTGGGTTTGCTCTTTACTTCAGTGGACGGGTGGTGTTATAATAGTATAGGTTCACCATGGCCAGGCCGCCCTGTGGAAATCAGTGTTTTGAATTATCTCTTGTACTTCCTGTGGATAATCTCTGTTTGTCAGCTATTGTATTTGAATTGGGTTTAGCAGTTGTGAGTGGCTCATTTGGTTAGTTTTTTTTCGGGTTGAGTCCTGTGCACCTGACTTTTCTTTTCTTTTGAGGCTCCTTGGTTGAATCTTGATGTATACAGTTCTGGTTCACAGAAGTGTTAGTGTTCCTATGGTGACGTGTGTTTTGAGTTCTCTTGTGGGTTCCTGTGCGCTTGTTCCTTTTGTGTGCTCTTGTTTTCTCGGGATTCCTTTTTGTGCCCAGGTTGTGTGTCTTCCTATTGATGTCCCTTGTGGCTATCTTTCCTCATGATTTCCTTGGTTGTGTCCTGTTTTGTCATGTTCACAGAGGTGATAGCACACCTGTGGTGGTTGGCTGTTTGATTCCAGTGTTGGTTCCTGTGTGGATGTGAATCCTTGTGGTGGGATGAGGGTTGTATCTGGTTCACATAGACCGTATTCTTTCTGTGGTGTTCAGATTCTTGTTGGTGACTAGTTGTTGTAGTCTTACATCTGATCAGTGCTATGTGCGGGAGCACTGTTCAGGAGATGTAGTTTGATGTGGTGTGGTGTGTTCTTCTGCTATCAGAGATCCTTCAGTGGCATTTATACGTACATTTTGTATATTGTAAGGTTTCACTTGGGTTGGCCAGTGTCTGTGCTGGGAACTAAATGGGTTTAAATGGGTTTAAGCAGGTACAGTGGCGTTCAGTAGCATTGTAGTTGTTAGGGTTCCCTTGGGTAAAACATTTTTGGCGGATTAGTATATATTATTATATTTTAGTATAAATCTTGAATCTTAAGTTTTTGTATTCATTTTAATGTTCATGTTAAACTGACTCTGGGTTCATTCCTTTTACAATGATAACCTCAGTGCACAGCAGTGTGCTACCCACAAATAGTGCATGTGCTAAGCAGGTATTATGTTGTGAGAGTTCACCTGGCTTCAACAGTGACTGTGTTGCAGCATTGCCTGAGAGAAGCAGTGATGAAGTAGAGAGGATTTACCTGGATTCCATACTTACACTGTCGGGGTAACCAGCTGGATTCAAAGTGTATACTGTGCTGAGAAATGCATCTAGACTCAAGGCATACAATCTTGTGGGAAATTACTCCTAGCTTCAGAGCATGCACTGTGTTGAAAATAACTAGATTAAAAGCATACACTGTTGTGGGAAATTACACCTATCTTCGCAGCATGCATGTGTTTACTGGGAGATGATGTATGTAAAATATAGGGAAGGGACTGGTTATAAACTACAAATGCCTGGGGATATTAGATTAATTAGAAAACAGAAATGGGGGACCCAAGGGAGCCTCATTCCTACTCCCCAGGTCTCCTCCACCCAGGTGATAATCCCTCGCATATCCTTCCCCAGAGTCAGGATCCGATAGTGACAACCTTTCCCTGGCCACCTGGGAGGAGGATATGTTGGAGAAAGAAGTGAGGACGCCCTCAGGTTCCCCACAACATACATACCAAGAGAATGTTAATTAAATGTTCGCCACCGGCTCACACCTATAGAGAGATATAAGCACAATATACATCAGTCTGGCTTCAGAGCTGCCAGAGGCACAAAAACTGACCTCCTGAACATCTGTGAAGATTTGCTCTCTAACCTTGATTACAGCATTCCTTATGTCCTCATCCTCCTTAATATTTCCTCTGCTTTCGACACGGTCAACCACGCCATCCTGATCAATCAACTCCATGAGAATCCGGGCATCACGGATCAGGCACTTCAGTGACTGACCTTCTTCCTCTTGGACCACCCCTCCCAGGTGCAACTTGTTCCCTTTCTCTCTGCCAATCTCTCTAAACATGTGGCGTCCCCCAGGGCTTCATCCTCTCACCCTGATTTTTCAACCTCTCCTTGGCCACTTTGGTCCACCTGATCTCTACCTTGTCCTCTTATGCGGATGACACTCAGCTTTCCTTCAGGCTCCCCTCCGACTCCTCTCCTCTCTCTTTTATTCCTGACTGTCTATTCGCGATTCAGGATTGGTGCGCCTCCAACGATCTCTCCCTTAATGCCAGTAGGATGGAGATCCTTCTCGTTGGGACCCCTGCCCCTGCTTTCCTTCCTCGCACTCTGGCCGCCCGCCTTGGGCCCTTTTCCTTTGCCTTCCTGCGAGGCACAAAACGTTGTTGTCATCTTTGACGCCACTCTCTCTTTCTCTCCTCACATCTCGGACGTCGCCAGGAAGTCCCACTACCAGGTGCTCCTCCTCAAAGAGACTGTTCCCTTTTTCACTTTCCTCCAGAAGCTCACTGTCTCCAGAGCCCTGGTTCTCTTTAGGCTGGACAACTGCAACAGCCTCCTTATCATGCATTCCTCTACTCTCCGCCCTCTGCAACTAATACAGAACAGGACTGCAAGACTTATCCTTGGCCTCAATCCCATGGATTGTATCTCTCCAGTCCTGAAATCTCTCCACTGGCTCCCGGTTGCAGCAAGGATCAAGTTCAAGACCCTTTGCATTGTCCACAAAGCTTTCTGGGCCGGTGCCCACACTACATCCCATGCTCTCTTCCAAAATATCTGCCTTCTCAAGCCCTTCGTTCAGCTACCTCCAACTCTCTCAGGGTTAGACGCTCATCCAAGTAGAGAGTGGGGGGTAGATCTCTCTCCTCTGCTGGTCCCTCCCTCTGGAAAGGCCTCCCTGCCCCTCTCAAACTTGAGCCGGACCACCTGAAGATCCGGAAGCAGACTGGTTGCTTGGCTACCCTCAGAGTTTCACTGAGTCCAGACTCTTTCTTGATCAGTCACCCAGGCACTGCCTCTAGGCCTACCACGCACTTAGGGGCTGCAACTGGAACCCTACAGTCCCTTGTTCTCCTTGAACTACCCAGAGCCGCGCTGCCCTTGCTGCACTTTCTCAGAGCAATGCTGCCCTGTTTTTCCCTCCCCTCTCCCTTGCACTTACCCCCTCCCTTTCCCCTTGCACTTCTCGTTCTAGCACCTGCACGATCTGAATGACACAAGGCCTAGTAAGATCGTTTGTCTTGTCCTCCCTCTATCTTCCCTCCCTTATCCCTCCCTTATCTCATCGCGCCTAGAAACACTTGTGTAGAGGCGCGTTATGAATGACTTTTTATCACAGATGCCCAGAAAAATATACAATGCCGCAGTAAGAAACGGCGAGTCTGGCAGCACCCAAATGCCAGTCTAGCCAGGTAATTACACTTAGCAGGACTTTTTTTATCAGAAATGCCCAGCTATAAAAAAGTCATACCAAACTGAGGAATGACTAGACTGACTGCACCAAAATGCTTCTCTAGCCACTAATACCACATATCATGCCTGCTTAGCCTGGACATGGACACCCATTATGAGTTGTCGCACAATCCCACACCCCTCCCCACACACATCCCCTCTCCCTCCCACCCCTACCCCGCCCTCCAAAATCAGCTCCTTGGCCCAGCATTACCTCCACGTCCCTCTTCCTTGTCCCAGAGCATAAGTATGAGGCTCCTTGCCCCATAGGTAAGTACTTGTATGAGGAAGAGTGTGACTAGGAGTATTGGTATTTGTAATTGTTTATTTATAACGTGCATACCATCAGGCCCAGGGGCATCAGGGCGCAATTGGTACAGCGTTGCAAGAAAGAAACATACAGGCAAGAGAATACATTACAAAATTAAAACAATCCGAACATAATAATAATCATATTAATTACATATATTACATAGGTTGCCGTGCAACTGGGAATAACAGAGGATATAACCTGGGGTGAACAAAAAAGGTTAGCATAGGTAGCAGACCGGAGATGGTGTCAGGGATAAGCGGGCAGAGTAAGTAGGACAGAAGTGTCGGGCATGTCTTATTGCTGGTCGAAGAGCCAAGATTTGATTTTAGTCTTGAAGGTGTTGAAGGAGTCTTCGGCTCTGATGGTAGCAGGGAGGGTGTTCCATAGTTTAGAGGCTAGGACAGGGAAGCTAGTGCCGCCCGCTTTTTGAAGCTTAAACCTGGGGATTGTTAGGCAATGAGTCTGAGCAGTTCTTAGTGGTCGGCCAGTAGAGTGGCGCGAAAGCCGACTGCAGAGATAGATCGGGGCCTTGTAGGCTAGGCATTTATGCATGAGGGCAAGAGTTTTTAGGGAAATTCTCTGCTTCACAGGTAGCCACTTTAGGCTAGTTCTGGCTTCTGAGATGTGGTGGTTGCGGGGGATGTTCAAGGCCGCTCGAATGGCATTATTCTGGGTAGTTTGGAGTTTGGACAGGTTCTCTTGGCTAGTGCCTAAGTAAAGAGCACTGCAGTAATCAATTTTTGCCATGATCAGTGTTCTGGCTAGTGTGACACTGTTGGGGGTGGTGAGAAACGGTCGGCAGGCTGAAATAAGTTTGCACGTGTAGGCAGAGGCAGACCTGACTGCATTTGTTTGTCTCGTTAGGGATAGGGTGGAGTCTAAGTAGAAGCCTAATGTTTTAGTGTCTTTCGAGACTCGTATGGAGTTGCCGTCTATGGTGAATGACTGATAAGACGGCTCAAGTTTGCTCAGGCGTTGTGAGGTACCCAAGATAAGGAGCTCCGTCTTATCGTCGTTCAGACATAGCTGGTGCTGGGCCATCCAAGCTTGGATGACCAGGTAGACGTCATTGAGGGCTTTAGTGTCAGCTAGATAATCACCTGAGATAGGAATGAGTATCTGGGTGTCGTCCGCATAGTTGGTGTAGGAGACACCCAGATAATCAAGCACATCAAAAAGTGGTTTCGTAAAGATATTGTAAAGTGTAGGTGACACGCAAGAACCCTGGGGTACGCCGCAATGAATAGGAGAAGGATCCGCGGCTGCGGAGGGTGCAAAGACCCTCATGGATCTGTTGCTCAAAAAGGATTTGATCCAGGCCGCAGCGGACGGTGAGAAGTTGGCAGCAGAGTGGAGGTGCCTGCAAAGGATCTGGGGGTTAACCAAATCAAATGCGGCGGAGAGGTCGAGAAGTAGTAGCATTGCTAATTTGCCCTTGTCCTACAGTACTTCGATCTGGGTTTTTAGGTCTAATAGAGCCGTTTCGGTCCCATGTCTGGGCCGAAATCCGGATTGTCGTAGACCTAACAGATTGTTTGATTCGAGGTAGTTTGGATCTGCAGGTAAGCTGCGCGGTCCAATATCTTAAGCAAAAATGGGACTGTAGTAATAGGTCGGAAGTTCGTGGGTATGCTTGGGTCAAGAGAAGGTTTTTTTAGTAGCGGGATCACCCACGCGTCCTTAAGGTTGTCCGGGACAATACCTGTTTTAAAGGAGGAGTTAATGAAGGCTGTAATGAATGGAGCTAAGTCATGGGCAGAATCCTTAATGATGGGAGCTGGGCACGGGTCACCTTGGCAGTTGGACGGTTTAATCCTCAGGATGATTTTTTCTACCTCAGTGACAGTGAGCGGTGAGAAGGTGAAGGGTTTGGTATTAGCCATTTTGGGAGGGGTAGGCCTGGTAGGGGAGAGGGAGCAGTTGTCACGCTTCAGGCTGTCCTGCTTTTCTTTAATTTTGGATTGAAGCACAGCGATTTTGTTTAGTTGGGCTGCTTGGATGTTAGCACACCATTTGCTGTCTTTCGTGCATGTGTCTGGGGGGGAGACTGGGGTTTCGAGCTCTTTTAGGATTCTAAAGAGTTCCTTGGAATTTGAATCTGCTTGCATGATACGATTGTTGAGCAATTCTTTTTTAGCAGTGATGATGGCATCTTTATAAATAAGGGAGGCGAGGAGGAAACCATCTTTATGCTCATCAGACGGGTAGCTTTTCCAGCGATTTTCCGCACAGCGTTTAGCTTTACGGAGGATTCTTAGCTGTGGAGTGAACCATAAGTTAAGGTGTGCTCGCGGTTTAGCCTTCCTCGGTTTGATAGGTGCTATAGAGTCAATAGCCGTGAGCATCGTTTGGTTGTAGGTGTCTGCGAGGGAGGTGGGATCAGAGCATGAGTTGGTGGCCGCATTGAGGGAAGGGAGTAATAGTGGGAGGAGTTGTTCTTTTGTTATATTTTTTTTATTGCGGGTGGGGAGTGCTGGGGCCATTGGTGTTGGGGCTCGCGGGGTAGCTTCAATGTTAAACGTTATGATGTGATGGTCAGACCATAAGCATGGGGAGTTGTTGAGGATCTGGATGTTGCAGTTGGAGCCGGCTAACCAATCAATGGTCTTACCTTTGATATGGGTCGGTTCTTGGATGTACAAGGTGAGGCCAAGGTCCATGAGAGCATTCTCCAGATCAGTTGCTACAGGATCTTTGGGGTCGCCACGACCTAGATTAAGGTCAACTAAGATGATTGATTGTGAGTTGTTTTTAGTTTTGTCTAGAAGGAGAGAGGAAATTTCACTGACAAAGGTGGGTGCCGGACCTGGGGGCCTGTAGATAAGGTGAAGGGTGGCCGTTTGGTTAGGTGTTAGTAATAATTTGATTGTCAGCAGTTCAGCTGATTCAAGTTTGGAGTCAGCTACCACTCTTAGGTCAAGGGAGTTTTTGTGGATGAAGGCCACGCCGCCACCTCTAGTATGGGCAGAGGAGCGGTCACAGCGCGTGATGCCATAGTCAGGCGGTAGGGCCAGGGCTAGAGAGGGGCCCGATGCGGCATGTAGCCAAGTTTCGGATATGGCAATGAAGTCAAGGTCTGCAGTGGTGATAAGGTCGGCTATGTCAAGCGCGTGTGCTGTGAGGGATCTAGCATTGATAAGGGCGCCCTTGAACACAGGCAATTTAACCCCTGTGGTCTTAGTTGTGCCAGTAGAATTGGGCAAGGGTGGGCTGGGTGGTGTGTGTAGGGCTTGCTTGGTGGTGTTAGAGCGGGAAGGATGAATGCGGAATCTAGTACCTAGTCTCTTATTCCTGAGAATGAGGGGGCAAGGTTGGTTAGGAGTGGGTTTCGTGGCAAAATGTTCAAGCCAGAGTGCTGGGTCATTAAGGTATTGGTTGATCTGGTTACTAGGGTGGTGAGCGCCTGCGGTAGTTGCTGAGGGGCTCGCTATATGGGTCATAGTCATGGTGGGTGAGGCTGGGTTGTATAGGTTTGGGCAGGCAAGATAATTAACCTCAAGGGCAGGGGTGGTTGCTTTAGGTAGTTGAATGATTAGGGCAGCGTGTGTGGCTAGGATGTAGTGCAGTAGAGGGCGCACACTGACGTGCATGATGGTGGTGCTAGCTGCCTGAGTAGGGTACCTGTGATCTTGTTGACAGGGACTAGATTGGTCCTGAATGGGACAGGTATGACGGTGGCAGTAAAAGCAGGTGCTATAGTGTGACTAGAAGCCTGGGAGAGGCATTGTAAGATGCAACGCGGCTATGTTTGGGTGTCAGGCACATTAGATACAGCTCGGTTAGGCTAGAGTACACCTAGTAATATCTAGGGTGACACATTACAGTGGGCTAGGGTGCACACAGCAAGGCAACACCAAGGTTTCACATATCACAGTGGCCAAGTAGCATGCACCTAGATAGGGGATCACAATAGCTAGATGCACAGTTTGAAATGGTCTGAAAGCGACCTTAAGGCACAACACAATTTGAAATGGTCTGAGAGCGACCTTAGGGCACAACACAATTTGAAATGGTCTGAGAGCGACCTTAGGGCACAACACAATTTGAAATGGTCTGAAAGCGACCTTAAGGCACAACACAATTTGAAATGGTCTGAGAGCGACCTTAGGGCACAACACAATTTGAAATGGTCTGAGAGCGACCTTAGGGCACAACGCAGTTTGAGTGTACGACTACCAGCAGCCTGGACGTGTGCAGATTAGGGTCTAGGACACCTTCCTGACTGGTCTGGTGACATATACTTTGCTAAGCATCATAAGAGAGCCGATGTGCAGCGTGCATGAGTTTGAATAGTCAGTAGGCTAAATAGTGTGCAGTTAGTGCAGTAACAGCCCAAGTAGGTGGAACTACAGTTAGGTATGGTGACCGTATTGAGAGTTAAGCTGGGAGCAAACGAGACCAACAAAGTAGCGTGACTTGTACATAGACAGGAAGCGGGCAAGCCTTGCAAGTAGTTTAGTAGGCAAAGCAGGTTAGAAAGCTACCGGCGAACGGACAAGACATGCAGGCGCAATACAGGTAGGGAAGGTAAATGTGAAATATCCTTAAAGGAGTCTAGATGGGACAGTACCCTGTAGGGAGCGACCTAACGCGGCTCAGGAAGCATACATAACAGGCTAGCAACAACATAGCAAAGTCTATCGAAGTGGAGGACAGAGTCGAGATATTACTGATGCATCTTGCAGATCACAACAAGCAAGACAAATTCGGGAACGTTATGTTTAATAGCCAGAATGGTGGGCAGTGGAGTCATAGGAGCCTTACCCCAGGGGACAGAGTTCAGGACCCGGGCCTCGGACGCCTCCGGACAGGCTCCAGACAGGCAGGGATCCTTGGGTCGATGGTCCTTTGGGAGTGGGCCGGCGCTCGCCTGCCGGCGTGTGATTGGCCTGGTAAAAGGCAGGGCAAGCCAATCACGGCGGGCGATGCGGTCATGTGGACGAAGATGAGATTGAGAGGGTGCCGGCGGCCATCTTAGATAGGGGATCCCTCGTGGATTCCAATGGTGGCCAAGTGAGAATGGCTAGAAAGCAGCTTTAAACTCCAAGTCGGAGCCTGGGAGCATTTTTTACTTGCTCAACCAGAATTAAAGTGAAAGATAGGTCCGTTTCCGCCGTGGGTGGGGAAAACAGGTGGGGGTCTGTGGTGGTAGCCAATAAGCCTACCTTAGGCAGAGGTAAGGTCAGCTAGGCTGCTGACCACTGCTCCTGCAGTGGAGGGTGCTCCTGCACCTCCGTGCTCCTGGACAGATTGAAGAGCAGGCTCCAGACAGTAATTAAGATTACAGGTATCTAATTCAGGCATTACCTCCATTTACCTCTACCTCATCCCAGTACTTGTGCATGAGGCAAGGTGCCTCATACACACATACTGGGACGAGCAAGAATAGGGCTAGTAGTAATGAAGATTACCAATAAGTAATCAAGGCTTTAAACACAAGTAGTGGTGCAACACCATTGAGTTGACTGCGATTCAGCACTCCTCCCACCCCCTGAAAAGTTGGGCTATGTTGACTCAACCTGGCTGACCTTCAGAGCAGTTGCCAGACGGAACAGGACACAGATGTTAAATGGCACCTGGGTTTCAGTGTTAAAAAGAGCCCAACAATTACTAACATAAAGCATTTCACTTTTATTACCTGCATTCAAATGGCACATTTTTTAGGCAATTTAAATCGTGAGGAAGGTTTAGTACTTGCATGCCAGGGGAGTGATTGGAAGGGTAGAGAGGGAACAGGAGGCCACTCAATTCTCACAGCAGTCCATAAGTGGGAGCTTTCAACCTTGAAGGAGAGAGTTAACTACTTGTAACATTGAAGCTGCACTAGAATAGTCTCATTAAAATGCGTAAAGAAATTAGATGCTCCCAAACAAATAAGTTTGCCCTTCCCCCACTGCCCGTGAAGTTAGCACCTCTCCCAACATTTGAAGGGTTAACCCCCCCGAAATGTAGGTTTTGTTGCACCCCTGAATACAAGAACACACACCATTCACCATATACACACATGCACACCCAGCCATCCATACATTTAAGTGTGCACTCTTTCACCATCCAGACACACCCAGGCAGCCGCCCGTACATTTAAGTGAGCACCCTTTCACTATACAGGCACATACACCCAGGCACCCAACGATACATTTAAGTGTGCACGATTTCAACATGCACTCACACAGGCAGACACCTATACATTTAAGTGTGCACCCTTTCATCATGCAGGCACACCCAGGCAGTCACCTGTACATTTAAGTGTGCACCCTTTCACCATATACTCAGACACACACACACGTCATGGGGTTGAGGGGAGCCCTATTACTTCAAACAGAAATTGTTTCTTTTTGAAGTTACTCTGAATTAATGAAGACATTATTTCCGTTAAGGACCGAAACATAACGGTAATAATTTCTTTATGAATGCAGAGTGACTTCAAAAATAAACTGTTTCTTTTTGAAGTCATAGGGCTCCATCCACCCCATGACATGGAGGCCTCCAGCCTACGATCTTCCATGGCATGGGGTGGGTGGATCCCTCAGCCATCAAAAAGAAGTTTATTTTTGTAGTCACTCTGCCTTCATAAAAAGTATTTCTGTTACAGAAATAATTTCTTTATGAATGCAGATTGAAATAAAAAAGAAAACAAATCTTTTGAAAAACAAATCTTTTTTATTTCTTTTTCCTCCAAGTGGGGCCCCCTCCCAGGACATGTGCTGGTTGGGCCCCCGCACCGCGGTGGCTGCGGGGGCCCCATTACGCCCGTGCCGCTCCCTTAGAAATATCCATGACATACTGAGAAAAGGAAATTGGCAACTTGATGTGAACTACTGGTGTGGAATGTTGCTTCATTCTGTAGCTGATTTGGGACACTCAACCATCCTCTTTTTCTGTGAATTGTTTTCAGGTTTTTACCTTTAAAAATGATGTGCACATTTCTTCAAATTAGGGAGTGCATACAAGTCATAGAACTTTGGATGTATTAAATAAAAGGCAAGGATATAAATACAGTTCCCTCTTATGATCTATCACCCTGAGGAGCTAGGCAAAAGTTCAGTATCCACATATTTTTCAAAATCCAATGAATCAGGAGCATTAACAAGGTGTAGAGTCATACTGGAGCCTGAATTAGTTGGATGGTTCCACCACTCTATCTCTGGTAATGGGTTCACAGGAATATTTAACAATGCTCTCTTAAGCAAATAACGCCTACATCTGATGTCCCGCATGATGAACCATAATCACCAGTTACTGGTGATCTGAACAAGAACCTCAGTCTTGTGGCAACTGGACTGTATCCTCTCACCAGAGCCTGGTTCTTGGCACAATTCAATATGGCACCATTTCTCTGCCTGCTACTTATGTATAGAGGGGTACCCCCCATCACCACCGTCTTTTTTTACAAACCCACCTTGGTTGTCATTGGACAATTGTAACACTATCCAGACAGAATTGATTACTTAATCATTTATTCCTGTGACTGAATCCCTACATATAACTGGATGTCCCTGTGTATCTAACTCTCCCTCAAAAGGCGGGTCAGACTGGCCCTTCGGTACGCTGCTGTGCCGCCTGATAAGGGAGTAGTATGATCCTCACCCTGTCCTCTCTCACTACTTTCCTACATCTAAAATGAAGTACGCACGTTTTGGTGATCGATCTTGTCCTCTTTATTCTTATCGTCACCTGTCTGTGTGCCTTATTAATAGCAGTATATTCGATACTCCTGACCGAATATGTGAATTAAAACAAAAAATGACAGCTGTTACGGCTGTTATGCTGTCTATAATAAAAGATGATGTTTCTTTCTGGAGCTCACATTCCAAATATAATTGGGTTTCAGTGTTCAGGTCATCACTCCTGAACCTCTTATTTCTGTCGACCGATTTCAGTGGTTATGCTAAGTCCCCGCATTCTTCAGGGCATATAATGGCAAGAAATACATTATATATAGCCATGAAAGGACAATGTGTCTAATATATACCCTTAGTGGATTATGGAGGGCCTCTCCGGGTTACTGACAGGCGCTGTGGTTTCTTTTTCACGTGTCCTGTGGGGTAAAATTGAGAATGGGGTATCACCAATCTCCTTATTTCAGTAATCACCGGTGTAAAAGCAAATCTGATTTTTCAAAATCTTACAGCTCTCACCTGTCTTCTCAAGGACGAAGACCCCATTTTCCTGTGGATTCCCCAAGAGTCGTGCCTGATCTGTTGGGCAATATATGCGGTTATTCACTGTTGTTTCTATCTCAAAATGCCTTAATTTGTATATACAGGATGATCTTCACCTGCCAATTACTTGAACACGTCTACTCACGTTGGTAGATTTCCAACGCTGTATTCCTACGGTGTGATCTGTTCTACTCGAGTTCTTCTCTTGTTTATTTCTTTCCCTCCAGGCTATTTTCTTGGTCCTCCATCATTACCTGGGAGGGCCAAAACAAAGACCCTGTCAGGTTTCACATGCCTTATGTCTTGCACCTCTAGATGTTATAATATTCCTTCATGCCTAATAGCCTGTCTCTCACACTCTAAGTTTAAACTAAATACAAGGTGTGGTTCTCCTAGCCCAGATTAATGACTCCCTTCCCCTGAATAAAAAGACAGTTTTGGGTTTATCAATTCCTCAAGTGTTGGGGGAAATACCTTCCTTTCCAAGCCTTCCTCAGGCTTCTGGTTCAGTTCATCAACTGCTGGGGGATGTCTCCCTTCCCTAGCCTTCCATAGGCTTGTAACACAGTTCAACAATTGGTGGAAAAATGGCTAAGTACTCCAGTTGGCCCTTCTCTGTCTCTGGGGTCCCAGACCCTGATTGGTATACCTTGTTCTTTTCACACCAGGCACTGTGACAAAGAAGAGGAGTTTATATGTGTCTCCGAACTGTAGTGGGTCCCCGACCCTGGTTGGCAGACCAGGATTCCTCCTACCACACGCTGTGACAAAGAAGTATGGCTTGGATGCTTTTCCAAGCCATGCTATGTTCCTAACCCTGGTTGGAAGACCTGGTTTCCTCCTACCAGGCATTGCGATGAACAAGATGGGTCTGAGTGCTTCTCCAACCTCTGGTGAGTTCTCTTAGTCCCAAACACAGACTTGGTTTACTCACCTGCCAAGCTCTGTGTTGCCCTGTATTATTCTCACTGTTTTCTTTATGGTTTCTTGATTTCACATAGAGACTTGGTTTACTCCCCTGCCAAGCACTTTCCTAATATGTATCACTCTCACAGTTGTCGTTATCGTTTCTCTTATGTGACAGATGTAAGGAGTGAAGCGTAAAACCTGGACACAGTAACCAGTTTAGATACAATTTTGATATTTTATTGATAATAAAATAAGAAGAAGGGTTTAGGAACATCCTACCTGTCCCTAAATCTAGGAGGGGTCTCTCTGCCTCAACAAAACTAAGGACTGTCCGTGTCAGGATGTTTAAATGAGTGCACATTGTCCTGTGTCCAAAAATCCTAATCTGACCTTTACACTCTGAACTCAATATAAGGTGTAGCAGGATACTCAAGTATGGTATATATTTATGACTTGCTTCAAAAGCTCTTACCATAAAGTTCAAGGTATAGAACAGAAAGACATACAGGTTCTGGCAGAGTAAGGGCTCCTCCATTCCCTTATAGTTCCTTTGGTTATTCAATATTTTATCCAGCACCCATGGATGAAGATCAATAGTGTTTCACACAAATGGTGAAAAGGGCTGTCTCCTCTCCTGCATTTCACTCTTCTCACAACATTTCACTGTAGTTTAAAGGTGGAACAACCTGTCCCTTAAAGTCCTTCTTTTCTTTGCATTTCATAGTTTCAGGGTAAATGCTTCTTTTCCTTTACAGAATGTTCTTTTACTCAGTAAGTTGACATCTTTCTACTTAGTGCCAAGGAAACAAATATTCACTTACTATACCTTGTTGCAATTCAACTTTACTTCTGTGGTATAATTCCTTCCATACCCCTCTCTTAAGCCCACAGTCCTCTTATGTATTCAATCCCTCACACTTGTCTCCTTTTCTTTACACATATGATGTACCTTTCTGCCAGGGTATTGGTGATTTTCTCTTTGGGTCTTGAAAGGGGGTACTGGTCTTCCCATATTTACAGCTCTACATGGATGTACCTTCACCCTCCTGGTGCTCTTCCTTGCCAGGATATCACTCAATTTATCTTCTCACTCTGGGTTTATTTCTTTGTCAGGCCATCATCTCCCATCTCACCCTTGGTTTACTTTCCTGCCAGGACATCACTCCACTCCTTATCCCTGGTTTACTCCCTTCCCATGATATCACCTCACCTCTTACTCCTGGTTTACTATTTTGCAAGGTAATCTTTGTTTCTCATTTCTGGTGTACTTCCTTGCCAGGGTTTCCTTTCAATTTGCATCTTCCTCTCTTGTATATGGGTTTCACTTCTCAATCCTGGCTAATTCCCCTGCCAGGATATTACTTCACTTCTCACTCCTGGTTAATTCTCTTGCCAGGATACTGCTTTGCTTCTCACCTCTGGTTTACGTCCTTGGTGAGGTATCACTTTACTGCTCACTTCTGGTTTACTCTCCTGCCAGGATATGGCTTCACTTCTTACTCCTGGTATACTCTGCTGCAAGGATATTGCTTCACTTCTTCCTCCTGGTATAGTCTCCTGCCAGGATATCACTTTGCTTCTTGTCTCCCCTTTCTGGGGATGAGTCTCACACATTCTGTATGGTGGTGCACTAACATGCCAGGGCTTTCTCTTTCTTTAATTACCCTGTCTTTCAACCAATTCACAACAGCTTTCCACAGTGGGGTCGCTGACCCCTTTTCAACATAGTTCATATTTACTTTATCTCCCCTTCCCAAGGGTAGGGTCTCCAACCCCTTTTGAACTCTTTCCTTAAGTATCAGAGTTCTTCTTTTATGGTTTTGGGTTTCCGTTTCACTTTTAACAATGTTCATAAACACATCACTCCTCCCTTTGGAATATTAGATCTCTGACCTGCTTTCACCAATGGTCTCATTCAATTCTGTTGTTGCTTTCAGTGACTTTCTCTCGCATACCCTGCATGACGAGACATTCTCTTCTAGGTGCCCCGGTAAACCATTTCATCTCCCTGGGTTTACCATGCGTCTCTGGAGGTTCTCCTGTCTGCTATTTGGCTTCTCATTCGGTCAACTGACTAGGAGTCCATCCCGTCAGCTGGTCCATCTTCGCTTTGCTGCCTCTTGCTCTGGGTGGCTCCTGCTGCTCCCGATTACTGGGCGGCAGGCTGCTTCTGGTTAATTTCTTCCTCACACCATGCGATTGAGCCTCCACAGTGCAATTCACAACCTTCTAGCTTCTGGCCTCGTTGTCTGCTTTTGCACAAATTTCCGACAAACTCAGGCTCTGCCACACTCTCTCTCTCTATTGGTATCAGCTGTGGTTATTTTAATCTTCCTGGCATTAGTCAAAAGCTTCCAAAGACTGAAACGTGGCATTGGCTTACCACTTCAATGCATCTTCATTGCTACATCTCTCTTCCTCGTCTCACTACTTCAATGGAGGGGGCAAACATGGCATTTGGCTGGAAAAGGCTCGGGGTTCTTCCTCTACATTACAATAGACCATATAAGTGAGTTGTAAAGGTGTATGTGTATCATGAGGACTTATGAATGCCAGATTATGTTGATCTATGATGTTCCTACCTCTCTGGAGATTGGCTTCCCCTATGTGATCCTCCCGCAGACAGCCACCCCCAATGTCGGTGTCAGGTAACTTCTGCCCTTCCCTGGCCACATTAGAGAAGCTTGCTTCCAGAGAGTCAGTGGCGACATCGCTAGACTCGTCACACAGCCCTGGGTCGCCTTCCCTCCAAGTACTGCCATGAAAAAGATTAGACCTTCTTTTCACTTGGTATGTCCTTTTCCTGTGCGGGTCCCAGACTCCATTCAACTTGTATTTTGTATCAAGAGTATTTTGGTAAAATTCCATCTGCTATGCTACTCAGGGTTCTCGCACCATCTGAGGACCCGCAACCATAGGCTCAGCCACCCAAATACCTTTAATGTCTTGGCTGCATCCCTCCAGTCAGTTTCAGGGGTCACAGTGTCCTTCTCTGCTTCGCCGGCGCTCTGAGGCTGCCCTTGACTTGCTTCAGTGGCTCTGTGGTTTCAGACCCACTTTGCCATCTCCCTTCTTTCCAGACTGTGTGTTCCTGTAGTGCTGCTCTGCTCGTGCTTCCCACAGCCAGCCCTTCAGTTTTCTCAAAGGATTTAGGGGAGACTAACCTTTCAGCATCTCCGCACCTAGGTCTGCTCCTGTTGCCCCCCTCTGTGAGCCTTGGTCCCCCTTGCGGTTCCTCTCCGGTGCATCTGACATTTAGCTAAGTCCCTTGTCAGTTTTTATGTCAGTTCCTATCCAGATCTGCAGTTAAAGATAGACCATTCAGGTAAGTTCCTTGGAGTGATCCCTGCAGATCTGCACCTCTTCCTGCTCACAGTACTTTATTGTTTTGGATCATGTGGTTCATCCATTTTCTTCCTTATCTCAGTCTCTTCTACTTCTTGCATACCACAGAAATATATGGGATAGGAGGGTAGGGGTGAAGAGAGGGGGGGTGAAGGAGAGGTGCAGTGGTTACGTGAATACTGCGTTCTCCCACAATAGTCATCACTGGTCCCAAAGGGGGTTTCCCGTCCCATGAGATCCACCCGTTGACTACAACCCCCAGGAGGACTATAGGGTAGCGGTCTCACCTTAATGGCCTCATGGGAAACGGCTCCCCCTATGGAAGCATTGACAAAATCCTGGGATTCGTCACACCTTTTAAACATGGCATTCCACATTTTTTATGTAGCTATTTACCACGGCACCGGAAAGAGGAGATGCTAAGATATCAGACGGCCTGCAGCATCGAATATTACAAAAAGAAAAAACAACAGAGAATGCATTCTTCATCATGTTTGATCGTGAACAGCTGCATAAAAAAATTGTCTTTATCTGGAAAGGATTTCGTGCAAGAATGCATGTCTGCCACAGTCTTGTGAAGAACGCCAGGAAATTAAAGCAAAGGTGAACACTCAAATTAGCGATATAAACTCAGGAGATTCCCGGTGTAGGAGATATCAATTTCCAAAACGATAGAAATGTGAGCAAAAAATATCCAGATGAAATTGGAATAGAAGGAAATTAAACTGAGTAGACAGCTCCTCAAGAAGGGAAGTGCTATTTCATAGAGCAGACTTCTAAGAGTGAAGAAACCATTTCCATATGCACTATGAATATCTATGTTCCAAAATTCTAACTGATAAATGCTATTCTGGACAGTTGAGAGATTACAAAATGTGTAAAACTGGTGAAATGTGTATGATTGCAAATTCATTTTTTTCTGAATTTGTGTTGAAAAAGAAAGAACACATCAATACATAGACACCTTTGTTTCTTTTAGAAAAAAACATAATATTGGCCGTTTCTTCTTTTTAACAAAAAAGGAAAGAAAAAAAGAAAAATATTGTTTGGTTTACAATACGAACAGGTGTGCAGGGGACGGGAGTGTTCCACAAGCGTGTGGACATCTGCTATTTTTCAGGTTTTCCCTTACACCAACTCCTAATTTCTACAGGCAGATCGTACCAATTTTTACATACAGTGCAGAGGCCTCGCTGTGCCTGCCTTGGGAAATCTGGACACAACTTCAGACGCTCCTTGTGGAGGAACATTTTACATCTCTCTGGTTGCGTACCAGCACCTATTCTAAGGCATGAGCTGGGCCTCCTGTCCCTGCACGCAGTTGTGGTCTGGAACTCCTTGTCCTTGTATCGGAAATTAATAATGGGAAACTCCCTGCCTCAGTTTGATATCGCGAAGGAAAAGATGGTGTAAGGGTGGACTAGGCATTGGACTTGTGGTCAAGGTGGTGTATCAATCTCCTCCAAAGTGTAGGGATATCGGTGGAACTCTTAAAAGCTAATCGAGTGGCAGCAACAAAAAAAAACGTTTTGGCTTGGAGATTGGATTATGACCAACTCACAAAAAACAAAGTTCGGGAGACCGCTAGGGGGCGCAGAGCATGAAGGACCTGTGAGCTCGCGCTCCGTCAGCACAGCAGGGCCTAGAGCGCTTTTAGGATCCCCGGCCGGGATTTCTAAACGGCCCTTGAGGAGACCCTAGTCCTGGGACCGAGCACCACCAGCCGAGCAGCCCAAGAAGCCAGCCTCCCCCAGCGCAACCCCGGAGAGAGCCATTGTGAGGAGGAGAGACATAGCCCGCCTAGCGTGATCGGCGCTCATGGCTGGGGAGACACTTTTGCGCCCTTTTCGGGCTCCGGAGGTCCACAGGAGCCGCCGACGAGGCAAGAATCACCACCCCCGGCATATACCAAAATAGCGAGACAACCGGGCATTGGGGAAGGCACCCCCACCTCCGTTGCCTGCAGGGCGCCAGCATCTGGCACCCAGGACCCCGCGACGCGGAGAGAAAAGTCGAGGCCGTCCCGGACCTACAGCAGCCCCCCTGGCCAGAGAAGATGGGCCCACCCCGTGCCGTTTCAGGCACTCCTCGTCTGTCCCCCGCGTGAGCACCCAGGTGCCTAGACCACGGAGAACCCAGAGGAAGCTGTCCCCGGAGGGCCGCGCACGTGGGGAGACCCGCTCCAGCTGAACCCGGCCTCACGGAGGGGCCCAACCTGACGCCAATACAAGGTGAGGAGCCGGAGGGGGGAAAGCGAGTGGTTATCGTAGTGGTGGCTCGAGTCCCCCCCCTCCCGCCCTCCACCCAACCGCCCAGCTTCACACGGCGCATGGACGGTGGGTTCCAGTGGGGAGACGGCGAGGCGAGGGAGCGCGGAAGTGGAGGCAGCAGCGGAGAAGCACAATACCGGAAGCCCAGGCTTTGGTGCCTCGCCAGGGCCCTTGAAAAGAAAGCCCCGGCCCTGACCACAGAATCCCCTTGGTGTCCCGGAGTTAACACTGCCTAAAGCCTTGATTTGAGCCTTTGGATCTATACCGGGGGAACCGACACAGAGACACTGCTTCCTGGGTGCCAGGCCTGGCCTCGATCCTGGAGCAGACCCCACTCCCCGGAGCGATCAGCTCCCTGCAGCAGTACCACCGTCGTCCCCCACCCCAGTCTGAGGCCCCCAGAGCCACTATGCCTGCCGTAGGGGACCCACCCCCAACCCCACTCACTAAGGACGACCTCAAAGATATCCTCCAAGAGATTAAGGCGATCCGCACTGATATACAAGCCTCCATTGTAGACCTCAAGGGGAGAGTGGAAACCCTGGAAGACAAAATGGAGGGGATGGCAAACAATCATCTACAGGCAGACCTCCTAGACATGAAGTATGAGGCCAGGCTGACAGACCTGGAAATGAGAGAGGAGGACATTATTCTCAAGATGGACAATTTAGAGAACAGGGAACGTCTAAACAACCTGCGCATTATGGGGGTGTCCCAGGAGAAGGGTGAGACACCTGCGGATGTGGGGAGGAAAGTCCAGGGCCTGATTAACCAACTATTCACACTGGAGGGGGGCAAGGAGGTCCAGCTGGAAAGGGCGCACCGCGGTGGAGGAGGTGACGGGGGTGGCCCAAGAAGAACATTTAAAAACCCAACACCCCTCCACCGGAAGCGGGAGGTGACTGACGGAACGAGAACGAGTGGCTGGGACATACCAGGACTCTAGTGACACAACCCCGGCCGGGGACATGATCTTCAACTAGGAGAACTGGGGTGCACAATCATGCTTTTGCCCTGGTGGCTTGCCTGTTGGCAGGCGTCACAAACAGGGGGGAGAGGGAGGAGTGGGGAGGACGGGTTGGGGGAAAAAGGAATTCTCGGGCTCTCCTTGGATCCAGCGTTAATGGGGGATGGGGCAGCCCCCGCCGAATCAGGAAACTAATGAACACCATGCACAGGGGTAATGGCAGTCAGTGAAAGAAAGGGCCGGGTCGAGACGATCAGACTTGGTTCACTCAACGTCAAAGGACTTAACTCCCCAACCGAGCGCTCCCTCCTGGGGCGAGAAATGAAGAACGCAGGGGCAGATGTCCTCTTCGTGCAGGAGACCAGATGGGTGAGGGGCGAGGAGAGGGCCATCCCTGGGTCACACGTGGGCCAAGTGTTCTGGGCGTCCAGCACCACCAAGAAGGCTGGGGTCGGGATCCTGCTCCACAGGCACCAAAAACTAACTGAGGTTTCTCACTGGGAAAGGGAGGATGGGAGGGTTCTGGTAATGTCCGCTAATCTCCACAATTCCAGGGTCTCCCTAGTATCCATATACTGCCCCAACGTAGGTCAGAAGGAATTTATGCAAGAGGTTATGGGAGAGGTGATGTCCAGGGTGGAAGGTCTCCTGATACTGGGTGGAGACCTCAACACGTGGGCTGATCGGGATTTAGACCATAGCGGGTGGGTTTCTACACCAGGTAGTGCGGGGGGAGGTCAGGGATGGGGCCTCAGTGACCTGATGTGGGAAAAGGGGCTGGTGGACATCTGGAGGGAACGCCACCCGAGGGCAAAGGGGTACACATTTTATTCAGCAGCCCACGGAACTAGGACAAGAATAGACTATCTCTTTACAGGCCACCAATTCATGAGTAGAATAGACACGTGTGATATTCGTCCCGTCAGTTGGTCAGACCACGATATGGTCTGGTCAGACCTAAGCATCTCCAGCTTAAGGGCCAGGGAATCCCTGTGGAAGTGCAACGATTTTCTGTTGAGGGATACTGCCTTTAGAGAAGAAATGTCATCAGCAATTAGAGAATTCTTCGAGCTAAATGACACGGCGAAGTGGCACAGGAAACTGTATGGGAGGTGGCGAAGGCTACCTGGAGGGGCAGGCTGATAAGTGAAGGCGCTTCCAAAAAAAGGGTACGGACCCTCCTAGCTCACAGGTTGAGGTCAGACATACTCGCCTTAGAAAGATCTGAGGGGATGGAGGAAGGAGAGAAAGAGAGAGACCTAGCCTTGGCGAGAGAGAAGACACAGGAACTCGGGGACCTAGAATTGGGCAAAATAGTAGCCGGACTCCAACACCTGCGTCAGAGGTACTATGAAAAAGGGGATAAGGCCGACGCAATGCTGGCGGCCAAACTCCGAGGCCAGAGAGCGGACAGATGGGTCCAACGAATTGGTAATGATGGAGAGGAGGAGAGTACAGACCCGGAAGGCATAGCAGAGAAATTCGCTAGTTTTTATGAGACCCTATATGGGAGGTAGGAAGGGGTGGAGAGGGAGACATGGGAGATATACCTTGGGGGGTCCCTCTCCCGACCCTGGGAACGCTGGAGTCCGCAGCCCTCGATGCCCCCATAACAGAGGAGGAGGTGCTGAAAGCCATTTCGGGCCTGAAGGTGGGAAGGGCCCCGGGGGAGGATGGATTCACCACAGGCTTTTATAAGACCTTCTCGGGCCTACTTGCGGGCTTCCTAGCGGGCCTATTTACGAACATAATGAAGATAGGGAAGGCACCCCTGTCATTTGGTAAAGCACTGATCACTGTGATCCCGAAGGAAAGGAAGGACACAACGGACTGCCGCTCTTATAGACCCATCTCCCTCCTCAATGTGGATGTGAAGCTATTCACGAGGATTATAGCAATTCGGATCAGGTGGGGTTTATAAAGGGGAGACAGGCGGCTGACACCCTGCGTAAAACTCTACACCTCATGTGGATTGCGGCTCCTATGGGTGAGAACCCAGTCTTCGTGTCCATCGACGCCGAGAAGGCATTTGACCGGGTCGACTGGGAGTTCCTACATGGGGTCTTAGAAAAGTTTGGCTTTGGAATAGGGATCAGACAGGCCATTAAGGCCCTTTATGTGTTACCATCTGCCAGAGTCACAGTCAATGGTCGCCTATCACGTACCTTCGGCCTTTAGAGAGGGACGAGGCAGGGTTGCCCCCTCTCTCCCCTTCTCTTCGCTATGACCATGGAGATCCTCGCAGAGTACCTCAGGGGTTCCCCCATGGTGAGGGGCATAGTGGTGGGAGACCGCACCTTTAAACTCGGCCTGTATGCAGACGACATCCTGCTACACCTGAGGGAACCCACGCGCTCAGTCCCGGTGGCCCTTCAGATAATCAACCAGTTTGGTCATTTCTCAGGCTTCAAGGTTAATGTAGGCAAGTCGATGATTTTCCCATTTGCTTCGGACGCCGATAGGTGCGTAGCGGAGTTGCACTCCCTGGGCCTCCAGGTCTGCGAGAGTGGGATGAAATACCTGGGGATTAACATTGTAAGACCCGATGAAGACTTGAGCCAGGCAAACTATCCCCCCCTCTTTGAGAAATTGTTCAGGAAATTGGAGGGTTGGGGGAGGGGGCAAATCTCATGGATGGACAGAATAAATGCGATAAAGATGAACCTGCTCCCTAGAGTGCTCTACCTCTTCCAGATGCTTCCACTGGAGGCCCCTGAGGCATACCTCGGAGAAGCCAGGAGGCGCATACTGAAATGTATATGGCAAGGCCAGAAACCTAGAATAGGTTACAAGACCCTCACCCTTCCCAAAGAAAGAGGAGGTGTTGCACTCCCAGACCTCGATACATACCATAGGGCCGCCCAACTCAGAGTTCTTGCCCCCCACCTTAGAGAAGATCCTAACAAACAGTGAGTCTACATTGAGAACTCCCTTGTAAGCCCAGTTACCGTAGGTGAATGGTTGTGGGTCCCTCTAAAAAGCTCCCAAGAAGGATCAGGGACCACCCGATTATGGGAACGATGTGGAAGGCACTGGCAGGGAATGGACACAAGGAAAGAGTCACAACATGGCCCTCCCCACTTAGTCACATATGGTCCACACCAGTTCTGGAAGAGATCCCAGGACACAAGCATTACCAGTCCTGGTTCGAAGTGGGGCTCTGTAGGGTTGGCCAACTGGTGAGGGTGTACTCCTTCATAACTATCCAGGAACTTGAGGAGGCTTTGGGTATCGGCAGACTTTCGCCACTCCTATACCTCAGACTTAAGGGAATCCTGATGAACCAAAAACTCAAGGAATGCATACAGAGGAAACTCACCCCGGTGGAAAAAATACTAGACTCCCACACGGAAATGAAGGGCCTCATCCCCCTCCTGTACACTGCGCTTTTGATCCCCCGCGAGGTAACCACCAGGAACCTCAGGAGAAAATGGCAAAGGGACCTAGGCTGCACCATCAGGGATGGTCTCTGGGGGAAAATCTGTACTAGGCCCTTCAAGACGTCGATTTCATGCCAATACAAGTCCCATGCTGTCGAGCTCCTCCACAGGTGGCAGTACGACCCGATCTCTCTTTCAAGGATGTTCCCAGATGTAGTCCCAATGTGCTGGCACAGATGTGGAGAGAAGGCTGACTACTGGCACATGTGGTGGACGTGCCACAAGGTCCAGATCTACTGGTCAGAGGTGCTCAGTTGGGTTAGGGAGGCGGGGGAGGGGGACTACTGTTTGGACCCCATACTGGTGATTTTCGGCCTGCAACACAGAGATGAGCGCTGGGAAAAGCTACCGGACGTGACACACTCGCTATTGCTAGCAGCTAGAGCGGCTCGAGCCAGGACCTGGAAAAGACCTGCCCTACCAACAAAGAGGGAGTGGGTGGCAGTGGCCAAGGACATCTACCTTATGAATAAACTAACGGCCGCAATACAAGGCTCAAGTGCGCAGATCGAAACCGACTGGCTGCAATTCATGGAGGCGTTTCCCTACACGGAGGTCAAGCCCTGAGGGCAGCCGAGCTTCTCCACCCGGCCCGAAACTAATTCTTTTGTGTGGACCCCCTTGCATGGGAATCATGGGAGGCTATTGTATATAGTTGGCCACGGGCCCGGCTGGTGCTGCCCGAAGAAAGGACTCTTAAAATGTGTTCATTGAGACCCAAGAATGGGGGGAGGGGGAGAAGGGTTTGAAAGCATTAAGCCTTATGACTCTGTTATACTGTGAAGTTGTTATGGGCGTGTGCCCAATGTATATTTTATGCATAAACTTGCATTTCTTTTTCTTGAAAACTAATAAAAACTGAATAAAAAAAAAAAAAGAAAAGTTCGGCCTATACCCTTGCCTTTTAGCAGAAACTAAAGCACTAAATACGGTTCTGAAATACCTGACCGATTTCCAAGCCCAACACATTGCAACCTCTTTCTGAGAGTTAGACTCAACCTGTTTCATACCAAGGAAGTCCTTAATGCTCGTAAACAGGTTGCGGGTGACAAAATGGCATGTCGTTTGTGTAGTGGGCCACCAGAAACGTTGGAACATGTGACACTGTTTTGGCCCTTTGTAAAAGACCGAAGGTCAAACTACTTGGCAACTTCTGTGGGGGCATTCCAAACGAGAAATGCTGATGACTGGTGGCTGGAACTCTGTCATGGGGAACGTCCTTACCAAAATACTTGGGGGAGATTTTCAATGTACCCCCATGGGCTTAATATAAAGCAGATCTTGAAAGAGAGGTAAACTTATAAGGGGGCCGCCTTCGTAATGGTTGTTCTATACATGTTTTTACATCTGTGTGATTCGAGGACGTTCTTCTATTTCTACTTTATCCACTTATACTGTTGTCTGGCTAATCTGTTTACATTTTTCCCACTCGAAATTCACCCAGCTTTTTTGTAAATTCACGTTTTCATGTTTTTATGTATTACTCTGTTTAAATAAAGTTTTTAATTGTTATTTTTTTAATGTATGGTTTTCATACATTCTCTCTTTTTGTATGGTAATGTGGCAAAGGTTTGAAATAAAGCAAGCGCCAAAATAAAACAAAGAAGTTATTTTGTTTTAATAAGATCCTGCTGCTATAAGATAAACACAAAGACTAAAGTGAATAATGGGAGTCCCCATGCCATGACTTATAATCACAAAAAAGGATCAGTATCGAGGTCTGTGCAGTGAACGAAATAATCTTCATTTGAGGACAATTGAATGTGGTGGGAAAGAATAATCAGTTGACATAGCATAAGTGTTAATTAGTAATTAGCACCTGGATGTGTCAGTCGCAAAGTCAAGTTGCTTGAACTTGCTTTTAACCAGAGGCATACTGTTGCATTGTCTCGCAGTGCTATGCAACAGCCCCCAGACCTTGGGATATAACGGACATGGAGTACAGGGTCATGCTCAGCCCTGTATGATTTCTTTTTTAGCCCTGAGGCAGAGCTCCTTTTCTCAGTAAGCAGTGGAATCAGCTCATTAGAGTGTGTTTTGCTTGTGAATAAAGGCTCCACAATGAGACTATAGCACCTGATGTGGTGTATATAGCCTCCCTCCAAAAGTTGGGATTCAAAGAAAAAGTATTGTGTTAACTGGTAGCGTGAATATGGCTACCAGTGCTGACATCAATGGCTGAGGTCTGAGCCCCTCAACTTGGCTGGCAAATGCTGGTCTTGCTGAAGCTGAAAGCTTGATTGTGATTTTCGTGGGTTAATCTGTGAAGAGGTGCGGACTGCAGTGTTTTGGCCTGTGTGGTCATCTCTGGTCTCGTTCTTGATTTAGGACCGTAGTCCAGATATTCATCAGCCAGATTGTCTGCTGTTCCACTCAGGAGTCCGTGGTCAGTGTGCTGGGACCATCACCAGTCTCAACTCACTACGCTGCAACTTAGTTTCTTGAAGTGGTGCAAGTACCTGGTAACCAACCCATGACTATTTTCACCAGCCACTAGTGTCCCTGATGGAGCGCAACGGTCAGTTGATTTGTTTCGAACAGCATGTCAGCCTTCTCGTTGGAATCGCGATTGTGTACACGGACTATACTAGGAGTTTTGATGTCGGGTGTAAAGGCATGCCCGGTCACTTTCATCCACTCATTGGCCTATTGTCGGTGGGTGCATATGGCGACTGAGTCTAGTGGCATAGTAGTGCATGGGATAGTTGTACTGATGGTGCGGTTTCTGAGCAGGGCAGCCAGATTGCATTCTGTGGATGATCGTGGAGTAGTGTAAGAAATGCGTAAACACGCATACACCCAATGCTTGATGGCTTTCAGTTGCAATGTGCACAACCTTGTTGACGTTTTCTCATTTTTTTTTTAAATGCAAGCTCCTGGGCTGTGGCCAGCACCATGTGGCTCTTTGCTTCTGGAGTGGCTGGCGTTCTTGGTCAGGGCTCTTAAAAAAAAAGTAGACAAAAAAAGAACAGGGGTTCCACAGTTTAACACTTTCAGCAGTGACCCTAAATAAGAAAGAATAGGGATACCAAATCATGTGCATTTCTGGAATTCTATACAATAATCGATAGACTCATTAAAGGTTTATTTCAGGCACACTACCGGGGGTGAGTCACTGATTAAGTCTGTTCTTAATCACCTCAACTCAGCCTTTCATCCTTCTGAGGTCGATAAATGAGTACCAACGCAGGTTGGGTGATATTGTATGTATATTTGTTCCATATAAAGCGCCTAAACGTAAGTGCTATGTAATAACACATCATTATCATTTGGCCATGGACATCTGCTTGCATTCACAGTAATTTGGTAATATGGGCCTATACACATTGATCTTAACGATACATATGGCGATCCATTCTTGTATGAAATGTATATCACATTATTGTGATATCGTAACCATATTTTTGTACTGTACTTAGGAGCAATTCAATGTGATGCCACTTCCTGTTTTGTCAAGGAGTGAAAGGTTGTTTTCCATCACTTCCCGTGATATCACTTTGACGTGTAGTCAAATGACATCACTTCCTGTGAGGTCATCAGAGGTCAAGGGTCGTATGGTGTCACTTCCGCTACCTCTGGCCTTTTTATGAAATGACATCTCTGCTGTGGCTTCTTCCCTGCAAACATTCTGCTCTTTCAGGTATCACATCCGACCTGGTCTTTTGCTTAGTGAACTAATGCAAACAGTAGGGGACCTGTGTTTGACCTTGTGGTGGCAAGTATGATCTACGGCTGAAAAACTCAACCCTTTATCCTTCGAGGTCATTTAGAGTAGTGCAATTGTGTTGCGAATCAATACACACCTGTTATACGCGTCAACATGTCCGAGTGTTGTTAAAATATGCTCTCTAAATACACCTTTTATGTCATGTTACACTTCCATAGAAATAGAAACGGGGCGCTTTCTTTGAAGAATGAGCTGCTTTCTTTGTGGCAGTCATCATTTCATGTTGTTTTCCCTTTTGAAAAACTGCACTCACTATGACTGTGTTGCTCTCACAGCATAAACAACTGCCCAAAATGAACACATTGTCCCTATGCGGTTGTCGTAGCTGCTACCAGCCTGCAGACATGTGGACTCATGCTGCATCATCATGTTAAACCCCTGTGCCCTCGTCGGGTCAATATATCAATCTTAGTGCTTCAAAATCTTTTTTGCAACCAGGCTATAATGGAGCTCATTTTATTCAAGCCCATAATTCAGCGGTGGGGACCCATTATATGTCGATATACACATAGGTGAGTCCCTGCTGCCAAATTTTGATAATTTGCAAGGAGCAGTGCAAAAGTGCAGGGCATAAGGCGGTATATGCCCCATTTTTTCCTGAACATTTGCACACCGCCATACAAATTGAGTAAATGCTGACTTCCGTTTACGCAAGGCAGGCACTTTTATGATGGATCCCTATGTGATCCATCTCCATTTTGCTGGCACAAAAAGCCGGTGCACCCCAAAGGGATCCACAGCATTTGGGCCGGCCTTAAATCCATGCCTGTGCAAATTCTGGGAGTATTTGTATGGCTGAGAGGAAAGCGAGCGGAGCAAACGCAAGTTGCGCTCATACAAATGGAGGAAAATGGGGAGTGACATGAATGCATGGTGTAAAAGCCTTATGAAAAGGTTTTACGCCATCCATTCACGTTATGCCCCATCAATAAATGAGGAAAACAAAAGATACAAATGAATAGGTCCAAGGATGCTAGGCTCAGAACAACACCTCCACATGTATTATCAAACTCTGCATTGCTAAGGAAGGAATCACTCTTCAATTGTATGTTGTAGAGATAAATCTAATTTTTTTATATTAGAGTTGTGTGCAAAAAGACATAAATCCAACATTTAGAGAAATTAAGACATCAAAATGGTTTGCTAAAACAGAACAATCAGACAAAAAAACAGAAAGATATTTACAACACAGTGCCAAAAAAAGATTTTTTGGGACAATCTCCAAATTGTGTGTGTGCAACAAACCCGACTCCTATTAGGATTTGCCAAGAAATTCACATATTAGAGTGTACATATTCAAGTCAACATTTGTGGAAAACACAAAGAACAATGGTGGGTACACAAAATAATTTTTCTTGCGTAAACACCATTAATGTGCTGTAGTTTTGGGGGGAGTAGTGCGTCTACACCAGGTGTTTCAGCCGTTTCTAGGTGGGCTTGGTGTGCCTCATCTTTAACACAGCCTTCATCAGGACGGAGTTCTGTGTAGATTGACGTCTGTGCTGCAGGGGAAGGAGACTACAGTCAGGGGGTGTCTGAGCCAAAATTATTTAGTTTGAGTGAATCACGTGTGGTTGATGTAAAATCAAAAAGCACATAGCTTACCTATGGGTTAATAGATTTCACAGGCGCTAAATTTGAGATCTGCTAGCCGCATGGGCTGGTCTCTGTATGATCCTGTTGCAAATAACAGAGAACGAGAGAAGCAAAGGGAGGTTGAAGCTAAACATGTCCCCGTTTAAAAAGGCATGAAAAAAAGTTCAGGGAAAAAAGTCTTACCTCTCGCTGGAGGTCGAAAAATGCTGATCCAGGGCAGTATCAGTGGGAAAATGAGTTGCGCTCATACAAATGGAGGAAAATGGGGAGTGACATGAATGCATGGTGTAAAAGCCTTATGAAAAGGTTTTACGCCATCCATTCACGTTATGCCCCATCAATAAATGAGCCCCAACATGTTTTTATCATGCTGAGTGCATTGAATGTTTTAAAAGATGCATATGGTTCCTGAAATGCCAACCAGAAAAAGCCTCAGCACAAATGATTGCCTTCATTTAGTTACAGGAAGTAGATAGTGGTGCCTGGTATACTTGTGGGGTTCGCCCGCAGGAGTAGAAGCACCACACTTGCCCAATGGTACGCTGGCCCGTCTAACTGGTAATTGGCATTATGTAAGGGAATCTTCCCTTTTATTCAATACTAGCAAAGTACTTATTCTCCGAACGGGTTCTGTGGGCAGATATGATAACACTGATACTTTAGGTCACTGTTCGGATTCGCTTATCTCTTGATGTGCTTTGTACCCTGAAGTAAACTGCACTAGGAATGGGTGCATGTGGCTGGCTGACATACCCCGGAGTAGACGTTGGGGGCAGGCGAGATTCGGTGTCCTGCTGCCTACTGAGGCCTTCTATGCTCTCTCCCCAAATGTCACCTCACCCTGGCGCGGTGCAGTTTGTTGTGGTGCATTGCAGTACAAATATCTTGGAAACCGTGCATTCTAGGGCCAGGATCTAGAGTTTTGTTCCTCGTGTTGGGACTGGTCCTTCTACGACCACATTGATGTTTCGCCGATTTCAGGCAACCGTCTCATGTGTGAAGGTGCTGGGTTGTCCAACTGTCATGTAGCTAGTAATGTCCGGAGGGCCCTAACAGGTAACTATGCAAAATTTGGTGCAGATCGGTAAAACGGTGTGGAATTGTAAAAAGGAACAGCTCTTCACCCCAAATCCGCCACAAACAAATGTTCACTTTTACAAATATAGATATGTGTCATGTAATTGCAATGACGGAGGCATGACATCATAACAAGCTACATGTGTCATCTGATTCCTGCTTTTTGGCCCATTTTAATACATGTTTCATTATTTTGTAATATTGTCCTTTTACATGGAACAAGACAGCTGCTTTATTGATAGCCTCCCTTGTCCTCAGTGAGCTCAGTAGGAATGAGTACCATAGCTTTGTATTGCATTGTACCTGGCAGTGCACAGACATAATCTTCAATTGTGTGCACATCACACGTTTTTGCCTTGTTCGGTGGTTTCTGTACTCTTGAAGTTTTTCCTCTTTGGAAGGTTGACTCATACTTTGAAAAGAGTTTGCAAAGCAGCCCCCTCCCCCTCTGATCACAACAGATTCAGCATATTCACTTTACACACAACCCACCCAACAAGAAGCAACTGTAGAGCCATCTGTCATAAACCTCGTGCCAAGCTCGCAGATGCTGATAGTGGAAGCGTCTATTCTGCAGACTGGCGCCATGACTTGCCTTCACTATGAAGTCATGCTCTTGATGAGTATCGGTCTACTTGAGTCTGGATCCGACAATTAGGATCGACCGCCAAACACGGCAGATGCTGCTCTGTATGGCGCTTGCGGCAACACACAAAGGAGAACTCTTTGAGTATGTCATTTTTGACATTCAAATAAATATCGCATTAGTAAACGATTTCGGGGAAAAATTCCACTTCAAATAAAATCGCAGAGCTGCATATAAAGCGAGCGCGGATGTGTGCACACTGGAATGCGCAATGCGCAAAGGCGCTTTCTGTAATCATCGTCGGTGCTTTGCTATCTACTGTAGAATTAAAAATAAGTAAAATAGATGCACTAGTGAATCACACTGTGTTTCTGATTGACGTAGTGCTTACTTACTCTTGCCTCTCGTAGTATGCACATATTCCCATGTGCCAAAATATGAGGCATCGTGAGTTTTGTGTTACTTGCCTCCCCTGATTTCATTTGCACTCAGGGGTGTTGCTAGGTTTGGAAAACATCCGGGTGATATGCTAATGTGGACTGTCGGGACTCAGGGCTAGCTAGGCTTTTGGTTGCAGACCTTGAGCTTCTGTCCAGGGCTACAACCAAAAGATCGGGGGCTATAGTCCCCCACCCCCTCAGCCCCCAGCAGCAACGCCTCTCTTAATTGCACTTATGATTCGCTCAGTCTGACAGGATTTAGAGGGTTTATAGTCATAAAATCGAATGCAAAAATGTCGAAAGTCAAAAAATCGAACAAAATAATGTCGAAAAAAATTCGAATTTCTTTTTTTATACGTTTTTTATTGGAAGTGGGTGGTTCCCCCAACCCCCTTTTTAAATTTATTTATTTTTTGACCTTTATTTTACATGCGGAACCCCCAAAAAATATATAAATACAAAGTAAAGAATTCGATTTTTTTTTCCACATTAAGTTTTGGAATTTATTGTAATTCGACATTTTTTTTCGATATTATGACTGACCACCGATTTAGAGGAATCAGAATGAAACACTCAAGACATGTTTAAGCAGCATAAAAAGTGTAGCATCAGGACCAGACACGTACTGGCAGCAGCATGATGGAGGGGACAGGTAGGGTTGCCATCTGCCCGGATTTAGGGCCTGATTTACACAAATGTTTTAACATGGGAAAGTCCCATTGAAAATATTTTTGTAAATCAGTCCATTAATCCGGATTTACTGTATTTTGGGCCTCATTCCAAGTCGGTCCGTCTGGTAAAAAAGTGCCGGTGTTCGTGCATACCAGCACTTTACCGGACCGCCCGATTACGGGTTTGCTGGTGGGGCACCTTGGCTTAGCTGGAGGTAAGCCAGGTGCCCTACCGGCAAACAAAGCTCTCATTGCTGGCACCGGCATTGTTGATGCCGGTAATCATGGCAAATCCCCTCATGCAGTTCTATGAGACTCCATGAATCGGGATGTACTCCGTCCCTCTGGCACTCGTAATCCGGCAGCAATGCTGCTGCACCGAGTGCTGGAAGCTGTAACAGCCTTTGCCGGTAACCTGGTGGGTTTACCACCAGGATACTGGCGTGGTTGTAATGAGGCTGATTGAGAGGTCGGCCCAGTTGTCCAGTTAACTGAGAATAAATCTGGGTTTTATCTGTGTCCTGAGACAACATTTAGAGTTTGTAGACATAGAAGCCAGTGCAAGGGGCCATCCACGTTTTTAAGGTGTGCCAGCCAGAGCTGAATGGGCTTCCTGCAGTGTTCCTTCCAGCTGTGATTTACAGCTCTGTTGTAGGGCCTCCCAGTAGGGATCAATTAATGTAAAATGGGTCGTGGGGCAATTTCACCATCAGTGACCCTTTCATGTGCAAAGCTCCAACTATTCATGCAAAGCGGGGAGGGGCTATTTTTGATGGGCCATATGCATTTTAAAGGCAAGCTCAGATAACATGCCTCCCAAGTTATGTGATCCCTTTGTGAAAGAAAAGGTGCACTTTATATTTAAAGAATTCTACAACGCTGTCTGCATGTTTGAAAGCAAAAGATTTTGTCAGAACTGCACGTTTTGTTTACAAATATGCAAGACAATATGCTGGAAGCCTGTTTTCAATAATGCAAAAAGTAAGCAACATGTTTTTTTTAATATACATCTCTGCATCCATAAGGCGTAAGAAGGTAGTGGAGGGAAAGAAGCTGAAACGTGGTCTGTGGGATGTTTCAAACCACTAGTCCAGGCCCTGCAACATTGCTGTGCTTTGCTTGCATCAGGAACATCAGAATGGCTGCCGGGAAGCATGCTGCACGCTAAAAATCACCCAAAGGTGCGCAGTAAAACATCTGAAAAATAGGCTGCCATCCACTTTTCCCTATGTGAGTGGTAACACAGGATACCACTACCAAAGCCCATCATTTGGCTGCCCATAAAGCAAGGCTGATTGCATAAGAAATACAGAGCTGTGTGAAAATCCATTTTTTTCTTGGTTGTCAAATGTGCAAAAATCATGGCTCACAAACCACCCCAAAAGATCCAACCTCCTGTAGGTTGTTGAACATCATACTACATCAAGAATCCACATAAATATAATGCCAGCAGAACTATAGGCTATCTGAACTAAGTCCACTTTTGAAGATGGTTGCTGGAAAGAAATCTGTCAAAAATGGGTGCAATGCCATTAACTCGCCTCTGCTAGACGCTGGCGATTGCTTAATCTGACAGGAGAAACTTGTGTCTCAAAAAGCTAAATATGCCAAAGAAGGGATTTCCATCAAATGCGATATAGGGTGCCACATATTGATTTTCATGTTGAAAAAGACTGGAATTGAAGATATGTTTGCTTATTTTAAATGTGTAACTGTAATTTTGCACAAGCGACAATGTTAAAATGGACTATAAGGTAACCTGATTCAGCTAAACTTCCAAGAAGTTTCCCACACTGAGCTTCAAACACATTCCACACCTCCTCCCTAAACAAAGGAATCATTTCTCCTGAGCTCTGCTGAGGATCTGACAGGCAAGTGTGAAAGGAAATGTCAGGGGCACTCTGGCATGTGGCTCTGGGAAAGAGACAATGGAGTCATTGAGCTGAATGAAAATGCTAATTCGGGTGTGACTGACATTAACTTCCCTGGCAGAAAGACAAGCCATGTCACTCTCTGACTCAGCCAAGCTTTGGAGGCGGCGAGACTGAAAATGTGGATTTGAAATTGGACTAAATATATGTTTAAGGAAAAGACTTTTAAAATATTGTACCGAACTGACAAAAATATGAAATTTAGAGATTATTCAAATGAAAAATTCACTCACAGTTTAAAACGAATCTGGAATCTGTGTGACATTCAGAGACTGAACCACAACATTTTTAATATTGTATCTATTGTGATTATGCTAGGAACATGAAATATTACAGGAATATGCCCAGAGGGTATGTGCATGTATGTGTAAAAAAATCGTACAGATCCGAAAATGTGTAACCAACAAAAAGCGCAGAAAATTGTCATTTATGAACCAGAACTTGTAGGAAGATACGATTTTGACAGAAACGTACCTTAGACAATCTGTGATGTGTATATGTATTATTAACAAGTTGTGCATATTGAAAATATGTTTTTTGGGAAAATTAGATTTCTGGGTAAAAGCAAAGGGGAGGTTCTTCCCTAGATTGTAAATGGCACCATCACTCTGACACATGATGACACCTCATGACACACTGTTCCTTTCTCAAATCAGGGGACAGGGAAGTCTCTGACTTATCAGATCCTCAGAGGGCTGGGCATAGAAAATCAGCCTCCCCACCCACTTTGTAAAATGGATAAATAGGGACTGCTGAGGACAGGCAAAACACACACTTTTTCAATCATCAACTGATCCACTGGCGAAGCACCCTGCAGGAAGATCCAGACTCCAGAAACTAGACCCAGACTCTAGAACCTAGAACCAGACTCCAGAACTCTGAAGCAGAGGCCTAACCCAAAGAGCTGAACCCTTTTCAACAGGCCTTTAAAAATATTGCAAACCTGATTTAACCCCTAAACTTCCACGGGGCCTAACCCATTCAACAGCCTGGCTGAGCTGTTTGCTGCTTCTGGCCAGCAACCTGTGCTAGAACCCAAGATCCAGATCAGTCCAGCAGAGCTGCAACCCAGAACCCGTCAGATCCAGTCCAAGAGGCTGTGCAGAGACCAGAATGCTGAGAGCAGAGTCCCGGTGCCCTGATCCTGTCCGGTGGGGAGCGAAGTCCAGGTCAAACCCTTGACCAGATCTTTGACGGGTCCATTTTAAACCAGAGTTGTGAGTATTTAGCGTATTTAGCATAGAATTGTCGATAGTCATCTCTTAGTTTAAAGTAATCCATCCAACCCATTCCAACATATCCAGACTGCATTGTAGAATCTCTTTTGTCCATTCCGAATCCTTTCTCATCCATCTAATCCTATGATAATTGTTAGTGTAAGCCAACCTGTTTGTAATTCAAAGCGCAATTTCATTTGAAATCTTGACTCCTTTTGAGAAAAATCTACCTTCACTAAAACCTCTGTAACCTTTGAACCGTATGTGCTAGGAACGAAATGTAAATGTAATTTTGAAGCTAACAGCCTTAGCTTTCACAAGAACCATGACATTCCTTATAATTTTCAAACGAACACATTCCAATTCCTTATAGTTTTTCCATAATCGCGTTTCCCGCACGCGGAAAGGTTGCCGCACATTTTATTTGGCTCAATTTCACCACATGTAAAAACAGCTATTTCTTGATTTTAACTTCTGAATTTAATTTTCCATCTGCTAACCATTCAACAATCATTGCTAGTGTTGACCTTAACCAATCCAAAGCAACTCCCACTTGTTCTGAATTCAATTTAGCGTATTAAAATCATTTTTAGCCTTTTTCCCATCCAATTCAAACCACATCTTAAAGCAATTGACCTATTTTAAAATTATTACTGTTCTCTCTAAGCTTGCTGGGGGGAATCAGGACTGAAACTGCAATTGTTGATTGTTATTCCTGATACCTGTGTGCCCTCATTCATCTCTTCATTCATCTCTTCATATTGCATATTGGGGGGAGTGAGTAACAACAGGGGGAAAGAATGATTATTTTGTCTTTGGTTGAATTCATATCAAGTTTCTTTCTGTGTTGCATTCTTTCCTATCATTGCATTTCCTTGAACCACACAAAGTTATTCTCTGCTACATTATTCTTCCTATTCCTACTTCTAATTGATTAAAGAGATTGTTGATATTGTCATATTATCCATTGCCGATCATTGTTCATATTCATAAGTGTGATATTCATATATTATCCATATTTATAAAAGTGTGATATATATATTGTTCAATTCTTCAAACGAATCTTTTAATTTGCAAAACAAACCTATTTCTTGGTTCAGTGAGACCGGGGGGATTCAAAGAGAGGGGAGTTATATAAGGGTACATCATCCTGAATTAAAAGAACTTTTGACATAAAAATATATAAATAAGGGTTTCCATTGGGCATCCCATACTAGGCCTTGACTTAGTTGGAGTGCTGGATTGAAATCACTTACAGATCGGGGGCTCGTGCGCGGGATTTCTGGATTATCTCTACCACTTGTGCAGCTTAATACAGTGTGCTAACTGACAGGATACATAAATCCTGTTGGGCTATCACGCTGTGTTTCACTGTTACACTGTAAAAGCACCCCTCAAAAGGGAACGCTCTAAGGAAATGGTCTGTTTTGCAAACATAAATAAACTCTGTGTGTCAGGAAGGAAATTAATATTTCCAAAATGGCGAAATTGGTAGACATCAAGATCGCTAGAGAACACCTTTTGCATAAGTTATTTGTGAGAGGTGAATGGAATGAGCAGGATCAGAATGTGTGGTTGCAGGCAATCGCACAACAAATCACTGAAACAGGGTTAGATACCTGGAGAGATCAGGGTCCCTTACATGTGGCCCTGAGTGAACTATATATGGCCTCTAAGGCCAAGGGTGAGCAAAATAGGATTGCCAAGATAGCAGCATATCTATATTTATCTATAGGAGCCATACAGGATAAATATGCTGAATGCCAAGATCTGGCCAGTAGGCAACTGAGGGTGTTAGAAAAGGCTCAATCTGATCTGGACTCTTCTGAGCAGAGGCTGCAGAGGAACCAGGAGTCAGAAAATGAAAGCAGGCAGTATATAGTTAAAATCAAAGAGGATATGGGTATCCTGCAACAGGAAAAGGAAGAACAGGATACCATAATTCTGGCCTTGCAGAAGGAGTACCAAGAAAGTGTGGACTCTCTACTGCAGAGCCAGAAAAAGTTGGAGCAACAACTGGACTTCAACAGGGCATGCGCAGAGCAGGTAGTCACCCTGCAAAGCCACCTAGATAGAGAGAAGGCAGAGAGCAACAAATTAATTCTGAAAGACCTGGACACCCAGGCAGAGTTTGATGAAGAACGCCAGAAAGCTGGTGCCCTTCAAAGACAGAGGGACGACCTTGCTCAGGAAAGGGACACCTTAGGCCAGGAAGTCTGTCACTTAAAAGGGAAACTGGAAGAAAATCACCTGGTCCTCCAGGGACTGGGTGACCTCCAAAAAGAGCATGATTAATTGTTAGAGCACACCAGGAGGGTGGAAGATGCTCTGGCAAGGAAGGAGCAGGCCAGTATGGACAGGACTCAGGAGGTAACCCTCCTGCAGTAAAGACTGGCCAGTACTCAAAGACAAACCAGGACGCACCAGGACACACAGAGAGAAAATGAGGCTCTCTGACAGAAAAATGATAGGCTCCACAGGCAGGTAGACATGCAAGAGATACTGATAGAGACTAGTAAGGCCTTGATTGAGGAACAGAAAGCTCGGGTTCTTGCATGGCAACAGGGAGCAGGGGCTGATAGAGATGAGGTTCGCTGGGAAAGGGAAACACCTGAGCATAACCTCAGGAACCCTAATACCAGAGGCCTTCATCTCTCCCAGTCCCTGGACTCTGCCACCCCCATGTCCACTTGCGCACATGAGCCCAGGGCCACGAGGATGGCAGATTACTATCCAGTCAGAAGTATGGGGCTCATAGACCAGCACCTCCCAGGAATGGATGGGTGGGCATCTGGGTATGGGTACTCAAGTACAGTGAAATTTAGTGGGGAACTCCAGGAGAGTAGGACCACTAAGGGCATCCTAAAAACCTCTGCCCAGTTAGGACAGTGGGGGGGTACCCATCAAATCCTGGGAGTAATGAGGAATCAGGAGACTCCTCTGAGCGCCCCCGAACACAGGAGACTAGGTCCCCACATTCTGCCAGAAGCCGGGAGAACCTGGAAGACCAGACGGGCACCTCTGGCAGAATTGCCTCTGAGCCAGAGGATGATTGGACCAGGGTGACCTGAACCAAGAAGGCCAATAAGGCAAAAAGGGCCTTGCTTAAGGGCCCCTTAAAACAGATCAAGGCAATAAGGAGCGTCATCACGCCTTATCATAAGAACGCCAAATATTGTGTTTGGGAGCACTTAGAGCTCTTTGAGCAGATGATGGAAACTTTCCATTTGAAAGACAGTAGTAGCTGCATTCAGTATGTGAAATGGACCTTTTCACCAGAATACTCCAGTTTCTTTGCGGGGCTGGATGACCAAAATCATTAAAGATGGTCCACATGTAGAGCGGCCATCTTGAAGCATTTTCTGTTCACAGAAATTCCCAAGAGGCTCGCAAGGCAGTCTACAACTTGCAATGTGGGGAGGATCAGGCCCCACAAGAATTTGTGCAGGAGTTAAAGCGTGCCTTTGCGCAGACTACCAGAAGGGTGCGCACAGACAGCAAAGAATTTGATAATACTTTTTTCCACGCTCTACCAAAGTACATCATGACTCAGCTAGTGAGAGATTTTCATGAGAAAAGATCACTAGACTGGGTCATTGAACATGCCCCCTGAATCTATGAGGTGCAAAAGCCCATCGAAAACAAGAATGCTCACAAAAGCCCCAAACCAATCAACACCCCTGCTGCTGCTAAGGTGGCATGGGTAAAGGTTACCCCCATTTTGGATTTGGAGATTGGGGGGGCCCAAAAACCCACCTGCACAGCAGAATAATCCCAAGCACAGAAGGCCCTCGGGCCAGTCACAGACAGGGAGCCAAGGAGGTAGTCTCACAAATGGGGTCCCTCACTCCCCTGACTATGTAAGTCCCCACTACAAGGGGAACAGACCCATCCTGGGTTATGTGTGGACTCCTCCAGCCCAAGGGGGGGATCCAACCAAGCAGCACTTAACCCAGGGAACTTCCCTCCTCACTTCCCCCAGGAGGGCAGAAATTCACCAAATCCTGGGCAGAACTTTTTCCCCATGTACCCACAAAACTTCCAACCCCAGAACAATCCGTCCTTCTTTCCCCAATTCCCTGAGCCCAAACAGCCTAATCCGAGAGAGGGGAGGCCAAGGGTGGAGGGGTACCCAAATCTTCCAAACCCGGGGTATTACCAGAGAAGGGATAGCTACCCTTCCCGGGATCAGCCCAGGGGAGAAATGAGAACCCTGTATCAGCCTGAGCGGGTTTTACAGCTAGAGCGCCAGGTCCAAAACATGGCACAGGATCTGGGTCGAATGCTGAGCGCTCAACAAAACCCTCAGATGACCATGCCGGCACAGAATGCCTCCAACTCTGGACCTGGTGCTCCAGAACAATGACGGGGCAGCGCCCCAACAACTCACCGGTTCCCAGGGAGGAGGCACAAGGGGAAGGGGGGTGTAAAGCCTTGGAGGAAGCTTCCTTCCCCACTTGTAAACAGCCCCTGGAAACCCAGGAACCGGAAACAAAATCTCCTGCCCCTGAAAGTCTGCCAGCAAGGAGCAGAGGCGGGGTAGGAGAAACAAAGAACCCAAACAGACCCATTTTGAGGAGGAGGTACAGATCTTCCAATTTGAAGGAGAGGGATCCTCAGAGGATCCTGGGAAAAGGATCTTCTCCATCAGAGAGGGGGGGACTCATCCCAAAGAAAAATGGGTTCCACAGGATTAAAATCCAGACTGGGTAGATGTGGGGACTAGCGCCGCCCATCATCCAATCCCAGAACCAACAGCATGAAAATCCCCTGGTTCAAACCCATCCTGGTGACTGCTATCAAAAAGGGGGTGGGGGGGCGGCCCAGAACCAGAACAAGGGGAACTCAAAACTTCTCCCATCTCTAGTTGCCACCTTTTTCTTGCAGATTCCCAAGACTCTCCACAGAATTCTGCCCAAATCTCTTCTCTCTCAATGTCCAAATCTAAAAAATAAACCCACCAGTTGTCAAAAAATGTGCATTATCTGTACCCCCTTGTGGAGAAGGAGGGAAGATACTATGCCCGGATACAAATACAGGGGCATGGTACAATTTTGGCACTGGTGGACACTGGATCCCAAGCTACTCTTCTGTCCAAAAAGGCCTTTGATGAACTGAATTCAGGAAGGTGGGAGAATTTCCAAATTCCTCTCACCTCTGTTCCTGCACAACTTCAGAACTTTGATGAGAAGGAAATTCCTGTTGAGGGGACTGCGGATTTGGATATTCAAATTAGGCAACACAAGGTGAAGCACCCGGTCATAGTTGTGACTCCAGAGGGCACCCCATGTTTACTAGGGAATGACCTCCTGCAAAGGTTGTCACTCCTAATAGATTGCGTAAACAAGGTCTTCTGGACCCAGACTAGCAGACCCATAAAATCAAAACAGATTGTCAACCATGTTAGTTTAAACGGCACATGCCACATGGTTGAAAAAAATCGGACCAAGTAGTATTTAACTTCCAGAACAACCAAATTCCAGACGTGACAGTAATAGCAGTAGGACAACAAACTGGTGATGGGGGTCCTCTCTATTTCTGAAAATCCACCTTCCTTCCAGTCTAAGGTGGTCTTCCACACTGGAAGGAAACACTCTGAAAATATTTACCAATCCACAATCAGACATTCCCACTCCTATAGTCCAGAAAGATGAGAAATCAGCTCAGAGCCTGGCTGATATTCAGCAAATTGGAGAGCAGTTGTTCATCCCTGTTCAGTTAAATGAAGGGAAGGACTCTGTTCTCGCCCGAGTGTGTGTGAACAACGGTAAGAGCTTCATCAGCGAAGCCATGTTCTGCCAACTCCCAAAAGATCCAGCCATTCCCACATTTAGACTGATAGACAAATGGGAAATGGATCTCGAAGCACCCAATTCCAAACATCTCCTGCCAAGCAGGTGTATGCTCAAAATCTCCATAGGCAACAAGAGCATAGTCCATAATTGTTGGGTCGTGCGAGTTGTCACTGCCGCCTTTTACTTAGGCAGTGACATTCTCAATCTCTTTGCCATTAGTTTGGACCTAATAAACTTCAAAGCTTGGTCGGATAATCCCATGGGCTTTGATGACCCAGAGAAAGCATTTAGGTCAGCTCAACTGCTGCCTTATGCAGTTGAAATTCAGATTGGAGAGGAAGTCACCATCCCAGAAAGGACCCGACAATTCTCCCTGGAAGTGAAAGTTAAAAGAGGACAGAAATTGAAAAACCCTGAGGCCTATATTCATCTAAATGCTTCTCTCCAACAGCAAGGGTTGGGGGTAAACCAACACCATTAGTCAACATAGAACATGACACCATTCCAATAGGGGTGGATAACAGCGACTTAAAGAGTATCACTCTAGCCGCAGGCTCCATCATTGGAATGGCGGTTGATGACCGACATTTTTCCATTGATTTAGGAAATTAACTGTTAGGACCAATCCCCAAGGATTGTTTTGACAGTGACAGTGATGACAACACCACACCAGACAGGATCTTTACCCAGCATGGGGGGATCTTCCTGGTGTACACTTCCTGCCCTTATGGTAAGGAAGATGTGACCTGTGACTTCAGGAGGGATTTAGTGATTTTCCAGGTCCGTAAGGACTGCCTTCCCCACCTGAAGCCACCAGTCCAAATCAGCACTCTGACCAGGGACTTCTCCACCCAGCTGGAGGAGGCCGCTGAGATAGCAAAACCAGAAGTCTTTCCAGGCTTCAGGTAGATGGTTGAAGAGAAAGTCAACCTAGCTGATGCTTGTGAGACTCTGGAGCAGAAGCAAAAGTTGAAACAGGTTTTCTTGGATTTTCAAGATCTCTTTGCGGTGGACTCATATGACTGTGGTCACACCGACATCCACACAACAACAATTCCACAGACCCTGGCATGACTCCAGTGTTTGTGAAGTAATATCGCTTGCCTCTCGCATCAATGGAGTCCCTTACTGAAATAATTAAGAACCTTGAGTCCCGTGGGATAATCCGTCCAGTCCACAGCATTTTCAATAATCCGGTGCTGGGGATATTGAAGCCAAACGGCCAGTGGAGACTCTGCGCCGACCTTAGGGAGCTCAACAAATGGGTCCATACTTCCCAATGGCCACTTCCCTACATTGACCAAGGGCTGGCCCAGATCCAGGGGTCACAGGTATACACTGCAATAGACCTGACCAATGGATACTCGACTGTACCTGTCAGTAGGGAGGACCAATACAAGCTGGCCTTTACCTTTGGGGGCAGCAGTACACATGGACCCGGACTCCCTTCAGATACATCAACTCCGGCAATGAATTCAACACCTGGGTGAAAGGGGTAACCTGGCCTATGCAGATGATGTAGTCATCAAAAGCTCAACTGTGGAGGAACACATAGCGGAGATCTGTTATGTTCTGACACAGTTGAAGGCTGCCGGAGCAAAGCTTTCCTTTCAAAAGGCACAGTGGTGTAGAACACGTGTCAATTTCTTGGGGCATGAGATTACTCCTCAGGGTCTCTGTCCCCAGGAAAAGAAAGTAGAAGCACTCCAGAAATTAAAAGACCCCACAACTCTGCAGGAACTAAGGAGCCTCCTTGGACTGATTAATTACAGTAGAAAGTTCATTGCGTCTACGCAGAGATCACAAGACTCCTGATTCATCTTTTGAAGGGGGGGTCAAGTGGGAATGTAGTCCAGAACAAGCCGAGGCAGTAAGACAACTCAAAAGAAGCCTCTCACAAGCGCCTTGCCTAGCTTACCCTGTCAGAAACAAAGAGTTCTTCTTGGAGACAGGGTTCTCTAATACATTCTTGACTGCAGTATTATACCAAAAGCATGGCAAGGTCAATAAAGTAATCTCCTATGCGAGTAAAACTTTATCCTCTGTGGAGGAAAAATTCAACGACTGTGAGAAGGCACTCCTGGCAACGGTGTGGGCATTGAAGAATTACCGCCCGTTTATCCAGGGGGAACACATCATAGTGGAGACTCTACACCAGCCTCTGCAATATCTTCAAAGTAACAGAATCCGGGCCGGAAATGTGAGTAATTCCCGAATTACTTCCTGGATTCTGTCAATGCAAGGCTTTCCTGTGGAGGTCAGATATGGCCAAAACAAGAAGAGTCCCACCGCGCAAGGTCTGGCTGACTTGCATGATTGTGCCAGAGAAAACTGTCTTGAGGAAGAAAGTCTAAAAATCAAGGACAACATGGAGGCATACCTCAATTCCCCACACAAAGTATTTGAAGAAGACAAGTGTGAGGGAATTCCCACTGTCTATGTGGATGGATGCTCTTACCATGTTGACAACAACGGGGTAAAAGAACTGAGTCCCCAGAACCCTCCGCTGGGTACAAGATTGGTCCCCGAAGTAGTCAAGTGGCAGATTTGATGGCTGTGCATCAAGCCCTCCTCACTGCTGTCCGACATCAACTCCACAAACTGGTCATAATTCCAGATTCGGATTATGTACGGAACGGGTTCGTGGAGCACCTGGTTAACTGGAAGACCAGAGGCATGTTATGTGCTAACAACAAACCATTGAAACATGGGAAATTAATTCAAAATATTGATGATCTGGTCACCTCAAATGGGATGGCCATCTACTGGAAAAAGATCAAGGGTCATTCCAAAGTAGAGGGACCAGACAAAACTGGAAATGACCTAGCTGATCAGCTGGCCAAAACCAGGGCCATCCAAGGGAATCTAATAGAGATCGAGTCCCTGTTGGGGGAAATCCAGGTCACTGCTATCACTAGGTCCCAGACAGATGCTCACAGTGACCTCTCAACTGCACAATGGAGTAAGGAGACCCCAGATGCTAATTTGATTACGGCTCAAAAAGGGGATCCAATAATTGATACGTTTTGTCAACACATTGAGGACCCTGAGAACTTTCCCCTGATGGATACCGATTACATAGGGAAAGAGGACCTCAGAGTGTTGATGAAATGCCCAGAAATGTTCCAAATCCAAGACGGTTTGTTGGTGAGGAGATCCCTGGCTGGCTATGATCAGTGGGTGGTCCCTACCTCATTCCGAAGCCTGATGTTAAGTCACGCCCATGATGCGGCCACAGCCGGTCATAGGGGGTTTCATACAACACTTGAAATCTTAAGGGAGGTTGCATACTGGCCACACATGGGGCAGGACCTTGACCAATACTTGAAGGGGTGTCTTGTGTGTGCACAATTTCAGCCAACATCCCTCACATGCCGTGCGCCTCTCCAAAAGAGGGGGATGACACTGCCATGGTCAGATTTGCAAGTCGACTTTATCGGGCCCGTGATTCGCTCCTCTAGGGGAAACAAGTGCATGTTGACCGTGACGTGCTTGTTTACTAAATGGGTGGAATGTTTCCCGGCCCCAAACTGCAAGGCAGAAACAGCAGCTGCCCTGATGATCAACCATATCTTTTGCGTTTTGGACTACCCCAAAGGATTGAGTCAGACAGAGGTAGCCATTTCACCAGCGAAGTAATGACAAAGATGTGGGAGATACTTGGGATCAAAAGGAAGCTACACATTGCTTACCAGCCAGACTCTAGTGGTGCAGTCGCGAGATGCAACAGAACAATTGTGAGCATATTAAAAAACATTTGTGGCAGATTCTGGGCCAAGTTGGGATATTCGATTACCTCTTATCCTAATGGCCATCAGATCTACCCCTTCATCTGCAACCAAACTATCACCGTTTGAGCTGATGACTGGACGCAGGATGGTGCTTGCCCAGCATCTGCTCTACAGGACCCAAGAGCAGACATTGATCAATGCCTCCACAACTCATAAGTATGTTGAAAATCTAAGAAAACACCTTCAACATGCTTTTTCCCATGCTCAGCGAAACCTAGAGAGATCTGCAGACAGCATGAAGACCCACTATGACTTAAAGACTACCAGAAAGGAATACAATGTAGGAGACCGGGTCTACTTATAAAATTTCCAAAGGAACCAGGCCAAACAGTGAAAATGTTTGCCTACTTGGAGGGGCCCTTTTGAAATTGTAGACAAAATCTCACCAGTCGCCTACAAAATCAGAATCCCCAAAGGCAGTTTGGCAGACGGGGAAGACAAGTGGGTCCATGTTAATCAACTAAAGTGTTGCCATCCTAGGCACACTCTGCAACAACTGGATGAGTCTTCTGGAACCCCAGAGGGGGCCACTCCAGTTCCATAAAATTCCAACTCTAAAATATTCCACATATGGTCTATAAGATACAATAATACAAATGTGTCCTGATTTATCAAATGTATGTGTTTGCCCCACTACATTAATAGTGGTGGGGAAATGTCTACGAATATGTTTTTACTTTGTCATCCTAGGAGCAAAGATCCGAGGGGCCCAGAGTATCGCTCAATACTCACATCAGGACTGGCAAAGAGAACCGATTGATCCAACTTTGACGGAGGAAAAGACAATGAACTTTGCCATTTGTGGAATCAGAAGAGATGAAACTGACAACCCAGTCTTGCGAATTCCCATTGATGGAAGATCAACACCAATCACAAGAGGGGGGCTAGTGTGATGTTTCAACCCACTAGTCCAGGCCCTGCAACATTACTGTGCATTGCTTGCATGCATCAGGAACATCAGAATGGCCGCCGGAAAGCATGCTGCTCACTAAAAATCACCCAAAAGTGCGCAGTAAAAATCTGAAAAATAGGCCGCCATCCACTTTTCCCTATGTCAGTGGTAACACAGGAGACCACTGCCAAAACCCATCATTTGGCTGCCCATAGAGCAAGGCTGAGTGCAAAAGAAACACAGAGCTGTGTGAAAATCCGTTTTTTTCTTGTTTGTCAAATGTGCAAAAATCATGGCTCAGAAACCACCCCAAAAGATCCAACCTCCTGTTGGGTGTTGAACATCATTCTACTTCAAGAATCCACATAAATATAATGCCAGCAGAAGTATATGTTATCTTAACAAAGTCCATTTTTGAAGATGGTTGCTGGAGAGAAATCTGTCAAAAATGGGTGCAATACCGTTACTCGCCTCTGTCAGACGCTGGCAATTTCTAAATCTGACAGGGGAATCTTGTGTCTCAAAAAGCTAAATATGCCAACAAAGGGATTTCCAGCAAATGCAATATAGGATGCCACACATTGATTTTCATGTTGAAAAAGACTGAAATTGAAGATATGTTTGCTTATTTAAAATTGGTAACTGTAATTCTGCACAAGGGACAATGTTAAAATGGACTATAAGGTAACCTGATTGAGCTAAACTTCCACAAGGTTTCACACACTGAGCTTCAAACACATTCCACACCTCCTCCCTAAACAAAGGAATCTTTTCTCCTGTGCTCTGCTGAGGATCTGACAGGCAAGTGTGAAAGGAAATGGGAGGGGCACTCTGACATGTGGCTTTGGGAAAGAGACAATGGAGTCCTTGAGCTGAATGAAAATGCTAATTAGGGTGTGACTGGCATCAACTGCCCTGGCAGGAAGACAAGCCATGTGACTATCTGACTCAGCCAAGCTTTGGAGGCGGGCCAAACTGAAAATGTGGATTTGAAATTGGACTAAATATATGTTTAAGGAAAAGACTTATAAAATATTGTACCAAACTGACAAAAATATGAAATTTAGAGATTATTCAAATGAAAAATTCACTCACAGTTTAAAACTGATCTGGAATCTGTGCGACATTCAGGGACTGAACCACAATTTTTTAAATATTGTAGCTATTGTGATTATGCTAGGAACATGAAAATGTGTAACCAACCAAAAGCGTGAAAAATTGTCATTTATGAACCAGAACTCGTAGGAAGATAAGATTTTGACAGAAACGTGCCTTAGGCAATTTGTGATGTGTATATGTATTATTAACAAGTCGTGCATATTGAAAATATGTATTTTGGGAAAAATAGATTTCTGGGTAAAAGCAAAATGGAGGTTCTTCACTAGATTGTAAATGGCAGCATCACTCTGACACATGATGACACCTCATGACACACTGTTCCTTTCTCAAATCAGGGGACAGGGAAGTCCCTGACCTATCAGATCCTTAGATGGTTGGGCATAGATAACAGCCTCCCCACCCACTTTGGGAAATCGATAAATAGGGACTGCTGAGGACAGGCAAAACACACACTTTTTCACTCATCAACTGATCCACTGGCGAAGCACCCTGCAGAAAGATCCAGACTCCAGAACCTAGATCCAGACTCTAGAACCTAGATCCAGACTCTAGAACTCTGAAGCAGAGGCCTAACCCAAAGAACGGAACCCTTTACAGGCCTTTAAAAATCTTGCAAACCTGATTTCACCCCTAAACTTCCACGCGGCCTAACCCATTCAACAGCCTGACTGAGCTGTTTGCTGCTTCTGGCCAGCAACCCGTGCTAGAACCCAAGATCCAGATCAGTCCAGCAGAGCTGTAACCCAGAACCCGTCAGTTCCAGTCCAAGAGGCCATGCAGAGACCAGAGTGCTGAGAGCAGAGTCCCGGTGCCCTGATCCTGTCCGGTGGCAAGCTGAGTCCAGGCCAACCCCTTGACCAGATCTTTGACGGGTCCACTTTAAACCAGTGTTGTGAGTATTTAGCGTAGAATTGTCCATAGTCATCTCTTAGTTTAAAGTAATCCATCCAACCCATTCCAACATATCCAGACTGCATTGTAGAATCTCTTTTGTCCATACCGAATCCTTTCTCATCCATCTAATCCTGTGATAATTGTTAGTGTAAGCCAAACTGTTTGTAATTCAAAGCGCAATTTCATTTGAAAATCTTGACTCCTTTTGAGAAAAATCTACCTTCACTAAAACCTCTGTAACTTTTGAACCGTATGTGCTAAGAGCAAATTGTCATTTTGGGGCTAACATCCTCAGCTTTAAAATAAACACATTCCAATTCCTTATAGTTTTTCTGTAATCGCGTTTCCCGCATGCGGAAAAGTTGCCACGAATTTGCATTTGGCTCAATTTCACAACATGTAAAAACAGCTATTTCTTGATTTCAACTTCTGAATTTCGGTTTCCATCTGCTAACCATTCAACAATAATTGCTAGTTTTGACCTGAACCAATCCAAAGCAACTCTTACTTGTTCTGAATTCAATTTAGCGAATTAAAATCATTGTTAGCCTTTTTCCCATCCAATTCAAACCACATCTAAAAGCAATCGACCTGTTTTAAAATCATTACTGTTCTCTCTAAGCTTGCTGGGGGGAATCAGGATTGAAACTGCATTTGTTGATTGTTATTCCTGATACCTGTGTGCCCTCATTCATCTCTTCATATTGCATATTAGTAGAGTGAGTAACAACATGGGGAAAGAGTGATTATATTGTCTTTGGTTGAATTCATATCAAGTTTCTTTCTGTGTTGCATTCTTTCCTATAATTGCATTTCCTTGAACCACACAAAGTTATTCTCTGCTACATTTTTCTTCGTATTCCCACTCCTAATTGATTAAAGAGATTGTTGATATTGTCATGTTACTCATTGCCTATCATTGTTCATATTCATACTTGTGATATTCAGATATTATCCATATTTATAAAAGTGTGATATATATATTGTTCAATTCTTCAAATAAATCTTTTAATTTGCAAAACAAACCTATTTCTTGGTTCAGTGAGACCAGGGGGATTCAAACAGAGGGCCGTTATATAAGGGTACATCATCCAGAATTAAAAGAACTTTTGACATAAAAATATATAAATAAGGGTTTGCATTGGGCATCCCATACTAGGCCTTGACTTAGTTGGAGTGCTGGATTGAAATCACTTACAGGTTATTGTTTACGTTTAAGCCGATGTCAATTTGCATTTAATTTGTGGTGATTGCCCTACGAACCTCAAAGAGTCATGGGTGCTACCACTACTAAAAAACAAACACTGGACCTATTGATACCAACTAACTACCGACCTATCACGACTGTACGCTTTCTCTTAATAATTTTAGATAAGATCGTCTACAGACAAAATCAGAAGTACCTGGAACTACACCGCCTCCTAGCAGCACGCCAATCTGGTTTCCGTCCACAACACAGAACTGAAACTGCCCTCATTGACTTCAAGACCCAAGTCGATGAACTAAGGGACAAAGGGAAATCGGTCCTCTTTCTCCCCCTCGACCTCTCGGCTGCATTCAACCTTGTAGACCACAAGGTTTTATGCAGTACTCTAGGCTCAGCTGCTCACTTCTCCAAGGAGGCAATAGTCTGGATTGAGTCATTTCTAAGTGATAGGGCTATGTGGGTATTCTCTCCCTCAGCAGCTGCAGACCCTATCCCCATCACCTGTGGTGTACCCCAGGGATCTTGTGTTTCTCCCATGCTGTACAACATATTCACCAAGCCCCTTTTCGATGATCTGGACAATCTCGGTATCACCTACACTAACTATGCGGATGATACTCAGATTCTCCTCCCACTTTCAGGGGATTACGATAAGGATTTGGCTTTGGTGAATAGAGTTTATCTTATCATCCAGGCATGGATGGCAACTCATGGTCTATGGCTGAATGATGACAAAACAGAGATCATCATCCTAGGTACCCCTACTAACCTAAAAAATCTAGGGCATGAATACTCCTCTTTCATAATTGATGGTAACCTCATCAAATTGGCCAACGAGGTGAAAACCTTACGATTTTACATCGACTCAACCCTCTCCTTCACTAAACAATTTAATACCTTGGCCTCCACTACCGCTTATACTTGCAAACTTATAACAACCAGCAAAACATTTCTTTCCAACAACAGCTGCATCATCTTGGCTAGGGTCCTCATCTTTTCTAGGCTTGATTATTGTAATGCCCTCTACTTTGGTGCCAACAAAGTAATCATCAGGAAAATCCAAACCCCCCAAAATAATGCCCTGAGAGCGGCCCTCGGATTGGCCAGGAGAGACCACATTTCTGAGATCCGGCGACACACAACTGGCTCTCCACCAACAACAAATTCAAGCTCAAAACCGTGTGTCTCACTCATAAATCCTTGAACAATGCCGCTCCCAGATACTTATCTGAAAGATTCCACAGAAGGACCTCCTTCAGACCATCCAGACTAGTCAACACCAACTGCCTCCATATTCCCAGATTTAAACTTTCCAAGGTGGGAGGGAGCAGCTTTCTGACTAAAGCGGCCCAGTTTTGGAACTCTCTGCTGCCCTCAATCCGAGAAGATCAAACATACCAGATCTTCAGATCTAATTGCATTAATTGGCTGAAATCCAATGATCACTAAAGCCTAGCCTCACGTTAATCTCGGCCCACTACAATGGACCGCTATTGTTACTTTCTATCTGTCCTATGTGCTCATTCCATATGTGATTACTATCTGTATGTATCTGTAATGTTTAATTCATTCCTATCCTTTTTTGTTCCCTTGTTTATCTCATATATGTACCTGTAATGTATAACTTATTTATTTTTGTAACTAAGCTTCAAATGACCTTGTAACCTCTGTGCCCTGATACCTTCTGGTCTGAAGCGCAATACAAATAAATAAACAAACAAACACTAAGGCGGGCTGATTTGGATACCTGCCTTAAACAATTTATGGACGACGATACTCCAGATTTACTGGCTCAGGGATACAAGCAAAGTATAACTAAGTTACTGGATAATATTGCCCCCTTTAAACTGAAGGTTGTGAGAGAAAAATCTAACAGCCAAAAATGGTATACAGCCGACTTGGCGGAATGTAAACATTTAAAAAGGAAGGCAGAACGATACTGGTTAAAGTCCCAGATGCAAGAGAGTAAAGACAAATGGAAAGAATTAGATAAAACATACCGGAAATACATTTTTAAAGCAAAACAGGAATATTTTCATAGACAGATTTTCAAAGCAAAGAACGAGACAAAGAAGCTGTTTCAGGTTTTGAACACGTTGGAAAAACTGCGGGCCCAAAGAAATAAAAATAGACCCTACACAAGAAGACTGTGAGAGAGTCCAAAGGGCATTCTCGGATACAATTAAGACTGCCCAATATAACATTGCACAAAATCAAGTAAAGCTTTCATCTAAATTAGTGCTTATAGTTGTAGAAACAACCAAGTGCATGAACTCTTCCTCTTTCTCTTATAAAACGATCACGAGAAATGACTTGGATAAAGTGCTGAGAAAAATGCACCCTACTACTTGTTTGGAGGATATTATACCTGCTAAAATTGCCTTAGAACATTTGGAAATGTTTTCTCCTTTCCTATTACCTATTACGCTTTGCTAACTCCACATTTATTTATAACAATTTGCCAGCATTGGTGAAGCAGGTGACGGTTACCCCCTGTTAACGAAATCAGGGCAGTATTATAAAGATAGTAAGCACCTTAGACCGATAACTAACGCACCTTTATTACTGAAAATGGTTGATAAACTGGCTACGACCCAGCTACAAGAACATATATAAAATCAAGAAATCCTCCACCCTAAACAATCAGGCTTTAGATCTTTCCACGGGACAGACACTGCTCTTTTAGATTTACAGTCAAAATGCTCGATATTATAAAAATAAGCAAGGCGGGGCTGCTGATGCTGTTAGATTTATCAGCAGCCTTCCACCTTGTGGATTGGGACAAATTACTGGCCAAACTTGTGGATTAAGGAAGATGCTCTAGTGGAACGGCTGACTGGATCAGGTCATTTCTCTCAGAGAGAAAGTCTAGAATAGTCTGGGGCAAGGCATGCTCTCAGTTTGAGTTTATCAAGTGCGGAGTACCACAAGGAGCATGTCTCTCGCCAATTCAATTTAATCTATTTTGTTGCACATTATGCACTGGGTGTGCGTTTTTCTAACTACGCAGATGACACCCAGTTGATCCTTGAACTGAGTGGTGACTACGAAAAAGATCTTGAGAATATAGAAAAAGTTTATGAGACCATACAAGATTGGGTGATTACAAATAGTCTCTGTCTTAACTCAAACAAGACAAAATTCCTTATTTTCGAATCCACGCAGATGCGTGCCAAGCTATAAACATGTATGAGGGTTTTGTGCTTGAATGTCACCATGTTAAAGTAGCATCCAAAGTGAAGAACTTGGGAATTACCCTGGAAGCATCCATGGGTTTAGAAGCCCATGTTGGCAGTGTAGTCCAGAAAGCTCAATACCATCTTAGGCTGCTTCGATGGGAGTCACTCTCCCTGCAAATGGCACACTCTATCACACAACACTCAATATCAACATCCATTTGTGGCCACCAAAAATCTGCCCTAATAACCGACTTGGTACTGGTAATCCCCATGTGAGACATATGACCTAGACCTATGACCTAGACCAATTACAACTTCTTTCATCCCCTTTGGAACCAACATATTTTCTCTTCTGTAAACTAGACCATTATGTACACTGTTAAATGAACTGTGATCTGGTGGGAAGAGGTTCAGAAGGCCAGCCTAGTTTCCCTGGAACAGGCTAACCTTCTGGACAAGCCAGACCAATCAAAGTAGCATTGGCAGCGGTCAAGACTAGGTCTCACGAGGGGTGAGGGTGATTGAAAGTCCACAATGAGCACACCACAAATTACTTTCAGTCAGGTGTATCCAAAATATATATACATTAATAAAAGGCCTTTTAAATCAAACAACAAGTGAAACCACAGCAATATTAACAAAACCACCTCAACACTATACTATGAAACAAATATACAGTGACTCGTGGACTAAAGGAATATTCAACGAGTATAGATCCACAACCTGAAACAGAAAGGGGTCACACAGTGTAAATATATTTCAGGCGGTCCTCCAACAACTCAAACCCTAACTAATATGCAGTCTAATCCCTAAGAAGTGTGGACCCTTGTACTACAAAGTATGTTCAGTGCAGCAGCACTCGATTGTGCATTCAAAGTACGCAAGGGGTCTCCTAAAGGGGCTGTAGTGTTGCAGTGAGGGGATAAGATGATCAAGAATGAAGTTCCACTATTCAAGGAGGGTCCCCACAAGAAGGCAGAGCAATTTCCAGCAATCGGAAATAGGAAGGTTGTGCAGGCTACCCTAACAAAGGAGAGTGGCCCTCAGGGGACACTCATGCATAAAAGTCTATGGATCCGCCAGGGTCCACTGGTAAGTGATGCAAGTACTCACCGACCCTCGGTGCACTCCAGACCAAACGTTTCCAGTCAAGTCCAGTTCGTTTGCTGGTTTGAATCCTGCAGTTTCACATCTCACCGGCTTTCAGGGGCTGCATTAAGGAACCTCAGTCTGTGGTGGGAAAGTGGCAATTTCTCCGCTCCTGGTGAAGGGATCGGGCCATTTCCACTGCAACTTGTCTTAGGGCACAGGGGTGGGGGCACATCAGCAAGGCACCCACGAAGATTGTCACCACAGTGGGGCGACACAGGAACCTTATGTGCTCGGGTTCAGGTGGACTCTCCTAATTCCAGACCTAGGAATGCTAGGTATACGAAACTCAGCAGGAGCGTGCCTTCTACCAAGAGCGTATTGTCCCCAAACGCTCAAGTCGAAACTCGAGATGGTGACAGTTCCAGAGCAAAGGTCCCGTACAAGCTGATCAGTTCACTTGGGCGGTCCAGGAACACTTTTGAAAAGGTTTGTTTGCAGGTTAGGCAGGAGTTGCCGAGAATACTTAGTCCCACTACTCCAAGGGGTCAAAGCGCCCTTGCAGACCTCCTGTGATCAATGAGAAACAGGGGTTCCGAAGGGACAACTGTGGAGTCAGGGTGTCAAGCCTTCCAACGGGTCACCAGCAGCTCCATGGATCTGCTTCAGTGTGAACTCAGAAGATCGACCTGGAATGGGTGTAATGTACCTTCTCTTATCCAAATTCTCCTTCACGCCAAATGTAGAGAAACCTATAAGAGAGCTGCTCGCATTCAGCCATCCCAGATGTGGACCACTAACAGACGACAGTGGTCACAATCATCCCAGCACACCAGACATCCTGGCACCCAGGATGTGTATAGGAACTAGACAGCTCCAGCCCACATCCCGGGCGCACACACACAAGGAATGCAGAAGCCCGCAAAAGCTTCAGTTTGTGCAGGGTCTGCATGACCAAATAAGGAAATCCCCGGGTCTGCTAGACCCGGAGGAGGCAAAAGGACAAAATGGCCAAATGACAGAACAAAGGACCTTGTGGCATTACCATTTTAGGTACTGCCATTGTCCTGGGCCAAACGTGGTAACACAGTTTGAACCATAGAAAAGATGCTTTAAAAGTAACTGTTGCCACCAACTCCATCCTGGACACACTTGTACATTCACCAAAAATCCATCAAGGATGTCTGGGGTCTCAAAAATGAAAAAGGGACCCCAGCGCACTGTACTGGAAGGTACATTGTACACTTTTAAAATGTTGCTAAGAAATAGCAACAGCATGAAAGACTAAGGGAAACAAAGTCTCCCAGTACTGACAGTCTGAAGGGCATGTCAGTTTCCCCATAACAAAATGAGCAAAAGCCCAACGGAGTGCAGCAGAAGGCTGGATTCCACTGGTAAAAGTCAGACTAGGATGTTCAGACAAATTCAAACAGTTGGGGGTTCACAACTGTAGAGAAAATGTCTCATAAATGGAAATCTTTCCTAACATATAGTTATCTCATTCTTGACACACTTACATCCTTTGATGCCTGAACAGTTGTCACCCAACATCTAAAAGTCCAAATGCCGCCCCTTTTCTTCCATGAGACATTTCACTAGCTGATAAAGTTAATCATTATTATAAATCTCAGACCAGCTGCACTTATCTAAGCACTCTTCAATGACAAAAATATCCTTGGTAGCATTATCAAATTATTCAACATCAACCAAATCGTCTTCTACTAACACATTGTAATATAACCCATCAGCTACTACAGTATTCTTGCCTTCCACATGCTCCACCACAAAATCAAACCCTTGCACTCTAGTCACCAACTTGACAATGTGTCTGGAGACCCCATCCAGACAACCTATGTTGAAAATGTTCACTAAGGGCATATGATCTGTTCTTATGATGAAGGATCTGCCAAACAGATAGACCTTAAATGTCATAACCACCCACAACACCACCAGTGCTTCCTGCTCAATAACAGAATGCCTTTTTTCAACATCTTTGAGTGTCCTGGACACAAAGGCAACGTTCCTCTCTTTCCCCTTGTCATCTTTTTACATAAAAACTGCTCTCAAACCCAGATCAGTTGCATCCATGTACACAATGGTTCTGTACTCCCTCCTGAAACCACTTAACACTTGGGCTTCTACATGATGCTTTCTGATTGTCTGAAACTCACCCACACACTCAGAACTCCACTCAAACTTGACTCCCTTTCTCTTGAGTCTTCTAAGGGCTTGAGTACAACTAGCCAACCCCTTCACAAACTTGGTGTAGTATTCTATGAGACCAAGAAAAGATGCTACTCCCATCTAATGTCTTGACACTGGCACCCCCGCAATGGCCTTGATGGTACTGACCTTTGGCTTGTTTCCTTTCTTGGAAAAATTGTGTCTTAGCTATTGTACCTCACTCTGAGACCAGACTCATGCACTCTCTCCAACACCACTCAGAGTCTATGATCATGCTCTTCAATGCCAGACTCCCACACCAAGATGTCATCTTGATAGCACTTAACACCAGGAGGACTCCGAGAATAACATGCATGACCATCTGAAAGATGCTTTCTGGTGAAACCAACCGAAAAGGCATATGCACACACCTCAGCATGCCCACCTGTTATAAATGCCTTTACATCCAGGGAATCAGGATGCAGGGGTATCTAGTGATAAGCTGATTCCAAATCTAAAAGAGAAAACACTTTGGTTCCTGATAGACCCGAAATCCGCTCATCAATTTTTGGGCAATGGAAACCTTTCCCCTATTATATTCCTGTTTAAACTCCTCAAATCAATGCATAATCTCACCGTTCCATTGACCTTCCTTGCCACCACAATGGGGCTAACCCACTCCAATGTTTCCATAGGCTCAATCACCCTCTCGCTCGCCATGCGATCAAGTTCAACTTCCACTTCTTTCGTGAGTGCAAGTGGCACTGTCCTGACTTTTGCAACTACTGGTACTGCATCTCTTCTCAACTTGATCTTATGCATGAATTGCTTCAAACACCCTACTTTGATGGCAAATATCTGGGGCACCCAAATCGCAATTTATTTATTTACTGCTAGACTCATCATTCCACTGTCACCATCACAACTCCCGCCCACTTTACCTCTCACTCTGTGAACACCCGAACATGTGTATTCACCCCCACTATACTCATTGTCTTCTATTCCAGAATGATCACCACTGAGGTAAACACTGGACGGTCAGCATTGGGATCTAGCTTGATTCCCAACAAGGCCTGGCATCCATCTCCCCAATAATATGCATGGGATTCTCCTTTTATGCATTGGCCTTCACAATTACTTCCGTAAGAACACATTGTTTAAACTTGGATACCCATGTCTCTCTCCCAATCAGATTGCAGTCTGCACCACTATCTATCAACATTAACACATCAACTCCATTGACAGTGACCAACACTGTTTTTTTTTATCTAGTTCATGCGCATAGTAACTAACTTGTCGGGAGCGGCCACTGGTTCCTGTTTAGCTTGTTGTGTTGTGGTGCAGCTTGCCGAGTGACAAGTGACGTTGCAAGGTTCTTTCCTCTGATCCTGCTCTGAGGTCAGTGGAAGGTGGAGAGGAGAGCAGAGAGCAGAGAGTGGAGAAGATGGATGGCGCGCTTGGAGCTTGTTGTCCACAATTTGATTTGATCTTGTTCTGATCAGCCCTGGAGCCAACACCCGACACCTATTGGTCCCGGAGTGTGGGATCATCGGGAGCCGCTGCCGAGGGTCGGTGTGGTGAGTGGCTGGAGGCTGGATAAGCGCTGAGTTGACATTGTTGGCTCCATTTTACATTTGGTAGTATTAGCAGTACTAGCAGTACCAGCAGTACTAGCAGTGCCTTTAATTTAGGGATCCTAGACACGGCTTGTGTCTCTTTCCCTGGCTAGGTGAAGCGGGTATCTAAGTAGATCACGGTGTGCAGTCTTCTCCCTCTCTGCTCATTTACGACCACAGAGACAGGCAGCTTGGGGTGGGCATGTGTGTGGTGAAGAAAGCCCTGTCCAAGGGCCTGTGGATGCAGCTGTTCTTGCTGCCTCCCACCCCACACTGCCCTCCTTTTCCCTGTACGCAGTAAGCCTCGGCTGTTGTACCAATTCTAAATGCAAGGCCTAAAGAAGAGCTTTAATCTCTGCAGTAACAGAACAAGAGCTCAGGTACACGCAAGTCCTGTACTGGCTTTACCACAGAAGGAATTCCCCCAACCTCCTGATTTCAGGGTTTTTCTCACCACGCCAAAATAAAACCTATAGTGAGGATATGCAAACAATAACCCATGTGCAGGACTTTGGGGTGGTGGGGTGGTGGAAGTGGGGAATGGCACATCTGACTTTTCAGTGTATGAGATATCGGGCCCGGTTGTGGGTGACATAGAGCATCTCCTGAGCACCTGGCTAAAGAGTTTACAGCCAATGACTCTGTGTCAGAGCGCCTGAGTATTTCACCCCGGATGCTTGAAACCCAAACACATCTGCAACTAGATCTGCCGGAACTAAGCCTATTGGATACAGTAAATGAAGCCAAGATGGAAGGGGAATCTGAAGATGCAGCACAGGTGTCTCAAGAGGAGTTTGCCTCTGATATGGCAGACCTGGATTCAAACTCTAGTCCGTTAGTAACCTTGAATATTGTACTGCAGTTGTTCATTAGGCTTTACAACACTATAGTCCATGAAGTCAGGGAAAACACAGGCATCCTCAAAACAATTCAAATGCTACTGCTTGAAGGGTTCAAGATGAAGCAGGCGGTAGAGGATGACCGGCCTCGAGCGACCTTTCAGCAGGCTAGGATCCCAATCCCGACTTTAAATAAAGCCAGCTTGTTGATGCTAAATATGGAGGATCCGAACCCTAGCAGTGAATCCTGCAGTACTGCCATGTGTCAGGTGCTGAAAGTCCTCATGCCCACTACAGAGCATCCCGCGGATGGTGGGACCAAAATTAAACCAAAAAACAAACTGGCCTCAAAGTCGTATAGAAATAGTGGCTCCAGGACATTTCTAAGGACTATGCTCCATGCTGCCAATAACCGAAGATTGAGGGACACGACTGATGCTGTTCCAGAAGTGACCCAGGGAAGTGGCAATAATGCTAATAGTATTGTGGGGATAAAGAAGTCCACAATTCTGGACTGCAAGTATGGCTCCCTTCTTGCCCCAGAGTCAGATTGACCACACTCCGCAACTTTCCAGGAACTCTGCTATGGATTATGGATTCATGAGGGTGTCAGGCCCTGAGTCAAAATCTAAGAGACAGAGGCTGAAGGCTAATTTAGTACCTCATATCCAGCCAGACTGCCTGACGGTACACTATAAAGCAGCCCATATCGCTGCTTTGCCCCTAATTTTTGAATCTATGTTTGAGGAAGAATGCACTATACATCTAAAGAGAAGTAAACTGCTAGCACTCCTGTCTTCAATTCCTTCCTTGATGAAAATTTCATCCCAGCATCTGAAGTTTGTACATCTGGCTGATCGCACCCTCCTGGGGAAATGCACTGTATACATTAGCTCTAAATTAGTAGAAGATCGTGTGTACTCCCATTAGGAAGATTTCCTACTGAATGGCTTTGTATGTTACTATGCAGCCATTACTTTGAAGCATCCCATACAATCTGAGCAAAGCATGACAATTCCACGTCATTTTGACGATGATTATCGTTGGCCGCTTAATCCGGATGCAGGTTGGAGATGGCTACCAAGTATCTTGCCATCAATTGCAGACCATCGATCTAGCTTCCAGCGTAGACCTTTTGTGCTGGAACACTAGAGGATTCAATGTATTTCTTCATGCTAATCAGCAAATCCACCTACTACAGTATGACATAATCATCCTCCAGAAAACATGGCTCCTAAACTGTCCAGTTATTGATGGCCTTTTAATCAACTACAAGCCTGCTACAAAAGGAGCAAGGGGCCACAACAGAGGAGGTCTACGAACTGCAGTCAAAAACACACAGTATCGTGTGTTAGTGGACTGGCCATGTAGCTCCGCTGCTCTATGGTACCTGTTATTATGGATATATCAGGGCCTCAATCAGTACAGCTGCTGGTAATGAACATTTACTTCAATGCACTAACTTCCCCAGTGGAGGAGGTCCTGGAGGAACTGGGAAATGAGCTGATTAAGTGGAATGATATGTATTCAGGTTCTGGTAAAGTTATCGCTGGTGACTTCAACTGTGAGTGCATAGTGGACAAAGACGGGACGGACAAGAGTGAAGTGGACCTATTTACAATTTACAATGTCCCTGAGAGCCTTGCAAATAAAGCAGCACAAGGCATGAAATGGTCCCAATTTCTGTCTTGGTGGGGCTTCACCCAAACCAATTTAGTATTTGGTGAGACTTGGTCAAAAACGGCCATGTGGCAACATTTTGGAGCTGAATCCATAATTCTTTCTGAAAAAACATTGTCAGTGATAAGATCGAAGAGTTTAAGATTGTGAAATCATCTAGAAGCAATCACACTATGCTCTGTCTCTCGTTTAGAGCAGGATTGTTGACCGCAATCAGTACTGGGGGCCCGACCAACTTGATGATTACGAGCAGTAAACAAGCAGTGTGCAGCCCTGGCAAAGTCCATAAAGCAATCTGAATATTTGGTGGTCCCTTATGTCTGAAGATTCAAGGAGCGAAGCTACTCTTTCAATGAACTTTGCATCTATTTTGGCTAAATTGATGAGCATGGGCTCTGATCAATGGGTGACTCCCCAATCCCCTTTTGCACTTAATTATGCAAAACCCTCTAACCCGATGATAAAAGATCAGAAAAGGGACACAAGGCAGAAACTGAAAAAACTTGAAATATGTACGAGGAAAGGATCAGGCTGGGCTGAGGGGAAAAAAGCAATCAAAGCGTGAGTATAGGAACTGGCTCAAGGGGCACATAATCCTACTTCATATTGCTAAAATCAATCTTTGCTCAAATGTTTGGTGGAAAAGGATACTATAAGTATATGGAGGATACTAAATGGCACTCAAAAAAACAATCTGCCCTGTAATCATGTTGCATATCAGAGGCAGTGTGGTGTGCCTTTCATCATAAAAAAATCAATGCGGATAATCCTGGTATGATTCAGCAGATGTCCAATCTCAGCCAGGCCATCTCTTGGACTTGTGAGTTTGATGTTACGAATATCGCGCATGCTATCCAATCCCTGATTAACTCCACAGCCCGTAGCCCTGATGGAGTCTCCAATGAATTCTTCAAGGACGATCCTACTCTGTGGCTGGACATATTATGCAGACTATTCCGACGCATTGCTAGTGGCATAGAGTGTCTAATCGCCTGGCGATCTGCAACTGTTGTGACCATCTATAAGAGTGGGGACCGACCCAATCCAACAAACTACCGGCCAATAGCACTGATCGACTCGGCAGCTAAGATCTTTTCCAAGTTAGTCTTTAAAGATCTAACAAGATGGATAGATATAGAGAAAATATTTATGAGTGCAGCTGCCCTATCCATCTGTACCTCAGATACTGGAATACGGGAAAATCGCTATACTTGTCAGTTCTGGATCATAGTGCTGCCTTTGATAACATGAACACACAAAAACTCTGGGAGAAACTCAGAAGATGGGGCATTAATGAAGGTCTTCTCAATATGATTAAACAGCTGTATAAGGAAAATACAATAACAATTAAGCTAAATAATCAGGGGGAAGTTTCAAACCCCATTCAGATCACCAAAGGGGTAAGCCAAGGGTGTGTGGTGGCCCCCATAATGTCCAACTTATATTTAGCAGACCTTTGGCATGAATGTTTACAGTGGGGATCTATGGGCCTAGAGGGCAGGACCTGAGAGTTAATATAATTGCCTACGCGGATGATCTAGTTTTAATGGATTATAGCCCAGCAGGTATGCAAAGGTTACTCAATGATGTACAATTTTATCTTGCAACTAACCATCTTAAAATCAGCCATCCTGATACGCTGACTTTTACAACTAAAACTAAGACCAAGGTATAGCTGGGATGTAAATCAATCCCTGATCAAAGAGGTTACCAGTATAACATATCTAGGCTTTCCCATCTCTAGTAAACTGTATCTAATAATCCAAAAGGGGAAAATGGAAGCTAAAATGGGTACATCCAGTTTACTAATGAAAGTTTTAAAAAACAAGCTCTGTGCCTATTCTCTGCTCCCTCTAATGAAAGTATACAAATTAAAGGCCACAACCACAGTCTATGGCTGTGAGTTAATCTAGTTTGGAAACCAAACCTTTCTAGATAAATTGGAGGGTAAAATCTGGAAGACAGTACTGGGTTTGCCGAAGTCTACTCTGATTAGTGTATTCCATCTAGAACTGGGTTTGACCTCTTGGTGGGCACAGCACATCAAGAGATCCTTATTGTTGCTGACCAAATTGGAGGAACGGGAGGAAAACTCAGTGAATGCCCAAATGTGTGCGCAAATGTGTAATGGCCGAAACTGCAACTATTTTTTGGTAACATTTTCAGGGAAATGTACTGCCTATCGAAATCTGATTGAACTGAAGGGTTCCGATACTCCCTATATAAGGAAAAACAAGATAAAGAGATGGGATAAAAATAATGATTATGAGGACTTAAATAGACTTCATCTGTACCAAAAGGAACACTACCTACATATGCCACAGAAGTCCCTAGGATCCTATATACAAAGGTTTTCTCTACAAACCATTGAGATCTTTACCTGAGAATTCATCTCCGAGCATCCCAACGATGGAAGCCCTGGGTAAGAAATTGCAGGTTCCGAGGGAAATGCAGGGCTGCTGAGTGTGTGGCTCAGTGCAAAGTGAAACACTTTTCCACCTGCTTCTTGAATGTTTGGGATTTCAGGCCTCCGACTTATCTTTGTGCAAAGATTTCTGCACTCGACTGCACGTGTCCACACCAGAAAACTTTGGGTCAGAATTATGGTTACTGCAAACAAGTATTTGATTGCTGCAGTGACTTCCTTGTTGTAAATTAATTTTGAGCAGCTGGGCGAGAGGATGCTTCAGGGGGAAGCTGTTCTGAGTTTTTGGGAGAGTAGTCCTTGCTCCAGGGTGTTGGTTGTATCATGTCTGTATGGCCTCATGGTGGGGAGGGGGCTAAGCTGGACCTCCAGACTAACTCAACCTCTGTGACTTGATTTTGCTTCATACTGATAGTTGGATTTTGTTTCATGTATGCTGGAGCTGGCGATCATCAATCCCAGGCTCTGTGCCAGTAGAGCTTTGAATTGTTGTGCTGTCTTTTATGTTTATAATGATTATGTTTCTGTTATTAGTGTAAAAGTTTATTTTATAAACTAAAACTAAAAACACGTTTTCCTTTTAATAAATAAAAAAGATAATTCTAGTTCCCATCACTGAATACATCATCTGTATCACTCTCACACTACCATAGTATTCAGACTCAGAATCTCCCTCCTCACGCTCATTTACCTGAATGCTTCCTGATTTGCTAGACATCCTGCAAAATCTCTCCAGAGGCCCTCTAAGTCTGCACAGATGACATTCCCCATAGACAGCTGTGCACCCTTTGGAGTTGGCAAAGTGTGGTGCGCTACCACACCTAAAACATCTCTTCAGTTGCTGTCCACCGAAGCGTTCTATGTTTCCGATCTGTTTACTTGGTTCCTAGTTCGCGTTCCTCCCTTTATAAGTCTTGGATCTTGACAACATCACTACTCCTCTCACTGTTCTGGCTCTGATTCTTTGTACTCTGACCCCGATTCTTGGCAAAAGAGATTACACTGACTCCTGATGCACTCTTCTCTTTCTCTTTCCACACTTCTTCTCTGATCTTGTCATCCGAACATCTGATCATAAGTTGGTCATGTATGTGCTCATTATGACAGTATTGACAGAAACGCCACTTGATAGCTAATCCTCTCAAGGCAGTTAAAAAAAAAAACACATCTATCGTCTCTCCACCTTTCTGTTGTCTCATGCCAAAGTGATATCTTGCCAAAATCATATTCTCCGCTATCTCATGATGTTTTCCCAAATGTCAAAGCTGCTCCATGTACTTGCATCTTGTGGTTGAATAGGTTCAGGAAGTCTTTTGAAAATGTCTTGCCCTGCATGGCCAAGACAATGGTACAATGAGGCATCTTTTCTTGCAACCACATATTTTGTATCATATGCAGCTAGAACACATTTCAGGAAATCTTCTTCCCAGTCCCTCCATTTTACCATGAGTTCCCCAGGTTGTGGGAAGAATAGTGCTGGCCCTGGAATGCTGGCCATTGTTTATAAATCACCAAGCAACTGTAAGATTTTGACAAAACACCTTCAAATGTGATTATAACAACACAAAGTGCCTGATTCATGGAATTATTTGCGTGAAAATCGCAGATGTGCACGCCTTTCTGCCCGAAAATCCCTGTTTAAAGTATGGGGATTTTCGGGCAGAAAGGTGCGCAAAACGACGTTTTTCACGCATATAATTCCATGAATTAAGTTGAAAGTCTTCATGTTTCTATGATGGAAAACATCATAGAAACATGAACCAATGTCAGCAATGTACTTGTGAAGCTTTATCTCATTCACAATGGGCCACTGAGTAGTACTATTCTGCAGCACATTATTTGTGACGTTTTGTTGTGTTGTTTTTTTCTTTTCAAGGCACTGGGCACCACCCTGCAAGACTTGTGATTTCTTGCCTTATTCACAATTAACCCTGCAGAGGTTGTACTATTTCTGTATTTCACAAAGTACTAAATGTTGCAATCATGTATCTCTTCTCACTCTAATGTTAGGCAGCACTTGTATGCAAATACTGTGATGAGAGAGAGAGTGGCTGTACTCATCTAATCTCTGCGGTGCACAGCGTTGCAAATGTTTATTGTTTCTAGGTAACAACGAGTCCTACGCAAGATGGCTGCACGCAATCCAGCATTACTATTGTTTTTGTTTCTACGTAACAGCGAGGGCTCCGGAAGATGGCCATACACATTGCAGCACACCGTCCGGGCCTCTCCTATAACCTGATGCTGTCATCGACCTGTCGCTCTGGGCAACCGGGTGGTCCTGTGGCTTCGCCCAATCAACAACCGCGTGCAAGGGTCCTGCAGACTCACAGCCTTTGTCGGTTCCTTAAACAATACTCGCAAGCGCAGCAAAGGCCCTCTCTGGTGGTTTTAAATAAATGCAGGCAAACATAAGCATTGGCCCCAAATCATATTGACATGAGCTTGGCCAGCTGCCTCCTTGTTTGGAAAATGCTCTACTCTGCTCTTAACCAGTATGCTTTGCAGTGAGTGCTGTGAGGAAGGCATAGTATCAACAGTAGATACAGTCACAATAGATGCACGTTTCAAAACATTTATTTTGTAGTTTACTGGGGTTGGTGGAATTTCTAACTGGCCCTAACTCTAAAATGGGAGTATCCTCGACCACTAAACAAACAAAAACGAGTCCAAGGCAGCCTTGTCAAAATAAAAAAGCTTATACTAAAAAAAAAACTTGCCCTCCTTCTCAAATGACAAATGTGTAAAGGCAATACAAAAAGCAAAAAAAAATGTGTTTAAAATAAATTTCAGAAAGGCTTAGGTAACAACTCCCTTCCCCACATTGTGAAGCACAGAGTTCAAGAGTATCTTAAAAAGGATAGATGGATGGCACAGTTCTATCAGTCTTCCACACTCTGGCTTGCTGGTACAATTCAACAGTTCAGACTTGGGCTTCAAGCTTTTGACAGTCTAATCAATTCTTTAGGCATTGGACGCCTTACCACAAATACACAGTTTTGCAGCAATGTACTTGTGATGTTTTATCTCATTCACAATGATCCACTGAGTAGTACTATCCTGCAGCACATTATTTATGAGGTTTTGTTGTGTTGTTGTTTCTCGTTTCAAGCCACTGGGCACCACCCTGCAAGATTTGTGATTTCTTGCCTGATTCACAATGAACCCTGCAGATGTGGTCCTATATCTGTATTTCACAAAGTACTAAACTCTTGACTTTCTTTATCCCACTATTCAATACAGGCTACCCTACGCCAGGCACAAGCCTGTCTCTTTTAGCATTCAACTCTTCACTTTATCACAGTTCAACACAGGCTTCACTCCGCCAGGCTCGAGCCTGTCTTTCACCTTGGGTGGGTTTCCTTTTCCACGTTCCTTCACACTTAACTTACACTCTACCACAGTTCCGCACAGGCTCCCCTCCGCCTGGCTCAAGCCTGTCTTTCTCTTTTTACTGTCTAAGACTTTCAAAGCTCAGAGGGTTTTATGTAGACCTCTGCATTACCACTTCGACCACCTTTTAAACAATTTTACAATCAACAATCTTCATTACTACACAACACCAATTCTCCTTGGTACTTGTAGTTACTTTGTATACTTTTCTCACCATTCAAGCATTGTCCTCTTCAATGCGTTTTTTATCGGCACACGTGCAACCTTCTACTCATGCCTCTTTTGCTCTTAACACAAACAGGGGTTTTGTTGCATTCAATAACTCACTGTTTGTGTTAATTGGGCTTCTACTTCAATTCCTTTCACGTAGCAGTGAAAGCCATTACCAACGCCTCCTTTGCTCCTCGCTAACTCTGTCATTCACTCGGGAGGGTAGCGGGTTGTCTGGAAGCACTTTGAAGGTTTCTCCTTTCCACTCACTTGGTTTCTGTTGTGGAATGCTTACGGATTCCCGAAAGCGTGGAATTCTCGCATTGGCTCTCTCTCGTTCTCTTCTGCAGCTGATCAGCCACTTGGCCTTTGCAACTTCCGTAGCCTGGTTTGCATCACCCCCGAAAGAGCTGTTCCTTCTCGTATGATATGATATGATATGGCATTTGTAACGCGCCTATACACAAGTGTTTCAAGGCGCGACGAGGCAGGGAAGGGGGAACAGAGGGAAGACAGACAACGATCCTACTAGGCCAGGTGTCATTTCGATCGCGCAAGTGCATGGGTGGAGGGAAGGGAAAGTGCAAGCGGAAAGGGAGGGGGGAAAGTGCAGTACAGGGTAGTGGAACAACAGATAAATAATAGGGCCAAACTGGTGGCAAGTGCAAGGTAAGTGCAGACAAGTGCTGGGAAAGGGGGGCTGTCAGGATACAGAGACAGTCCCGTAGTGCAGATGTTGCCAGGGAGGCACTGCAAGTGGAGAGTGGCCCAGTTGCAGGTAGAGTGCAGTTTCAGTCAAGAATTTAGCAGGCTAGAGGGGGGGAGAAGGCCGAAGCAAAGAGGAAGGTTTTGAGGTGCTTCCGGAACCAGAGATGGTTCTCCTCAAGTTTCAGGGAATCTCTGTGTAAAACCACACCTTTTATACCTTGCAGTCAATTGAAGTCAGGAATGCATGGTTGTGATTGATTGCCTGACCCTGCATGGCCTTATTAGGGGGACAGCCTAGTTGCAGTTGGCAACAGTCTTCCCTCTGTTTCTTAGTGTGTTTCTCAGAGGCAATCCTCACTGCTCTCAGTTGCCTGTTCTTCTTCCCAGTGTTTGTTGGAAATGGGGAGGTGGTGTTTTGGGATTCATAGTGTTCCCTAAGGATTGTGGGTAAATTACTATCAGGAAAGGGGGGATGAACATGTTGCTATAGAAAATGGGGTACTGTGTTTAATTCCATTTTCCCTGTTCTCGGATGTATCCTCTATTCTCGGTACCTGTTGCAAATGGGGAGGTGGTAAAAGGATAGGGCTCATTGTAGCCCATGAAGGTAGAGGAAATGTATGGCAGGGGGTTGTTGGAAAAAGGGGGATGCCATGTCTCACCTTTGGGTTCCTCCATCCCAATTCCCGAGGACCCTCCACCCAGGTGATCCTCCCTCGCTTGTCCACCAACAGGTTCTGGATCCAACAGCGATGGCCATCCACTAGCCACCTGAAAAGAGGATCCCTAGGGAGTGGGCAGAGAAAAATCCTCAGGTTTTTCGCAGCGTCCACCAAGTTCTCCTCACCGCTGATACCGGCACATCGTCAGTGTTATTAAATAGCTGAGCACTTGAAAGCAATACCAAGACATGTTCAGAAAGCAGATGAAGTATTTATTCAGATATCAGGATAAAGCTGTGGCTGACCCGTCCAAGGTCTTCACTCAACTGTTCTGAAATGCTGCAAGGTCAAGACAAAACAATTCCAACCAGAGTACACTGTCATGGATAATGATCGCACCTATATACAAATGAACAGAATAATAACTATATACACAGAATATAAAGTGAAATATAAACCATGACTCATTACATAAGCATATGAGTAACATCACAACATTCTGCGTCCCAGTATGCCAGCTAAGGAAACTTCAATGTATGCAAAATGCGGCAGCCACACTGCTGCTGGTCCTCTCGCCAAGAGAACACATCACCCCAGAATCCTGCACTGGCTCCCAGTTAGCCTAAGAGCAACCTTCAGAGCCTTTTGCATCACACACAAGCTCTCCATCACTCAGGACCTGAGTTCATTCAGAAAAATATCACCCACTACCAGCCCCCCAGAAACCTCTGCTCTGGCTCCGCTCTGCTCCTGGCTATCCCACTGCACAACTGCACTAGAGTTGGTTTTCTCTATCCTAGCACCCACCCTCTGTAACACTCTTCCTCAACACATCTGCTGCACTGAAAACAACGCTTGTTCAAAAAAGTCCTCAAAGTCTGGGTTTTTACTGCTCTATCCTGAAAACCCATTCAACCGGAATCATGTGAACTGTCTCCCCAGGCATGTATTTGTGGCATCTCCAAACGTTTTCACTCTAAACACCTGACAGTGCTGACTGTGTTATGGGGGCCCAGAACACACACACTCTCATACACCTATCATGACCCTGTCTTCCCTCAAAGGGCCACTAGGTGATTCAGAGAGTTTTCCCATGTAATGTCACAGATCTCAGGAACAACTGCACCTGGCAATGGACAGAAAAAGTGTCTAATCACAACGATAGTACTAGAAGCACAGTGGTTGAGATAGAACCAAAGCCTCCTCCACCACATTTGAACACCTAACCCACATAGAAGAATCTGACCTCCTATGGCCAGTAGTTGGAACATAGACTGTTGTTTGCTGCCAACCATTTCTTTCACAGCTGTGAGAACCAACAGAAGAAGCCAAATACCTGAGCGGGCACTCTAACATCAAAGCACTCCCAATTGGAAGCAAGGGTATGTAAAGTACACCACTCCACAGGCTGCAGGAATGGCTAACCACACACATCAGTATACAGCAAGGACTGGATGCAAATGTGGTTTTGCCGCCCACATAAATTCTCTGCATACCAACATGCGACTATGCCTCAACACCTCTTGACAGCAGTTTGCAGCCCAGTCCTATGATAACCTTGGGCATGCTGACCACATAGTGAGTCACTAGCACTGACACCACCCCCACTCTTCTCCAGGTACCCATCCACATGCCTGACTACATGGGTGGCTTTTCTACCAGAGCCTGGCCAGCCCGACCAAGCCTTTTTTTGGCCAAATGCACACATGCATCATAATCGTACCCCAGGACCTCAAACATTCTGGTCTTCGGTCCTCCAAGGGCATTCCCACAAGCAGCGCATTGAAACTGTAAGAATGGTAAAATTGGTGCTATACAAATGACAAGTACAATACAATACAATAGTAAAGATTTCAAATCTTTAAAAGGGGTGTGCCAAGGGGGCGTGGTTTATAACATTGTGGGCAGAGCTTCAAGTCTGGTTTTGCTTCAAACAAAGGTGGCAACCATAGGGAGTCAAATTCCTTGAAGACCTACCTGCAATCTCATTTACTCTGATTTTGTCTGACTTGTCACGTTCCCGGAAACTATGAGTTGGAGTTATTCTATAATAAATCACTGCATGTGCCAGCTATTGTTAGCTCATGAAGTAATCTGAGGAGTTATAAGAGGGTGGCTGCAGCAAAAGCAGAAACAGCGGCTTCGTTTTCCAGTGCAGTAATTATCATTTCAACATTTGTGCAGCTCTGGAAAGGCTACATAACTTGTATATCAAGAAAACACAATCCATCCTGAATCTTGGGAGCAGGACACTGGCCACTAGTAGAAATGCCATGATCAACTGATATGAGGCAGAGAAAAGTCACATTCGGCGACTACGACATACTGACAGGGGAAGTGGCATGGGAGGGCCCTACACTGTTTGAAAATCTGATTTCCAGAACTGCACTTTACCTTCAGACTGCAATATGCTGCATGTGTGACAGTCACCTCAGCTTTTACCCATCTGAGGATGTACATCTGATGAAAAAGGTTGGGTAGACCCGAAGCAGATGATCTTGGAGCATTGGTAAGGAGCCACTGACAGGGAAGTTGGGACTGTGTCTTCCCTTGTGACACACACATTTGAGAAGGGAAACTTCGTCTTGTCCATTAGTGGCCTGCATGTTTTTGACATTATGCGAGTCATACAATCAAATGTAACACAAGTTTGTAAGTGTAAAGCAAATGTATTTGTACAGAGCTCTGCACCTAGCCACTTGCCTCTATATAGCAATGCACCTCTCCCATTCACCATGTCCCATGATGACAAAATATAACTGTCATGTTTTATTTCACGTTGTGTCTGAAATGGCATCTTACTGTAGTTTATAGGGCTCACTGATGCAATATGCATTGTCACCAGGCCCTCTAGCATATTTGAAACAGAGAGATAAGGATTGGGCTAGTGGCTGAAGATGGAAATCCAAGATAGCTTTCCTGTTGTGTTGGTGCCTGCACTGTGAGGTCTGCAATTAGATCTGTGTCTTTGTTTTAGCGAGCAGAGCCTGCTGTGCCTATGCTACTAGGTTGCTTTGGCTGTGGTAGTGATATTTAGGTTCATTGTAGACATGGGTTATTGTGTTGTTTGAAGACTAATGTGAGGGATATTTCGAATGCCATGTGCAGGTTGTGAGGTTGGTCTGAATATAGTGCTTTTGAGTATTGAAGATGTTACTTTGAGAGTTGGTTTGATGGACTAGTAGGTAGCTTACAGCATCCATAAATTGCTTCTGTGGCAGATTCTTGGGAATGTGCCGAGCTAGTTACTTGTGTTAAAAAGCCAGGGTATCAAGGTTTTCGTAAAGGCAAGTCATCCGGTATTGCGTGTTTTCCCTTTGGGAGGGAGTTCCAATGTTTTGCCTTGAATTAGAGAAAGCCGACCTTCCGTATCTCTTTCTGGCGAATCCAGAAGTACGCCATTAGTGGATGTCAGCGTTATCCTTTGTTGGTACAGGATGAACTTTCACTGGAGAAATTCAGCTTCTTTGCCCTGATCGACTCTTAAGGTGATTCAGAGTCCTTAGAGATGGCATTTTGTTTTACCACCTGCTGAGTCTAAAACATGTCTTGCTACTGTGATCTGGATATGTAGTCATTTTTTATTAAGGTAATCCATTATGCTGAAGTGCATGCTATTGATCATAATTTCCTTGTGATAATACCAGCAATATAATGGTGAATGTCCTCTATTGCAAGGTGAGGAAGGTGATTGGCTGCCTTATTGAGCATAGGAGGTAGATCCAGTTCCTTATTAGTGCAGTGATTTGTGGCACTAAGAAAAATCCATTGTCCACGATACACGGCTAAACATCCATGCACCGTAGAATGCAGCTATGGTTATGTTAATCTGGTCTAGCAGCACATATAGCCGTCCGCACTGAAACACCAGACATGCCTCAACACCTCTGCCGCAAGCATTCAATGTGCGTATATTATGACCTGCAAAGCCATGGATCGACAGTTAACTCAGGGCTCAATGGCTAGGATTTAAAATGACTTATTTTACAACTCCAATATTTCAAAGGCTTGGAATGACCAGAATATAAAAAATGGGGCTAATCAAAAACAATCTTAAACATGAGGAGTAATTCCTGATTGCTTGCACAACATAGTCAGTCAGCCCATCCCTCACTTCCCAATGTGTCTGCCTCTTAGTGAAACAAACCATGATAAAACTCAAAAAACTGTTGTACATGTGCTCTCTGTACTCCCTTCTTTAATTACCTGGACTGATTCCCACATGTGTCTATCTCCTTTCCACTTTTGTCTTCCTACTCAACAACAGGCAGCTTTCGGGTTCACTTTATCACTCCTCCTGGCTTTTCTTCAGCTATAATTGGTAATTCTGATTTTCACCAGTCTGGCTGATCTCCACCTTTTGACATAGTCTTAATTTATGCTAAGTAATTTACTTGATGTCACTCTGCTTGCTGTCCTCTTCCTCACTTTCTGTACCATTCTCTTGGCCATTACACTTTGACCCAGGTACTTTTCTTCCTTTCCTGCCTTACTCAGGTGGTATACTTCCATTTTACTTCCCTGCCCTCGAAGATGACTTTTCTAGCTTTCTTAGTGATTCCTATTCACTCTAAAGCTGCATTTCCTTCTGGGATTTCCTTGTTTCTGCAGCACTGCATGATTCTGACATTCTTTTCTCTCTTACATTACTCCTTGTCTTGTCTCTCCATCCCAGTGTTCCCAGGTTTTATTTTCCCTCCTCCCCACTCCAAAGCTATGTTACCATTTATCCTTTGTGATCCCTCCTCCAGGACTGACTATGATGTTCCTCCTCCTCTTCCTACACTTACTAGCAGCCTCTCACGTTCTGCCCCTCCCCTTCACTGCTCCTCACTCTGCTCGCCTACTACCTATGTTTTCTCACCTCACCAAGCCACCACCATCCTACTTATAATTACCACAACCCTGAAATTACATTGCCACAAAATGCTCTCTTTCCGTGGACCCAATAACTGGGTCCTTGAATGATAAATAAGCTCTGGTCAAACACTTGCTCTGTGAATGAATTGGCTGTGGGAATTCAAATTCATGCTCTCTTGAGTCTCAATGATTTGTATTGGCTTGTCTGGCTTCACACTGTGATACATTAAGTAGGTTTTCTCCATGTTGCCCCTTCACAATGATCCTGTAACTATTGTGGCCTGCTAAATTGTCCATTACCAGGAACGTGACATCATATTTGACTCGCACTAAACAATTAGGTAATGCTTGGTAGTGTATCCAGAGGGACACGGCTGTCATGGTCCTGCTTGCGTATCCTGCTGCTGTCAGTCGTTTCACTGGGGCACAAGCCCACTGGTCATTAGAGTTAATCAAATGATGTACCAATGCAATCCTTTCAACATTTGCTACCTGCTAGAGGGTTCTTCAGACTGGAACTTCAGACTGGAACTTCACCATGCCACGGGTAGATTCAGTGTAGTTGGACACATTAAACTCCCTTAGTTCTCCTGCATTTTCAAATTGCTAGAAACTCTAGTTCTTATTTGAGAATTCTGAGGTCTTAGGGCACCAACGAAAGGATAAAGGCAGTCCTACGGTTTGTGTTAATTCTCCTCCTACCCAAAGGCCACCTTGCTGTCTTAGGGACCAACATTCCTCTTATATCTAGCGTGACCTCCCATTTCGTATTCCTTATCCTTTCATCCCAGCACACGCCCATTTCTGGGACTCTCTCACTATTGGACTTCAACTACACTAGGTTTTGATGCAATACTATTATTTATCTGCAAGCTGAGGGGCGGGGACATTGTGGACCCCCCCATGTTCCTCCACCTGACCCTCCGTGTCATTGCAGATTGTGGCATCTGGCCCCATGGTCCATCTAACCCCATCAGTTATCACATCATAGTTGACTTTATCACTGCACTTAAGGTAACAATGTGGTAACTCTCGTGTTCTTGGGTCGGGGGCGGAACAATTGAAAAGGTCAACGTCCACGCTTTCCCCACTACCATTACCAGGACCACATGGACATTCTTTGTTGTCTTCATCCACTGGGTGGGTGACATCAAACGTTTAAAGGTCACATTTCTTCTTGTAGCTATTACTGACACAGTCCAAAGCCCTCAAACCTGTATAGTGAAAAGGAAAGGGATTCAGATCTTATTTTCTGTTTCCAGTTGCAGGAGGCACACCAGATCCATCAAAAAGGGGACCGGGATCTCTTGTGTTGTATTCTGAACTCTTTGCCGAGATAATTGCCATTTTCTTTTGGAGTTTATAAAAAATACAATACAGACAAAGTGACAGTGCACTTTCAAATCCATCTGTTTGCTTGGAGTCAAGAAGCTAAAATCACTACTTTTCTGCAAGCCTTTCTGAGCCCGGTCTCCCACTCAAAGACCTCTGGCCTAGTGACCCAGTCACCACCTGGGATGCCTGGAAGGCAGTCACCACCTGGGATGTCTTGAAGGTTACTCTAGTGTCTGCCATGAGTCTGACCCTCTTGGTCTCCTCGTTCCTGTCTGCACCTTTACTCATACTCACCACACCACTCTTTCATCCTCCTTCCATTCCTGGCATTCTGAAGACACTTCATAACAAGCAGTGCAATACAAAACGCTGAATTGAGAAAGAATTAAAATAATTAAAATACATGCATGTACAGATATGGAAAAGAATGCCTTTACTTTATAAAGGGTGTGCATTATTTTTGTAACACACTAATTATGCTAATCGGACCACCCCCTATCTTATATATCGTTCAATGTCTTTCTTATTCTTCCTCCTCATATTTCCACTTTTTCTGAACATGAGACAGCGAGTAGCTCAATGGGGTCCCAAGGAATGGCCATCACAGGCATATCTCCTTTTCATCCACCCCATCTGATAACCTAGCTTTTGATTACGCTAACATCTGGTGGCATTAAAGCATGTCAGACGATTCAGTTACAAGTGGTGCCTACCACTAATCTGCCCTTTTCGGAAGTTTGTATGTTTCTCAGTTTTTACACAAATAGGTTCATGCTTTGTTAGCTTTATGGATTGTTTTGTTCTCCGTCCACGTTGTTTCTCACCTTATTTGCAAGTTATCACTTAGGGGCTCATTGCGCAATCCCCCATTAATTTCTCAGAGGGTGACCCCAAATGTGAGCACTTCCATGAAGTGCTGGAAATGGACAAAATGTACTGAGTGATACCATCTGGTGGGAGGGGGTGGATTGTCAGCGGTGTGGGCGGGACTGGGGCCAATTGTCAGTAGTGTGGGTGGGACCGAGGGGTGAAGCCACGTGCCGAATGATGTGCGTGCCCCCAATATAGGATGCTGGCTGCTTTGCATACAAACAAAGTGCACTTTGAGAACATAAGAATGACAGCACATTTATCAAACATGGCTGTGCTAATAATTGAAACGTGCATTCCTTCTGAGCATGCAATGCACACTTTGTATGGTGCTCATTTCCTCTGTCAGAATACTCGTCCTGACAGTAAAATGTGTGCAAAACATGAGATATATATACAACTTTGGACAGTTTCATGGTGTAAGTTTGGGCTGTTGAGCAAAGGATGACCTTCAGATGCAGTCTGAGATGTCCTTGCTTTTTGGTGCTCAGTTTCATGCAAAGAAACATTGTGGACCTGATTCATGAAATACTTGCCCGGTTCAAAGTGAATTTGCACTGCTGAAAAGTGACTTTGCACTGCTGAGACAAACCTTGATTCATGGAATTGCTGTCAGTTTCCTGTGCCTTAGACAAGGCGTTCAGGAAACTGCTGTAAATGTTTCTGTGGCTAAAACACAGCACTCAGGAAACTCGCTGCAGTAAGGGGCAGAGAGCTTCCTGAACTCACATATCGGCAGTGAACTGCACGTTTAGAGACTGTGGGCCTGATTCATGGACTATTTGCCTGGTTCAAAGTGAATTTGCACTGCTGAAAAGTGACTTTGCACTGCTGATACACACCCTGATTCATGGAACTGAGCAAAGTGTTTTTTTGACGTAGAAAAGAAGCTTTTTGCCCCTGACTGCAGCAAGTTTCCTGACTGCAGTGTTTAAGCCACAGTAACATTCACGGCAGTTTCCTGAACGCTGTGTCTAAGGCACAGGAGACTCACGGGAGTTGGATGAAGAGAACGTTTTCATCTTGAGGGCAAGGGGCGTTTGGGCCCCACGTTTACATGGAACTGCGCTCCGGCCCAATTCTTCCCCTGCTTCCATGCGCCCAATCCCCTGTGAGTAATTATGATTTTTTGCAAGTTAATGTGCATGCTACCTAACAATCTGGTATCCCATGTGCATGAACACATGTGGCATTTACATGAATTCCTATGGAATCTGACAGCTTTGAGCAACTGCAAAAAAAAAAAAACAGAGGCTGGTGGAGATGCTCCCACATTTCTCATGCTGAGCAGGAGTAGTACGCATTGTGTGTGGTACATTTTCAATCTATGCCACCTCTCCATAAAACGTATTTTAAAATCCACTGTCAAGTTAAAGAGGTCCTACTGCCATTGTATGGCTCCAGCACTTCTGAAAGGAATCCCTTTATCCTTCTTTTTAAAATGACACACATTCGTGCATTGCAAATGCATGGGATTATTTCCCCACACATTCACTTATTTGCACACTCTGGAATAAATACCCCATGCAATCCCAGCACGTCAGCATAATCGATGATTCGAGTCATAAATAGAGAAAACATCACATTATCTATATAAATAAAAATGTAAATGTTTGTTTGTTCAAAATCTTAAATCTCCAAAAGTTCTTCACCTATTTCTTTGAAATTTTGACACAACGTTGCATTCGAATAGGTGTGTGTTTTTATATACCTACTATACATAGATGTCTCACCTGTGACAGGTAAAAACATGCTTTTTTCTGACAAAACAGCACCATCTGTTGGACGTAAAAAAAACACACGCTATACTGAACATTTTACTGCACAACAGCGCCATCTGTTGGACGTAAAAGCAACACATACTATTTTACGATTGGCTCAAATACGTGCCGAGGAAGCAGCAGAGCAACGTGCAGCCAGACTTTAGGATGCACGGTTGCGAGCATGGAAATCGCATTCTGCAGCTTCATATTTGCTTCATTCTCAACAGAATGAACGCGACAGGCTGAGAGTTGTTAAAAGACCTTAACGAGAAACAGCAGATCATCATCAAACACGACTCTGTGCTCAGCAATCACGCAATTACAATCGCCTTGCATTCTGGTACAACACAGCTGATGATTGTAGTTTGAGCCGACAGGTTCTCATCGGCACCATGACTGAAGTGTGTCTTTATTGCAAGGCTCTGAAATTTAATGGAGAACGAAAGGAATGTGTTGTGCTGCCCAGAAAATTAAACTGCCTCCTCATGGAGAACCGCCAGAGCCAGACTGAGCCACATCAACGCGAAATGGGGACAGCTAGTATGTCATACAATCATAAAAGAATGTCTAGTGCCCTCACTTAAAATCAACACTAAAATAAATAATTCACTAATAATTAAAATGACACTTAATAAGTTTCGTAATACAAATACAGGATCATTTCCCAACCCCCAGAGTGTTAAATCAAGTGCATAACCCATGTGTAGAAGATATACAACTGGATTATCAACTGTGTAAACCCTCCAGTGGGGTATTTTCACGTTTCTGATATACTGGGCGGGTGCATGATCTGGACAGTTTTCATGGCTGTCACCCCATCTGCTCACAACATAGCATAACATATGCAATGACACCAACATAGGGTTTCCCTACTGTCATGAATGCATGGCATTCCCACGGAATCCCCCAACTTTTAGCAACAGCGACCATGGAAGAGGCATTAAGGTTTGCTTCCACAACAACATGTGGGTAAAGTATGTAAACCCACGTCCAGAAATGTTTGCATGTATCGTTTGCCCTTTGTTGTGCAAATAACGAATATTATAGAGAGGGGGTGGCAGTGTACAAAAGTCCACACATCGGTGGTCTGATTTGTGTAATTAAAACATAAAAACAAATCAAAAATACCGTTATATATATTTGGAATAGATGGGAGTGTATAACAATAAAAATAATACAAAGTGCATCAGACATTTGATTCAATTGTGCAAGACTCACAGTGACAAACCGAAGGTTGGATGCTGGCCCACCTACGCAAAGTCGTCTTTAGAAACAGAGCGCCCAGTCTGAATCTTACAAGTAGGCATGCAGTCCACAGCCTAGAAGCACTGGCGTAACAGGGACTCCGGGGGGTCTCCACGACCACATGTTCTAGGAGGGAGGCCCCACTTGGAGTAAAAAAAAAAAAATATCCATTTTTTTTTTTTTACATTTCTGTTTTAATTCACTCAGCATTTAAAAAGAAATAAATTATTTCTGTAACAAAAATAATTTCTTTACAAAGGCAGAGTGAATACAAAAAGAAACATTCTTTCTGAAGTCCCGGGGCTACTCCCACCCCATGAGATTAAGACCCTAGGCTAGAGGCCACCATGTCATGGGGTGGAGGCAGCAAGTATTATGGCTCCCCTCATGATGTGTGTGAGCGTACGGTGAAAGAGTGCACACAAATGTATGGGTGGCTGGGTATGCGTGTGTGCGTGTATGGTGAAAGGATGCACACTTAAATGTATGGGTGGCTGCCTTGACGTGCCTGTATGGTGAAAGGGTGCACACATAAATGTATAGGTGACTGTCTGTGTGAGTTAACAGTGAAAGGGTGCACACTTAAATGTATAGGTGGCTGCCTGTATGAGTGTATGGTGAAAGGGTGCACACAAATGTATGGATGGCTGGGTGTGCGTGTACAGTGAAAGGATGCACACTTAAATGTATGGGTGGCTGCCTGGGTGTGCCTGTATGGTGAAAGGGTGCACACTTAAATGTACGGGTGGCTGCCTGGATGGGCCTGTATGGTGAAAGGGTGCACACTTAAATGTATGGATGGCTGGGTGTGCGTGTGTATATATGGTAATTGGTGTGTCTGCTTGTGTTCAGGGGCACAACAAAACCCACATTTCAGGGGGGCTAACCCTTCAAATGTTGGGAGAGGCGCTAACATCATTGTGGTGGGGAGGAGCAAACTTATTTGTGTGGGGGCACCCAACTTCTTTACGCATTTTAATGAGACTATTCTAGTGCAGTCTCAATGTTACAAGCAATTAACTTTCTCCTTTAAGTCTGAAAGCACCCACTTATGGACTGCTGCTAGAATGGCTGGTCTCCTGTTCCCTCTCTACCCTATCAATCACTCCTCTGGCATGCAAGTACTAAACCCACATCACAATTTCAATTGCCTAAAAAATGTGGCATTTGAATGCAGGTACTATCAGTGAAATGCTGTACGTTAGTAATTGCTGGGCCGGGCCCTTGTTAACAGCAAAACCCAGGTGCCGTTTAACATTTGTGTCCTTTTCTGTCCGGCAACTGCTCTGTAGGTCAGCCAGGTCAAGTCAACATAGCCCACAAAAGTGGGTGAGGAAGTGCTGAAGTCCAGTCAGCTCAATGGTGTTGCACCACCACTTGTGTGTAATCCCTTGATTAGGTATTAGTAATCTGCATTAGTGTTATCCCTATTCTTCCTCATCCCAGTACTTGTGTATGAGGCAGTACTTGTGTATGAGTCACTATGCCTCATACAAAAGTACTGGGATGAGGTAGAAATACATTAAGGTAATGCCTGATTTAGCTACCTGTAATCTTCATTACTCCTAGTTCCACTTTTCCTCATTCCAGTGCTTACCTATGAGGCAAGGAGCTTCATATGTAAGCACTTGTACAAGGAAGAGGGACTGGAGGTAATTCTGGACCAAGGAGCCAATTTTGGAGGTTGGGGTAGGGGATGGGAGGGAGAGGGCATGTGTGGGGGGCGGGATTATGCAATAAATCATAATAGTCGGCCATGTCCATGCTAAGCAGGTATGATATGTGGTATTAGTGGCTAGAGAGGCATTTTGGTCATTGCTCAGTTTGGTTTGACTTTTTTTAACTGGGCATTTCTGATAAAGCAGTCCTGCTAAGTGTAATTACCTTGCTAGACTGGCATTTGGGTTTTACCAGTCTAGGTGTTTCTTACTGCGGCATTGTATATTTTTCTGGGCATCTGTGATAAAATTATGATATAATGTGATAAGTCATATATAACGCACCTGTACACAAGTGTTTTAGGCACAACAAGAAAAGGGAAGGAAAACAGAGGGAGGACAAGACACATGGGGCTTCATTACAACCCAGGCGTTAAGGGGTTAATGGCGCCGTAAAAGGTGTTGGCGCCGTTAAACCCTTAACGCCTGTTTACGAGGTCCCTTTGCGGGTTGCACTTTAACGCCTGCTTTTAGCAGGTGTTAAAAAAACCACCCGCAAAGGGACCTAGGAGCTAATTACGGCACGGTAATTTACGGTGCCGTAATTAGTGCCTTCCCCAGTCCCATTGAGCCCTATGGGGCAAAAATGGGAATGGGGAAGGGCCATGGCGGCATTGGGAATTACCGCCCCGCCAACCTTGGAATGGGGCGGCATTTCCCCATTCCACCATGGCGGACTCGTTACAACACCGGCACCAACCATGGTGCTAACAGCGCCATGGTTTAGCGCCGGGGTTGTAATGAGGGCCATGATCTTAGTAGGCATTGGGCCTCATTACAACTCAGGCGTTAAGGGTTAACGCCACCGTTAACCCTTAACGCCTGATTCTGATTTTAACGCCTGCTTTTAGCAGGCGTTAAAATCCATGGCGCTAACCTGCCATGGTGCTAATTACGCCGCCGTAATTTACGGCGGCGTAATTAGCGCCTTCCCCACTCCCATTATGCCCTATGGGGCAAAAATGGGAATGGGGAAGGGAAAATGGGAAATGGGGATTTACCGCCCCACTCACCTTGGAATGGGGCGGTAAATCCGCCATCCACCATGGTGTAAACGGAGTTTACACCATGGTGGTAAAGTTGGTGCACTTAGCACCAAGGTTGTAATGAGGCCCATTGTGTCATTCAGATCATGCAAGTGCGAGAACGAGAAGTGCAAGGGGAAAGGGAAGGGGGAAGTGCAAGGGAGAGGGGAGGGGACAACAGGGCAGCAATGCTCTGAGTAAGTGCAGCCAGGGCAGCGCGGCTCTGGATAGTGCAAGGAGAACAATGGACTGTAGGGTTACAGTTACAGCCCCTAGGTGCCTGGTAGGCCCAGATGCAGTACAAGGGTGACTGATCAAGAAAGAGTCTGGACTCAGTGAGACTGAGGGTAGCTAAGCAACCGGTTGGTACAGCAGACAGGTAGGTCAGGTAGGTCATTAGGGGAGGGAGAGAGAGAGAAAGCAGAGGAGAAGAGGAACGTTTTGAGCTGCTTCTGGAACTTCTGGTGGTCCATTCAAGTTTGGGAGGGGCGGGGAGGACATTCCAGAGGGAGGCACCTGCAGAGGAGAGAGATCCACTCTCTGCCTGGAGAAGCATCTAACCCTTAGGGCTTGAGAAGGAAAGTGTTTTGGAAGAGAGCGTTGGATGTAGTGCGGATGCAATCCCCAGAAAGTTTTGTGGACAATGCAAAGGGTCTTGAACTTGATCCTTGCAGCCACCAGGAGCCAGTGGAGACAATCATGGCTGGAGAGATACAGTCCTTGGCCTTGAGGCCAAGGATAAGTCTCACAGTCCTGTTCTGGATTGTGCAGAGGGTGGACAGTAGAGGAAAGCAGATTGAGAAAGTGGCTGTTGCAGTAATCCAGCCTAGGGAGAACCAGGGTCCGGAGACAGTGAATTCCTGGGGGAAAGTGAGAAAGGTGTTGAAATAGAAAGTATATCATGCCTCCTATTGTAATAAATATATTTAATATTGGCCTACGCCAAGCTGCTCGAAAGCTGTTGCGAAAGAAATCTGTGTTGCAAGGTCCTGACCTTAAATCCATGTAGGCCGCCATTTTAGGTCAAACCGCCATTTTAGGATTCGTTGTTTAAAAGTCACCCTGTGAGCTAAAATAGTGGACGATGTCATTGCAGAGTACAACATGGCCGTCTTAACCTCTGTACATAGCTAATGTGTAATTTGCCTGCAGGACACTTGTTGAGGTCATGAACTGAGACCTTGTCCTTCGCTGACCTATGTGTAGGAGGATTACTCGTGCAATGAAAATTAATCCACGAGCATATCTTGAGACAATGTATTCAAATACTGAACAAAGAACATCTGTTTAACTACATTGTATTAATGTTTAAGAAGGCCTGCATGGGAAACTTTAGAATACACAGCTATTGCATACGCTTGTTGATACATGTATTAAAGGCAAACCAGTTATATGCGGTTATTTGAGACTTGGCACGAACCCTAGATCGGTGATATATTAAAAGAAATATTAACCCGAAGTGGGGCTGGGCATAGCACCCACTAAATGTATAAAAAGCGAATGCATTCAAATGTACAGCGTCTCTCACTGAACACACTGAACCACGCTTGAGTTCGTTGTGTTGTACTGAGGGCCGATAGCTATCTGATTTTGCTCTTTTTTTGTAATTGGATTCAGTATAGAATAAAGTACTTTGTATGTTCCTTTGTAACCCGTGTTCGGTGTATTTCCTTTTGGGATACTCAGCCTTGATATTCTTTTTCTGTTTTCACAAAGGGAAGAGTCCCTTTGAGGAGGTGCAGCTGGTAGTGGGACTTCTTGGTAACGTCTGAGATGTGAGGAGAGAAAGAGAGAGTAGAGTTTAAGATGACACCAGGAATGAGCGCGAGAGGAGAGGAGGCTGAGGCAAGTCTGAAGGAAAGCTGAGTGTCATCTGCATAACTCTGAAAGTTAGAGGAGAAGGTAGAGATCAGGTGAGCCAAAGGGGCCAATTAGAGGTTGAAAAACCAGGGTGAGAGGATAGAGCCCTGTGGAACGCCACAGGTAGAGAGAGGTGGCGGGGTGAAAGGGACCAAGTTGGACCTGGGAAGGGCGGTCCAAGAGGAAGGAGGTCAGCCACTGCATGGCCTGATCCATGATGCCCAGGTTCTCAAAGAGTAGATTGATCAGGATGGCATGGTTGACCATGTCAAAAGCAGAGGAAATTTCAAGGAGGATGAGGACAGAAGGAATGATGGTATCGAGGTTAGAGATCAGATCTTCACAGGTGTTCAGGAGAGCAGTTGCCATGCCTCTGGCAGCTCTCAAACCAGACTGATGGTCATGGATACAACCAACAGATTCACTGTGGAGAGTAAACTGGGAGATGGACATCTTTTCCAGGAGTTTGGCAGAGGGGAAAGTTCCAGTGGGAAAAGAATGATTACAGAAATCGGCCAAGGCTTGAGCAAGGGTGTCAATATGGTCCTTGATGGTTCTAGAGGAGCGGCCGAGCACCTGTTACGACAACACTTCCATAGATGGGACTTGTCTTGAAATCTTGTCAGGTGTTAGAGAGAAAGAGGAGAAAGGAGGAGGAGAGGGAGAGATGGCCAAAGGGGGGCCGAGAGAGGAAGAAGGAGAGGAAGAGGAGATTGTGGACTGGATCTCCTGAGTTTTAGCAGAGAAGCGAGAGACTAAAGCCATATAGAAGGCCTATTGAGGGAACAGGAGAGGTAGAGACACCATCAGGACTGGCCAGTTCCTTGCAGATTTCAAAGAGTTTGGCCTTGTTGTTAGAGGCTGCAGAAACGCAGACTTGAATGTGTGCTCTCTTCTTGATGAGTGTTATTGCTTTGACTGGCATTTTGGTGCAACCAGTCTAGGAATGTCTAATTGTGGCCTGGCATGCTTTACTGTAATGTTATTGCGTATCTACAGTGGTCTACATTGTGCAGCCAGTTGCACATGTTTTCATTGTGGAATGCATTTTTAATAGCAAAGCATTAATGTTCCTGTGCACTGTTGGTGACTTGCATGTTTTGGATTGGTGTTACCCAACAAAACAATAGCAAACACTGTGGCTTTTTAGCCAATTTTTCTCAGAAAGGTGTGCTGTATATTGCATTAAAACACAAATGCATATCTTTATCCTAGTTCAGTGTGTGGCATACCCCTTCAGCAGCATGTTTGTGCGTATTGCGCAAACGTGGTAATTTAGGCCGGCCGAGAGTGTGGTGTGACCCCTGATTTGTTGCTGAGTTGGGGGGGCCCCCTCAGCATGGCTCGCAGGGGGGGGGGCAGATCTTGTGTTACACCACTGCCTAGAAGCCCAATGTAAATCCTCCATTCAGCCAAGAGCAGGAGAACACACAATGTGGAGGTGTTTTAAAAACAAATGGTATTTGCCATACCACATCGGTCTACCGAGAATTCATTACAACAGTGTTTTAACCTCAAAGAATAGCTGAAAGGATAGGTCTGACGTACAGAAAGCTGCCAGAGTTGCCGAACCATCAGCAAGACAACTGGGCCTTCTTTTTTCCACAGAGAGAACTCTTTTTTTTGTGGAATTTTAACACCAAGCACACATTACCTTTCACTCACTAGAAGTTTGCTCGTGGAGAAGCCACTCCCGTCTCCCCGGGGGAGGTCTTCATTACAAAGAATCACTTTCAGGCATTTCCATTTTCTTTGGAATGTCCCAATAGGTATACATTCCAAATGTAGTTACATTAAATCTTGAGAGCTACGATATGCATGCACTGCACGATACAATGAATCTGAGGCAAAGACATGCATGTGGGCCACTCTGCATTCTGCAGCTTTAAAACTTCATTAGATTGATTTCAGCCGATACAAAATGCATTGACCAACACAATTGTGTTGGTCAATGCATATGCATCATAAATCACATGCACTCCGAGGCATTTTTAAAGTGGTTGACTGTGTAATTTGCCAACGTCTGTGTTGCAGCATTGCTTCAGCAGTTCTGGCATGCATCATGTTCCACTCCGCCTATGACATTCAAAGGGGGTCATTACGACCCAGGCGGTAATTACGCCAACTTTACCACCATGGTGTAAACTACGTTTACACCATGGTGGATGGAGGATTTACCGCCCCATTCCAAGGTGAGTGGGGCGGTAAATACCCATTTCCCATTTTCCATTCCCCATTCCCATTTTTGCCCCATAGGGCATAATGGGAGTGGGGAAGGCACTAATTACGCCACCGTAAATTACGGTGGTGTAATTAGCATCATGGCAGGTTAGCGCCATGGATTTTAATGGCTGCTAAAAGCAGCCGTTAAAATCGGAATCAGGCGTTAAGGGTTTACGACGGCGTTAACCCTTAATGCCTGGGTCGTAATGAGGCGCCTGCTATCGCGGGCATTTAATGCAAGCTCTAAACTTTCAGACACTCTGATATGTTTCTGATTACATTTTCTAAGACTAACAGACTTTGTGGAATCATGTGTTAAATAACATAAGGCTTTCCCTAGTTGTATAACTGGAACCAACGGTGATGATTTACACAAGCTGATCACTCTTCCATCCATGTGTCATACCCAGGCACCAGTATGTTGCTGTGCATTTTAAGCCAACATGTGTTAGTCCTACGTCTTTTGCATATCATAATTGTAATTCCATTTTCGTTCTGACAAAGTGAAAATAATGTTTGTCCTTTTTTGGCCCATGTATGCGTTACTCAATTCTAGGACTGTCATTTAGAGCTTCAGCTCTCTACCATAGCTGTTGAATATACATATTAGGGATGCCTGGTATTAATCATGTGCTCTATGACAAGTGGGTCGTGGCAAACGCACCGTCAGACCAACCAGGCACTGCACACATTCATAAATGCAAGCCCTGCTACCAGATACAGTCCAATTATTTGTTTTTGTATATACTAACGTGGCACCTCTTAACTGTTAGTGGGAGTCTTAGTGCTTAATCTAACATATGTGTGCAGTGTATTAATCTAATAGTGACGCATTACCTTTCAGTTAAACTGACAGCAATCATTTTCATAACAGGATAATTAGTCTCGTGCAATTGTGGTTTACAGTTTTGTACTGTAACAGCCTGAAATTGCAATTGAATCCAGTGAGTATTTTGGTATGAAAAACAGTGTGTGCCTCTAGTATTAATGTTTCTTTTGTGTATAGACGATAATTTCATAGACTAGAGAGTTTTTAATGAATAATTGTACAATGTCCGTGTTTACAATATAATTTTGCCCATACGGCACATTTAGCAGTCCACCTCTGCAAACAATAGTGTAGGCTCCAAGATGACGCAGGCATTCTCCCTCAAAGCATTCGATCTCTGGAATCAGTTACCAATGCAGACAAGACTTGCCCCCTCCATCCTACATTTCAAGAAGGACCTGAAGACCATCCCCAAAGAGAGCGTCCCACCAATAGCGGAACCACGCACAGTCTATCTTAGCACATCTAACACTAACATCAGGCTCTCACATATGTAAGAGATTTCAATTAAACATATTTGCAATTTACTTATTCACAGTTGAATTTTGTGGGATTAGCACATTAGTCAGAGAACTACCTTTATATATGAAGTGCTGTGTTTTAGCTGCAGAGAGTGTTAAAATGTATTGATTGTAAGGGATCATTTGATTTCATCATGCATTTGTTTTTTTACTTTATTATGCTTGCCCCATTGATGATATTGGTCTTTTTTATTACAACATATCTTGTATTTTTCTATGGATGATACTGTTAGCGTGGATTCATAATATAATAACAGATGCAGACAGTTCCTTTCATTGAACATTTCCATTGATCTAATGCAGTATTTTCATAGGCCCAAAAGCCAATAGAAAAAATCAACCCAAAGAAGCAATAGTGGAGTGCACGATTTGCAAGAAGAACCATTTTAATGCATGCAAATTATGGCCAGGAGGGTCAGTCAGCACTATGGAAATGAAAACATTCTCAATCTACCCACATTGAGTTACAGTATTTAAGGGAATACACTACAGAATTAGAATACGTTACAAATATCAAATACCTGTTAATCCCACATTCCACATTGGCTCCCCCCTATAGAGATATATAAACACAATATAAATATAATAGATCATTTTGGTTAGTGCAGTACCCCGTGACCATCCCAAGTACAGCCCCTTATGAAGGACCTATTTGTGCAGTCAGTAGAAAATCCTTCATTCTAAAATAGCAGTCCCTTATTGGACAAAACAAGTTCATGTAACTTCTGATGTGCAGTCCTACCAAAACAACCCAATCATTTAGTAGGTGTGAACAGTGAGGTAAAGTAATTAGGCACAGCAATATAATCTCCCCTGAGCTCAGTCAATTTGGTAATGCCAGGCAGTTCTCAGTCCGTGAATAGGTTTACTTCTGCAATTCCCATTATGAAACACGTTGCTATCCCTAGCGCACATTCTTCTGGATGTATCTTGCGTACCAGGTGGCTTCCTATAAAACATAACTGAGGCTGCACTCCTTGGGAATTAATGTCTCATATTTTTGTTGTGCTACCAAGTCATCCTTTTGTAGATCCAGTTGTCACATCAATCCCTAAGGGACAGCATGAACATGATCTAGTTTTGATGTTTTGGTAATGCCTTCCCCCAAGGCTCCGTTCCCAACAAAATATGTCTTTTACAACTATTATCTATTGTCAAAAACACAAACCATTTTTCTACAATTCACTAAAAGCTTCCGGGGACAGCTAAGCCTTGTAACAATTACTAATATGTGTGTTGCACCCTTCCTCCACAGACCGTGGCATTCGGAATTCTCGTTGGGGGAAGAAGAAATCAAGTTTAAATGGAAAGACAGAAGCTCAGAACTGCAGCATAGGCCCTAAATAACAGAAACCCACACACTCTGATGAGGCCTAGTTCACAACTGCAGGACCCTTGCTATTGTGGCAAGAGGCCCTTATGCTAATAGAAACCAGTAACAATGTCTTTGCTGCCTATTTTTCCACCACATGCTCGGTATCCTAAAATGTGGCAAAACTAAAGCAAAGCTACATCCCGTTTGAAAATGACCTGAAACACTGCAACAAATGACAGATGCAGTAACACTGATAATGAGCAAATCTCCATGCTACTAGGACTTTTGAAGCTGGTACTTCCTTCATGTTTTGGGCACTGCACCTGCATTCCATAAGCGCCATCAAAGAATGATAGGACACAACTGGCAATTTTGTTATTACTTGTGTGTGTGTGTGTCAGCTCTGTGAAAATTGTGTCTATTCAAGATGTGTTGAAAAGTGTGTGATGCCTTGTGTGCGAACATGTTCAGCTTCAGCATACAATCATCATAGTGAGGGGAGAACACTAACAATGCTTGACCAAGGACTTTTAGATTTGGCATGCAATGAAGCAATACCCCACAGTTAATGAATCTTAAGTAGCTAATACACAGTGTGGGGAAGCGCCATGCTTCAATACTAGTGACATTTTGAATCTGATGCTGTTAATCTTAAATGGACTACTTTAAGTAGGTTTACATGACTTTATTGATATTGAAAGACGGATCTTGAACTCAATTATCATGGCTTCTTTGTTGAAGTGGTAGTATGATAGAAAAAACCTGTTTGTTCCTTTTGACACAAAATGTATATTTTGTTTGGGTGCCATAATGAATTGCAAGCATTTGTTTATTCTGTAAGCAACATAGTTTCACTTTTACTATGGACTAGGATGAATCTAGCAACATTGTCAGAGCTTGACTGCAGGGAAGTTTCCCTCATGTGGCCAGCGAGAGGCAGAAGCTACTTGACTCTGACCTTGGGGTGGTGTTGGGAAGGAGATGGTCCTATCTCACCCCCTAGCCTTTCCCGTGGTAATTAGATCACATGTTGGCCAAGAGGAGAGAGACACCGACCCCCATGGCACATCCCCTTATGATAGAACATAGACACTTGCATAAATAGCGCTGCTCACTGGCCCGAAAACAGATGTCATTTTGCATTGGCACAGACGCCATTTTTTCTACTAGGCCCGAAAATCATCCCCCTGTAAACTCAGCTCTCCCTTCCCCAGCACCTCGTATGGAGAGCCCAAGACATCGCCACCCCCTGCCAGCTCCATGCGAGCCTTGTTCTCACGGAAGTCCAGCCATTTATTGTTGCAATTATTTAGTAGCACAGAATGTGCTCTCCGCAGAGCTTGAGATCGAAGCAGGCCATAGCACAAGTGCCCATCCATATTCACTAAATTGCTCATGCCCTCTCAACCCCCACCTCGCCAGACCAAAGCCTACCAGTCCCTAATCCCCCAATCTCTTTCATGTTGATACCCATCTGACCCCCTCGTACTGACCATTCCAGAACACCCACCATAGACTTAATCTTGTGCAACAGTATGTTGTCTTCAAATCAACACATTTGTGTTCGTATCATGAGGCATCAGGGAGCATAAATAGTAGATCAAACCCCAAGGGGGAGACACCTGGGAGCGGGACCCCAGTATCAATGAAGGCCTGAATGTAGAGGTCGGAATGCCAATATATTAACCTATTTTCTCTTAGTAAACCCCTTCATGCAAGTATTTTATGGTCACCATTATTCTCTTATTATCAGTTCATGTTGTTTAGCTTAGACAGTTAGTCATTTGTCACATTTGTACTGACCTTCACCTTCCAGTCATGCCCAATCATCAACTTTATTTACATTTCCTTTTACTTGATAACACTGAGATGAGGAAGAGGACTGGAGTAATGAAGATCACTAGAAACGGAAAGCAAATGATGCGTTCTAGTGTTTGGAAATGTTTAACAAGTGCTGGGACAATTAAACACACCACACCTGGAGAGAAGGGGAGACTCGCTTCTCCCGACTGAAGTGCGGATCGAAGAAGCTGCTGGAGGTGCCTTCAGGGGAAGTCAGAAAGTGGAAGGTTTGCGCTCTTGTGCCATGGACTGCAGGAGCTGTCAGGTGAAGAAGGAGGCAACGCAGAAACTGGAGAGCAGACGGGATGCCCTCCCAGCTGGTGTTAGGTAAGATTTCCACAGAGCTGGTAAATCTTCCTTTCCTGGTTCAACCCCAGAACTTTTTGCTTTTCTAGTGGGATATTTTTCATTAATACCTCAGTGAGTGGGAACCTTTTTCCACACTCAGCTAATCTTTAACTCTTTTTATGGGTGTCATTTTTAAGACTCTCCATGGTGTCTTTTTAAAGTTATCATGTTTAACAACCTATTGGCAATAAGTGCCTGTTGTTGCCGGGTAGCCCTAGGGGCTCCCCATTTAACTTTCTTGTGCTAACCTTGAGTGAACTACCGTTCCCAAGGGTAGAATGGATCTTTGGATCCCTTTTACATTTTGTTCTGTGAAACCAGCACACCCCACCTTATGGGGAGTGCTGCTGAGATACAATGTATCCCCTTTCACATTAAAACTGTAACAATTCGGTTCCAGTGACAAGCTTACCTTTAATGGCTGGTGGCAGTGATACCTTTTACTAATTTGGTGCACCTTTACCGCGGGCTGTGATCACAGCTGCAGTAAAGGCACCTAAGAGTGCTCATTTTACCAAAATGGCCCCTGTCTTCTTTTTCTGCCATTTTAGTATTTTTGTCATTTCTTGTTGCTTCTGCTGACATACAGGGCAGGAAATTCCTTTGTGTGAGTTTTGTCTTCGGTGGGAGTCCCCTGGACACCCCGCCCAGGATCCAGTCAGTCTGTAAGCACAGGAAGTGGGGGAGGAGTCCAAAACTTCCCCATCCTTTGTCTTATGCCTTGCTTCAACTGGGACAAATCCCAGTAGGGGGCTGGCTGTCCTGATTGGACAACCAGACTCCCCTTTCTTGTACAATGCGGGGATAGAATGCAGAGGTTGTGCTGTAGTTCCTGATAAATACTGGAAACCTGGAAGTTGAAGTCATGTTGACCACTGGTACATAAAACCAAATAGGATGACGAAGGAAAAGCAGCGGAGATGATTTCCAGCGACCGGAGAGCCTGCTGTGTAACCCGATCCTGCTGCAGCCCTTCCTTCCAATCGACCTGGGGTCTCCGAAAATGACGACCTGAACCAAGAGCCTGATGAGACCCACTAGACTAAAGAAGACCTGTATTTTGAGCCATCCCACGGTTGCTGCGACCATGCGTTCTTGCAATACCCCAATACCCTAGGACCTCCAGCCACTGTGCGAATTCCGAATCTCGCTGAAACTTCATGGGCATCTTGGTGTATCTCCAGAGGCACGAATCAAGTCTGAAAATTCCCCTCACTAGAGTGCTGGACCTTTAAAACAACGAGAATTCAATTTTGATTTTCTGTCTTCTTCTATGCTCTTTGGAAAGACTCCAAAACCGCAGAACCACATTCAGCCACAAGGGAAATCTTGCCTAGAGCCTTCTTCATTGATCCCTGCTGCAAAGTCCCTTCTGAGGTCTTGTGTTCAGTCTCCAGGAAAGGAATCCACTGACTGGGTTTTTGGCTGCAGACCCTGAGGTTCTCCTGCTGCAATCTCTTCTTCCTTGCTGAGGTAATGTGTTGGCTTGGATATATACTTACCTTAAGCCTTTTGGGATTTCTGTGTAGTCCTGGGGTGTTTTCTGTGATTGGGAGGTCCCTCGTCCAGTGCACCCAGTCCCACTGTTAGAATCCTGCTGGGGTGTCTTCTGTGAAGCCCCTGGACCCTCTTCTAACTCTAAAAGTAAAGTACTCACCTGTTTGCCCAGTTTTCCTAAGGAACTCTGACTTTTGCTACTAAAGAACTTATTCTAACACTGCCTGTTGGTCACTAGTCCTAGTGACCCCCCCTTCTGCCACTGAGAACACTCATGCTGCAAGAATAAGGGAAAGACTTTGAAGGGATTGGGACTTCTGCCTAGAAAATACATCAAGTGTTTTACTTACTTGTAAAGAGTTGGTTGGTAACTGTAATTCTAAGAGTGAACAGTTACAAAAGTTCTTACTGATCTTGAATGTGTGATGCACTATTCTTAAAAGCATGGTTAACATCTTTTCTTCCTTAGCCAGTGTTTTGCCAGTCTAATAGAAAGTACATGTGAAGGTATTTCACTCTCCTGTGATTAGGTTGTGCCTCTTTACAAAAGTAATGTGTTGGTTTCACCAGATTATTCCTGTTAGGATAACTGTATGAGTGTCCCCCAACTGGGTCTTGCTTCCCCTGACTTGCTGTTAGACTGTCCTTAATAAGTCTATATTAGGTTGTTGCCTACCTAGAATAACTATTCAGTAAAGTGTGACATTGGGTTTTATTTTCCCCTTCATTGTGAAGTTATTTTTATGTAGGTTTTACTTACCTTGTGTTAGCTGTGTGCCATCCAAAATAAGTTACCAGAGTTATTGCTTACCTCAATCTGGTGTTCCCTGATTTCAAAAGCATCTGTAATGGTATATAACATCCTTAGGTTTTACTCACCTGGTATAACTGTGTGTTATGACAAAAGTAGTTGTAGGTTTTTTACTGCACCTAGGATAAGTGTTTCACTATTCACCAAAAGTATATTGTCCAGTTGACTGTTTATGTGATTTGTTACAAGAGTCACTGTACAACTGGAAGGGCCTACCGCCCTTGTATTACTGAATGTAATCTGAAATTAACCATTGGTCTTTTACTCCCAAAGAATAGGCTTGACCTATACTAAATGTTTATAACAAGGTTTTGACATCCCTAGAACTACTGTTAGGTGTTAGGTGTTCCAAATAAGGTTTATACTTGGGTATGTGTGCTTTCAAGTATAGTGTTGTGTTTTTATACTGTGGTTATAATGTTTTAGTACTTACTTACCCCTAGATTTATCTGGGCCTACCTGTATTTAAATAAATCCTTTATTTTTATAATACATAGATTTTCAGTGTTTCTTTGGATCATTTGTATTACAATTTCACTTGTACTGTGTCTATTGCCCTCTCTCCTTTCTAAGATAAGCCTGTCTGCTCTGTCTACGCTACTCTGTACTCAGGTGGTACAGCCTTATTCTAAGAGTGGAGTCTTGTACTGCCTCAGTTGAATGGTTTTTCTAAGCCCTTAGTTGGACTTCAGAAAAATGTCCTAACAGCTGGCAAGCAGGTTGCAGCGAGAATGATGAGGCAAAATTGATGCCAAAGTAGCCGAGAGAAACTGATGATCCCAAAGAGCAAGGTTGGGATGCCGGGGTTCTTCATGGCAGATACCGCGTACCATTGATGCGCCTGTTAAGCCCAAACAAGGGATCTGGGACACAGGCGTGATTGAGCAAAGAAAACTGACATGAATGAAGAGGGATGCATACCCAATATATGAAAAGTATAATGAAAGAATCTCTGAATTATATAAAAGAGAAGGTGATTACTGATGAGAAGTATGAGTCTGGGACCAGCACCCAAATACTGAACCAATTAAAAAAGGTCCTGGCAGGAGAGTAAACCAGGCATATTGTGAGTCTGGGACCTGCACCCAAGTAGCAAAATAAGAAAGTCCTGGCAGGAGAGTAAACGAGGCATACACTGAGTCGGGGACCCACATCCAAGTGGTGAAATAAGACATTGCTGCCAGGTAGTAAACCAGGCATTTAGCGATTTTGGGACCCACACCCAAAAAAGCTAGCTAGACTTGAAAAAGAGGGAAGCAGTTTCCTAACTGTGTGGAAGCTAGGTGATGGAAGTCTCCCTCCACTTTTTGCTGTGAGAATGTCAAGAATGCTCACAGGACGAAGCATGCCCCTAGAGCTTGTGAATTGTGAAATTGTGAAGTCTGTAAACTGTGTAAAGGTCAAGGAAACTCAGGGTAAGAAGCATACACTGTGAGCCTGTGAATTGTGAAACTGTGAATCCTTTAAACTGTGGGAAAGTCAAGAAAGCTCAGGAGAAAATGCAAATCCCTTGAGCCTGTGAATTGTGAAACTGTGAAGTCTATAAACTGTGGAAAGTCAATAAAGTTCAGGGGAAGAGGCATAACTTTGAAAGTTGTGAATTGTAAAAGTGTGAAATCTGTGAACTGTGGAAAAGCTAAAACAGCTCAGGGGCAGAGGCATACTCCTTGAGCCTATGAAATGTAGAACTGTGAAAATCATACCCCTTTAGATTGTGAAAGGGTATAACCCAAAAGCAGATCAAGAGACAAATCATATATCTTGATTTGATGAACTGTGTAAACCTGAGGAAACTCAGGGGAAGAGTCATCCCTCTTGGTAATGTGAAAGAGAAGAACATCGAAAGCATAGAGAAATCCAGAGGAAGGGAATACCCCATTTTAACTGGTAGAACTGTGTTGGTTTATTTTACACTTTTGAACTTTATGTTGGAACTTTGGAAAGGAGCTGAAGACCATCAGCTAAAAGACATTTTCCGCTTCACGTTATATTGTCTTTCGTGTGTGAGGGTCTCGTTAGGATCTTGGACACAGGACAGAGAACCTATTGTTTTGAACATTCTGACATGGATGTTCCTTAGTTTTGTTGAGGCAGGGAAAACCCTCCTAGAGTTAGGGATAGGTAGGATTTCCCCAAGCATCTATTTAATTTTATCAATACAAGTCTATATCCATCACCATAATGCCACTCTGTCTGAGTCTTACTCTTGATCCCCTACAGGACACAATAGAAATCGATTTAGGAACTGATTAATGACCTAGTCCAAATATTTTTCCAGTTCTCTGGGACCCAAATTATATGGCTAGATATTTGACTTAAATTGAATGATTAAAACATTGTTTGTCTTATGCTAAACCAACAAGGCTCTGTACTATGCAATAGCGGTTTGCAATTGTCAAATTTTGACAGTTACGTAAAGGGATGGGCTGATATTTAGACTCTAATCCAATAACTATCATGGTATAAAAAACATGTATGCTTCTTGTATTAGTATCTTTCCTTTGTATATCTAACATGAATGTTGGACTCTCGTAGACCTGAGAACTTTAAATGAATAATGTCCCAATGTTCATATTTATTTATTTATTTATATGTGTTTAACACGATGTAGCCTGCAGGCATCAGGGCGCACATAGACACTCAATTTAACGTGGTCTGCACCGCACATTTATCAGACTGTCTCTGAATACAATATTATATGTTTCATAATGTTGTAACCATTGCAACACTATTTTCATTTGTGTGGCACAATGCTTCACAGCACAAGCACTCACTGTGTTCCTTAGCATTACAACATTAACTTGAGCATCTCCCAATTTTAAGAAATTTCAATTAAATATTAATACAATTTACTTAATCGCAAGTGAATTTTGTCTATGTAGCACATTAAGAAGATTCCTTCAGACTATTCCTTATGTTTGCAGCACTGTGTTTTAAAACACATGAACTCATGGTGTCCCATAACTTTGGGATTGGTGGGAGCAGCTATTACATTATTTCACCAACATAACTATACTGTGTTAATATATTTAAGAGGTTAGTAGCATACAGCATATTTTTCAGTGGCACATCAGTAACATTAATCCTTGCTGCAATTAGAGAGCTAGAATGCATATATCATCGTAAAATGATGTCCACATTTTTTTTTATATTTTTCAGGCTCAATATAAACCAAAATCATTTTAAGACAGCATCCACTGCACTATACAAGAAATTATTAGATCATTTATTATAAGATGCTGAATCTGCGCTATAGGTGCATAAACCTTAGCCGAATTAAAATTGGTAGAAGAGTTTAAGATTACATTTTCATAGGCCACAAAATTGCTAGCAAAGCTGTAGGTGCCTAAACACAGTGGGGCTTGCTGAAAATTAGAATACAAAAATAGACATCAACAGCAGAACTGCAAAAAGAAAAGATTCATAGTATGCAGGAGAATGTGGCATGAGCGAGATGAAACGTGAGAGGAACAAGCAAGTTCCGAAGCAAGAGAAAGCTCAATTTTACATCTATGATAGAAGATAAGGGAAGCAAAAGGAATGTATCTAAGAAGTTCCCAGGCAGCATGGTATTGTGCCAATGGAATGCTGTTCAAAGGTCAACATGGAGCGAAGGAAAGAAGCTGGAAAATTACACAAATTAGCATTAGCATGTGACATGGTGAGAGGTGACGTCACAGAGAGAGGATGGCGTAAAGTAATGGATAATGTATAGATGGGCAGATAGGGAGGACGAGATATGAAATACAGGGGAAGAGGGAACACACGAGAAAGGAGGAAGGAGATGAGATGTGCATGTGGTGTTTTGGGCATTGCTGGTGGGTGCTGATTTGACAAGGACAAACTGAGGCCTGTGGTGGGAAAACAGTGTTCTGAAAGGAGGCTGTCCTGATTGGGCGAGATGATCAAAAGAGAGACAGTCCATCCAAGGCTAAGCTGCAGGGAGACAGGAGAATCATTTATATGGTGAGTAAGAAAAATAAATACATGAATACATTGCCTCATGCAGATAATTGCCAAGGTCATCAGATTTTTGAAAAAATAGTGTTTTATTAACCTTTACAGTATCAAAATAGCCTGTTCGAAATTTGAGTGCATGATTTTTCTTTTATCGCAGAGGTTTAAAAATAAAACAAGACATCCTTTGGCAGCCCCTGTTTATGTTTACACTCTTGATTTGCAACCGAAAATGCCCCAGCTCTATTGGCTCGTCTCCCTCAGCTCAGGCCAACTCCCACCTTTCGTGCTCGGCTCAGCTTGCAACCCAGAAGCCTTTCATGAACCCAAGCGCACAGATCTCCTATCCGCGGCCTTCACAGCGATCTCGGCCAGGCTTGGCCAGGCTTGGCACAAACTATTACAGTGGATACAGTTAATAATGTTGTGTGGAAGTACAATCAGTTGTTATTGTTGTGAGGAAGTTAAATCATGTGAAATATGGCTGAGGTTAGCATATTGGATTCACAGGCTCATGCAGAAGGCATTTTATTCAGATTAGGGACAATATCATCTGAGACATTGAGTACTTGCAGTGTGCGTTTAATTTCAGAGATTGAAAAAGAATCACAAGATCTTTTATTTGAAGAAAATACTATATTTCACAAATGTCTGGTTAATTTGTTTGACTGCAGTGAGTGACAGGAAATTACAAAATGATTGTGTGATTCGGCTGGTTGCCAGGTTGTGGTTCATCTTGCAGAGAGTACTAGATGTTCGAAGTCAATGATGTAACAAAATGAATTGGCAGAATTACAAAAAAAGTGAGCTAGTCAGAAAATGGTACAGACAGTGACCGGCAATAATTGTTACAGCTCCAAGTCAGAAGTCAAAAGCTAATGCAAGAGCTGATACAGTTACAAATTCATTGTCAGCAATGTAATACAGCACAAAGTTAATTGGAGATAAAAATAACCAAATTCAGAAATATTCAGAGCTTTTTGAGCAGTGAAAATGCAAGGTAGAACATACTCAAGCTGATGGTGAAGATTATATGGTATAGATATAATCAATGTGACAAATAAATCGACAATTGTTAGATGTTTGGATGACTAGGTCACTGACTCAATGTCAGAAAGTGTTAAAAGTCTGTAATAATTACTGGTTATAAGGGACAAGTCATAGAAATTAGGGCATTAATAGCCAGGTTAAAATGAAAACAAAATTGAATGTTTGCAGCTCAGGATTAGGGCATGATTTGCCCTGATCACAAAGAGGCTTGTAGAACAAGGCCAACTGAGAGTGAAAATAGTGCACATCTAATTGAGGAGTGCGCTGAAAAGCTACATTGTGAAAATGGAAGAGGAAGGACACCAGATGAACTTCATGGTTTTAGACAAGAAAACACATGCATACAGAACCAGCTAAAATGAGAAAGTCACTTAAAGAGATTGTAAAGCCCTTTACGAAGGATTCTGATGATTCCATTGATGAACATTTTGACCAGGTCATACAGATTTATTGAACACTAGATGTACCAAAAGAGCGTTATACAAGATTCTTCTCTTGACAATTCAATGCAAAACATAGCTAGGTTTTTGTGTTGCCTAACCGTGCAGAAAAATATATCCTGTGATAAGTTAGAAATTTGTTCTAGCCATACAGGTCACTACAAGATGCAAAGTGTACAACTTAGGAATAGTCAGCAGGCCATAGAGGAGTGCCCCATAAAATGTCTTTACACACTAGGATGGGCCTTTATCAGGTTTGACGCAAATTGTAACATTAACTAGAATGCATTCAATCTCACATTTTTTCTGCAACCATTGCTGCGAGCTATCAAGTGTTTTCTCAAATTAGAAAAGCATGCCGTGGGTGCAGGATCAAAGGATCAAGAAAGGTTTCAGAGTTTAGAGACACAAGTGGGGATGCTTGTTGAACAAGTTGATAGACTGTGTACTAGCCAATGAAATCACCAACAACTGACAACCCAGAATGAGTAGCATTAGAGTGACATTGTACAAGAGACCTGTAGGTGACTCATCATACACACACCCCAACCTGGCTAGCAGATGCAAAAAAGCACGCTGTCAGACGGTTATTGATGCACAGTAACTTAAAATCTGAAAATAAGGCATACCAAGGCATTTGAAATAAGAACACACACAAGAAAGAGGTGTGGTTTAACCTATAGCCATGCCAAGGTATTGACTCTTTTCAGGAGTGTGAGGACAGTGAAATACAAGGGAAACATACACATGTTTGCACCAGCATGGGAGTGGAGACCAAAGAACAGCAAAAAAGAAAACAAATGAAAGGACATTTTATGGCAACTGGAGAAATGCATCACAGTGGTGAGGATGCAGAATGGGGTACTCACAGCACAGGTTTTGAAAGAGATAGTGTTAATTTAGATGATGAGGCTTAGGACCATAATGTGCAATATTGTATTGGTATTGGATGATCCAGTTACAAATTAGAAGGGAGAACACAGATCACAACAGAAATAAATGAAACAGGAATAAATGAAATGAGCAATGAGGAGAGAAAGAATGGAAAAATAAAATTAATGGTGCTCCATTCCCCAGGGATTCTAATGTTGTAGTATGAAGAAAGAATTTAGGAAAATGTAGAGAAAATAGGTAAGGAGTTGGGTGTCACGACGATTGAGTCTCTTACTCTCGGAGGCTAGATGATAGCAAAGTTTCAGATAGACTTGCAGGATAGCAAAATACATTTAACAAAACAGGAAAGTGTGAACCAAAACAAAACAAAAAAGTATGTAAGGTATCATTTTACATGCTCCTTTGCTTGGCAAGAAGTCAAGCAGGCTCAAAGAGAGTAAGACCTAAGAACAGTAACAACTCAAATTTTCTATCTATACTAGATAAATGTAAAGACTAATATTATGCCGCTATCATAGTATCATAGCCCTGCCCACCTGGTGCCTTCTTGCCTGCCGCTCTTTTTCACCACTTAGCATGACCCGCCCACCTGGTGCCTTCCTGCTTGCCGCTCTTTTTCACTACTTAGCAAGCCCCGCCCACCTGGTGCTTTCCTGCTTGCTGCTTTTTTTCACCACTTAGCAAGACCCGCCCATCTGGTTCCTTCGTGCTTGCCGCTCTTTTTCCCGACTTAAGGAGCCCTCTGGCCTCTTTTCCTTTGCAGATGTGGAGTAGGTGCATGTGGATCTAGGTCACCTGGCCTAAGCCCCGCCCACCTGGTGCCTTCCTGCCTGCCGTCCTTTTTCACAACTTAGCAAGCCCCGCCCACCTGGTGCCTTCCTGCTTGCCGCTCATTTTCACCACTTAGCAAGCCCCGCCCACCTGGTGCCTTCCTGCTTGCCACTCTTTTTTCCTACATAAGGAGCCCTCCAACCTCTTTTGCTTTGCAGATGGGGAGCAGGTGCAAGTGGATCTAGGTCACCTGGCCTAAGCACCACCCACCTTCTTAGTCCTACCTCTTCCTTCCTGCTCTTAACTATTAGATCAAGGGTTTCTCTCATGGGCGTCCAAAGCGAAGGGCAGACGAAGAAAAGGGCAATTCCTGTTTGGACCTGTTCGGACCAGGAGGACCCAGGGCCTGACCCCCTGTTCATACAGCAGGTAAGCATGCACCAACATGTGTTACTCCCTCTGTCCTCACAGGCCATCCCCACCCCCTCTGGTCCCCCCATGATGTTCCCTTGTGCCCCCACCATTCTCGCACACAGGTTTTGCCTGTTTTACTTGATTCTTCTACCCTGCTCCCCCTAACCCCTCTGAAGCCTACTTCTGCAGGAGTCTGTCCTGATAAATTCTGGTTTCACCATCACGTCTTGTGGCCAATGCTGGATTTGACTTTTATGGACTTCATTCATTCACGGTGCGTCACCCTTTCTCAACTCTCATTCTGCACTTCCTTTGTATCTTGTACTGGTGGCCCTGAATCATGCTGTTCCCATCTTCATCTTGTATCCTAGCTTGCAACATTATGTGTTACTACTGACTTCTGCAATTGTATTCACTCTCCCCTCTTCCTTCTCCACTCTTTTGACTGCTCTCTGTTCTCTCCTCCTTTCCCTTGTCCCTTTTCCTTTCTCCTCCCCTTACTTTCTTCTTTGCACTTACTCTATCAGAATTGTCTCTGGACCTAGTATGATAGCAACCTCGTCTGTCTCCTCCCCCTCCCCTTACTGTTCTTTTCCTCCCCACACCCCCTCCAGCACTATCTGAAATGTCGTCATGTCTAGTATGATAGTCGCTTGTTTTGCTCCTCCCCTACCTTTCTGCACCCCTCTCCCTCACCTCTTGTTTTTCTCTGGCTCTACCAGAAATGTCGTCATGCCTAGTATGGTAGTCGCCTGTCTGTTTCCATTTCCTTCCCACTCTCTCCTCCCTTCCTTATCTATGTCTTAGCTCTTGCACTATCTGAAATGTAGTCAGGCTGAGTACGATAGTTAATTTCACATCCTTACTGTTCATGGCCTGTAAGAATGTAATTGTATTTTCCCTTGTTCCCTCCCTTGCCTTGAAGCGCTTTGAAACACATTGGCCCTCATTACGACCCTGGCGGAAAGTAACTGACCTGACCGCCATAGCGTAAATAGCGTTTCCGCCATTGCACGACGGAGTAAAGTGCGGCTAATTCCGACCCATCGGGCACGAGCACTACGCCATGGCGGAAGTGCAAAGTCCGCGATGGCGGAAATGTCCCCAAAACGCCCCTCACCGGCGTCGTACGGCGCCCTAGGTGCAATTCCGCCACCCATCATAGCGGTCACCGTAATGAGCGGTAATCGCAAAATACGGTGACCGTAAATATACGGAAACGGAAGTAAAAACATGGGCCCGGAACGGGAAACAGCCCGCCGTACACCTATAAAATCAGAATCCCAACACAACCATCAAAAATCCTACCCTGAGACACATCCCAACCCGTTAGCCACCCTAGTGAAAACAATAAAAATGGGAAAAGTTGCAAAAAAAGCGTGCGACCGCAAGCGGCAGGCCCACTTCTCCCATGAGGAACTCACCGTGCTCACAGAGACCCTCCAGGAGAATGCTGCCGTCGTCTTCTCGACGCAAATGACCAGGACGGCACTTGCGAACAAGAAGGCCATATGGGCCCTGGTGGCACAGCGGGTAAGTGCGGTGGGGACCGCACCCCGCAACCCACAGCAATGCAGAAAGCGATGGGACGACTTGCGGATACGCGTACGGAGCATACTATCAGCCAACCGTAACATTGCCACAGCTACCGGGGGAGGATCGGAATCACCCATCAAGTTGACCCCCTGGGAAGAAATCTGTGCCTCCACCATTGGAATGGAGAGTATAGAGGGAGTCGGAGGGATGGAGAAAGGAGTGCAGACATCCGAAGAATCAGGTAGGTGGGCCAAATAAAACAATGCTAAATCCACAATGTCCAATCATGTGAAGTACCATGTGTCCACATAGTGCAACAGAAACACATGTCCAGGAGAACGTCCACATACATTGGCCTGATAGCGCACTTTAAAAGTCACTTTAAATACATAAATAATTAAAAATCCTAAAAACACCCTCTACACGTGCAGCATGCACACCCTAACTGCAGGCTGCAAAACAACTGCATCCTCAATCCACACAAAAATGAAACCACCTCCAAGGCCCTGACCCAAATCACCCTCAGGTACCACCCCGATGCATGTGATACATTGCCATTCCAATTTCCACAGACCCATAAATAACGCTTGCCCTCCTTTACTCCAACACAGGGTCCGATTCAAACGACGAGCTTCAGGACACCCCTACCAGCACACCTGCAAAGAGGGCCAAGACCAACGGCCAAAGACCCTCCACCTCAGCTGCACGGATCAAGACACGGCAGCAGCACAAATCAAGTGGCAGCACACAGGAGGGGACTTCAACTGGCACCCCAGCAGCCAGCATGCCCACAACAGCAGCACCACAGGTCCCCCCAATGGATGCCACAGAAGGCACTGCTTCTGGTGGCAGCAGCACCATAGGTGACACTGCATTAATGGCAGCATGCTCCGACACAGAAAACGGTGCTGTCGATGTAGGATCCATCCATGACCTGTCTCAATCCCCCTGTTTGTTTCATCCCGTACACCATGAGGATACCACGCAGGGGCACCCACAAGACGACGACTGGCCATCCCCCACAAGCCCTGTGGCAAGGCAACATGAGGTGATCAGCCCCTCTGTGACACCACCGCAAATGGGCATGGCCCAGCAGAGGCAACAGTCCCTCGACCAGGTGATCGTGCAACAGCAGCAACTGGCCACGCTCCTCAAGGAGCATGCTGATGAATGTGGGGGTACTAAGGCAGCCATAGAAACATCAACTGAGACACTTAGGTCAGAAATGGAGAGAAGTACAGAGACACTAAGGGCACAAATGGAGAGAAGCACCGAGAGCCTGAGGGGGGAACTGCATGCGACGTCCAAAGACGTATGTGCTGAACTTGCCGCTGTGCGCCGTGTGCTCACTGAGCTCTCACAAACCCTTAGGGACATGCATGGACATGAGCAGGCAGAGACATCATCCGTTGCAAGTTCCGTCCAGGGCAGCCCCCAACGTAGATCTGGGAGGAACCTGCGCTCCACAGGCAGGGGTGCCCCTGATACCCGGAGAGGGGGCTTGCAATAGCGTCTGCCCACTGACAATGAGCATCTTTGGACACTGGTGTTCGGGGGGGAGGTAGGAGGGTGGAGGGGGTGTGTTGGGCTTTCTTGGGTGGCGGGTCGATGGGGTAACATAATTTCACATATGCTATAAACATTTCACAATCATCCAATGAGATGTGTGGACATTGATCTTTGTGTACGAGGCCTTTATAGGCGTACAGTCCATATTGTGCATGTTCCAGACACACACAGTGCCACAAGTCCCGTGTCCATGTATCAGCCACCAGGCGTGAGTGCTAGAAGCATGAATCTATGATAATCTGATGAATTTCACGGCCCTCCTGTGCCTCGCAGACTCCTTGACGTGCTGCCACATCCCCACCCTCATCATGACCATCTTCAGGTGCTTGCAGTTCTGCGTCAGGGGGCATGGGCACATTTCTACGTACGCACATGTTGTGTAGCATGACACATGCCATGACCATCTTTGCAACCTTCTCATGGCGGTACAGGAGTGCCCCGCCAGACCTGCTGAGGCAGCGGAAACGAGCCTTCAGTAGGCCGAATGCCTGTTCTATGACTACACGGGTACGTGAGTGGGCATGGTTGTAGTCCTCCTCATGCTGGTTCTGTGGGTTCCGGAGTGGTGTAAGGAGCCATCTCTTCAGTGGATACCCGGCATCACCTGTATGTGGACAATAAAGGATGTTTGTGGAATTACATTGCTACGTACGCGTCCCCCCCCCCTTCCTGCCAGGTCATTGCCGCATCACATACCCCACATTATCATGCATGAAATGAGACTCACCGAGTGGCCAGGATCTGTTCCCTGCGTGTCGCTCCATGTAGCGTGGTATTGTAGAGTTCCTCAAGACCATAGAATCATGGGTTGATCCAGGAAATCGGGCACAACAATGTGTAATGATCCTGTTGGAGTCACACACCATTTGTACATTAAGAGAATGATATTGTTTTCAGTTGCGGTACTGGGCCTCCATGGCATGTGGGACAACCAATTCCACATGGGTGCAGTCGATGGCACCAATGCAACCCGGTATGCCGGCAAGTGCATGGAATCCCACTTTTGTGTTCGTAATTTCCTGCTCCGAGCGTGGTAGAGAGATGTAGTCGTCTGCGTGCTTCAGGAGGGCATCGAGCACTTGCAATAGTGTCCGTGACAACAGTGGCTGTGAAATGCCATGCAACTGTCCGACTGTGTGCTGGTAGGTGCCTGTGGCCAGGAAGTGTAGTACAGACACCACCTTCAGTAGGGGTGGGATGGCGGTTGGGCTATCTATCATGCTGGCAAGGTCAGCGTGTGTCATGTCCACAATGGCGGTTATGGTGTCCCGGTCCAAACGGTAGAGGGTGTGGATCTGCTCATCAGTGAGGTTGAACGGATGAGCTCGGAGGCATGGGATTGCGGGCTGCCTGCGTGGTGGTAGTGGCTGTGCTGGTGGGCCTTGCTGGCCCTGCCTTGCCCTCCTCCTGCGTCTCCTCTGTGCGGCCGGTTGTTGTAGTAGTTGGTGTTCGTCTTCTTCTTGAAGTTGGAGTACTTGCAGTGCTATCAGGTCCCCCAGGGCCAACATCGCTAGTCCTGCCGGTAGCATTTTGGAGTGGGTGTGGTTGTGGGAGGGGGTTGGGTGTGCAATTTATGTGTTTTCAGGCAGTATAGCCTCCACCTGTGGTGATTCATTCCACCTGTGCAAGCTGCAATCCCCTTTGGGCGAGCACGTCCCGCACACAACGCTGCAATTCGACGCATGGCATCTTGCTATTACAATCATGTATTTAATCCCGATGGCAGTGGAATATTGGTTCATATGTTCATTCTGCTATGGTCCCATTGTTTCACATACTATCTTTACAGTTGCGAACAAACCTGTGAAGGGTCAGTGGAATGTAGTACTCGATTAACGGTGGACCCTCATGCAGCACTGTACCGAGGTTCACCGACGGGCGGGGCGTCCCATTTGTGAGTGAAGGCAGTTGCCATTTGCACACACTGCCGCACTACATGGATGAATTTGTGATTTCAAGCGGTCACAGATGCCTTTTCGACGTGATGTTGCAAATGAGGAATTCGAAGGACAGCGCTTTCGGTTTTCAGCTAGCGGCGAGGAGACGCCCACAGGTCTGACTGCAAATATAACGTTCTATTGTTTAATGTCCTTGGGACAGGGGCCATGGCGAGAATGCAATGATTGATATGAATAGTATGGGATGCGCAATAGCGTAGTGGACGATAAGGCAGGACGTTCCCAAATACATGTTACTTCACAACACTAGAATTCCGGGCTGGAGCACAGTGGATTTTGCAGACTGCATTACGCACAGACTCAATGGAAATTTCACATGTTATGTGAGTAAATAATCAGGCGTTTTCATACCGGGATGAGGGAATGATGTATGGATGCATGGACAGATGATTTAATTGAGAGTTTACCATGTACATGGCTTTTTGGAATCTATCCACTTCCCCTGCGCCATGTGATGCAGAGCTGCCATAGTGGGACCATCGTCTATCTGCCCTTGTTGAACCCTCCCTGTCTCGACGCGCCTTCAAACACTTGTGTCTATGCACGTTACTAATCCCATCTAAAGGATTCTGTTTTAACAGACGCATGCACACAAAGACTCGTTTGTAATAGTGTTTTCACCTCGATTTATATAGTTATGATTCGCAAGTGATTTTTGGGTGGGAATAATCCTTTTGAGTGGGCTAGCATGCATATGGCTGTAGATTTAGTGTGATCATTGAAGTGAGTAATTCAAATTAAGTTCTGATGCCCATACCATTCTTTTTCATTTCATTTGGGTGACAGGTATCTCCTCCCCTTTTGCCGCTGCCATCTGTATGCCACTCCTGCAGATGGCTTTTACTCCCGACACCTGCTGCTTCGTGTTAATCAGTGGAGCACCATTACGATCTTATGGGACGATCGCCAATGGGCCACATGCCCTTACGCAGTACTAGTGGCTAGGAGCAACATATCGACCTTTCAGCTGGACTAGTGCCTACCTAATGGGACGGCCCTGCGGTTCTAGGCGCTTCCATGTTGCCTTTTTGAACGTGAATGTAGCCCCTGTGTACCATGAAGGAACAGGGCGTCACACAAGAAGAAGCTGGTCATTTATTGCGGATGCAGCCCACAATAATGAAATATATTTTGGAGTTCATGACCTAATAGCTCTATGGGCTTGGTGATTTTGTTGTGCATTACATTTCTATTATGTTATTAACCGTGTAGCGTTATTCTTTGCAAGTAATGTAGCATATTCCTATTTGTGGAGCGATGTATTGTGAGAAGATCTGCATTGGGTTCCGGCTTCTGAGTATAGTTGCGTGGTACTGTACTTGGCGCGTTTGCCTACGAAGCCCAGTGAGGTCAGGGATAGGGGCTGCCATTATGACTGTTTTAATGATGTCATGCTCAGGGGCGGGGGATTAGCTTTTGTGTAACAGATGCCGGTCAGCCAGGTGGATTGGTGGAATGATGTGATTATCAGAATATGGCTGGTCACAGGTGCCTGTGTTTGCGTGCGTTTCTTGGAGGGAGACTGAGGTCATGTCCATTGGAATAGCTTCTGTATTCGTGCCATCGGTGCCCTGCAGCTCCCATTGGCCCCTCTTGAGATGGGCCTGGCTGTTCAGTCACTCTGCCAACTTGTGTGGTACATGCTTATGCTGATGGTTGGTTTGTTTACTGGCAAGAGTACAGGGCTGGTGCAGTCTCCCTCAGGTTACTGCTTTGAATGTTGCCTTACATTGGTGTCAAGCGATGGGGGCCTGTTGTTGTTTTGTCTCATATTTCAGTTCATATTGCTGTACTTGAGCCTTCACATGCCTGTGCTGCATCAGTACGGCAATGGTGACATGGCAAATATGGATGGCCACTCACAAGGCACTTGGAGCCCCTACATTCATTTGTTCGTTGGCATGCATGGGTGACTTGTACATTTCACTGGTTGCATTGTGTGACTTCATTGCACCTACGAGGAGTTGTGCAATGTGGCCAGGGAGTGTTGTACAGGCACTCAGTAGGGCCATTTACGGTTGGTTCGCGTTGCCGTACTTCTCACCATGGCGGAATGGTACTTTCCGCCATGCTTGATGGCGTTAGGTAAATGTCCGCTAGGGTCAGAATTCGCGTACCGTTGCGCCATGGTGGTAATTACGGTTTCGCATGGCGCGCGTGCGCGTACTTGGTGCAGTTAGCGTTGCCGTTCACTACGGTGTCGCTAATGGCATCGTACTTTACGGTGACGGGTCATAATCGCACTGAGCGCTATTCGATGGCGGTATTGCATTTCCGCCATCGTTTTTCGATTTCCGCCAGGGTCGTAATGAGGGCCATTGTGTATTGTGTATAGGCGCTATATAAATAAACTATCATATCATATCATATCATAGTGGAGTCATAAGCAATGTATTTGTATTGGTGGACACAGGAGCACAGGCTACTGTGATGTCAAGGAAACTGCTACACAACATAAATGATTGGACATTACAACCATACACTTTAAAGTTATGACAAATATAAAGCCTGATAAACAATTTCAATGGTCAGGAGATACCTGTGGAAAGTGCAACTAAGGTTGATGTAGGGAAGCATAAGTAAATACAGGAATTGATCATAACAACTGTCAATTAAACACCATTCTTATGAGGCACACATTGTTTGAAGTGTATGTCGGCCCTAATTGAAGGCTTAAATGGCATTCTCTATTTATTGGCCAAAAAGCTGCGAAAGCCTCAAAACATGGCAAAGAAGCATAGTAATACAAAGGAATGTGAAACCATAGCCAAGTCAGAAAGAGAGGTTGATATGTATCTTGAGAATGGGTGTTTCCCAAGCGTTACTGTCATTTTCTTGTGCCAGGATAGAATGTAAAATAAAACACGCATTGACAATGTCAATAGTTTTGGCTTCTCTCTAGGTATGGGAAAGGCACTTGCCAGGTACAGCCGTAGTGATATTAACTGGCCATTGATGGTAGCAGGTGCAAAATGGTGGGAGTACGTTGGCATCTAATAGCAGTGCCTGGCAAATGCCTAGTACTCGTCTACAAGCCCAAACATTTGGCTTTGCCAATGCTTGTTTTTAACATGACTTCATTGAAGGACAAGCAGGGTGCTTATGAATCGAGTGGCTGAAGGCAGACCTGGCTAAGACCTTTTTTATCACAGCAGTAGTGGATTTACCACTCCAATTAAGTCATTAACTCTCAGAAGACTGCTTTTGAAAAAACATTGGCATACACCGAGTGCAAAGATTGATGGCAAGGCTTGTTTAAAATTAGTTCAAAGAGTTCCCATGTGGAGGTGTTTTTGGTCGGGAGGGGCACGCACTGGGTGGGAATGGCCATATGAATTAACATGGCCATGGACATTCAATGGGTGGGCAAATAACCAAGCAACACCTGCAGTCTGTGTGTTCTTCCTCATATGACATTCCATTTTATCTGTACTCTAATGCAATAGTTTTTGCTTGTAGGTGTCTCAAGCAACACCTAATTGCCCAAACAAGATAGTACAATCATTGGAGATTCATTCAGAGGCAAGGAAGAACTGCAAACACAACTGGATGAAAACACATTAAGATTCTATTTACTTGAGGAAGATGCAAAACCCTGTGATGGATGCATTACAGATCAGGAAAAATATTTATCGGCTATTGCTGTGAGCCACACGAATGAAGGGAAGCCACACATACCAATGCACATAGATGAGAATCTGGAAATGATTGAGGCAGAATTGGCCCTAGAACATGAATGTGTTTAAACAAATACTTGACAGAAAAGAAATACAACATTTTATCATACAAAAATTGACGAATATTTTGATTAGACAGCCCTGATCAAGTACATCGAGGATCATTACATGTTTGCCAGTCTGGGAAAATTGGCAATAAAATTGCTGGTAATACCAGCACCAGCAATTTTCCCAGAATGGCAAAACAAAGGTTTTCCGTGGGGGTTGGGGGGGTGGGCACAGATTTGCCTCAAGGAAAGAGATGACAAAGAAAGACAGTATGTGTTTCAAAGGGGTCCCTTTGGCTACATCAATGGTCGGAGTGAATATGGAATTTATTTGAATAAAACAGTGCTGGACACAGCCGCGAGAGGCACCATAGTTTATGTGGATGATTTTCTGATTACGAATGTGACCATTTCAGTGAAGTAAGACATGTGATCAGTCCGTTCCAAAAGGCTGGGGCAAAAATATCATTAAAGAAGGCAAAATGGTGCATAAAAAGGGTACATTTCTTGGGACATGAGATCACAGAACAGGAGTTGAACCCACAGAACAAAAAGTAGAAGCTATTGAAAGAATGAAGGATCCCATCAATGTGAAGGGTTTGCAAAGTTTGTTGGATTTGACAAGTTGCAACATAAAAGGTATAGAAAATGATGCAGAAATCACACAACCATTGACTAAGAACACGGTGTGCCATGGAAATGGAGACAGGAACAGCATGAGTTGTTGGCTAAATAAAAAGACCATTTGGCAAGGAACACATGTTTGGCTTATCGAAAGAAGAATCAAAATTTCTCCTTGACCTCTCTGCAGCATTAGACACTATCAACAACACCACCCCCGTACACGGACTCCACTCAGTAAGCATCAGTGATTATTCCTGAAGCTGGATCTCCTCCTTCCCCTCCAGCCATGCACAAATCACCATCATTCCTCCCTTCTCCTCTGCCTCCACTGTCTCTCAGGGGTCCCACCTCTTCAACTTCTACCTAAGTCCCCTCCCTCTGCTCATACGCTCCCACAAATTTACCGGCTACCGGCTACAAGTACACCCCTGACATACAGATCTTTTTCAAGATTCCAAAATACTTTACCTTCACTGCACCCTGACTAAGTCGCCTGCCTTATGGATTTTGGCCACTGCATGACAACCAACCACCTCCTCCTCAATCCACAGGCAAAACTGAAATCCTGATCTGTGGCAAGACTGCACTCCTCCCCAGTCCACTCCCTGGCCCCTGTCCCTAAATCCCCTTCCACAGCATCTACCTCAGTAAAGAATTTAGGATGCCCCCTCAGCTCAGACCTCACTCTCTCTCGACACATCAATACTGTCTCCAGCTCTTGACATTATCACCGCTGCATTCTCAGGTGAATCATCCCCTATCTCTCCTATCCTCACAGTTTATCAGCTATCCTTGCCATCATCCTCTCTCGGCTAGACTTTGTCAACTCCCTCTACCTAGGCACCTCCCCTTCACAGCTCAGAAAGCTCCAAAAGATCCAAAACTCTGTAGGAAGACAACTCCACACCCTTTCCTCCAGGGAACGTATTTCCCTGGCTCTCAAGATGCTCCATTGGCTCCCAAACAAATCAAAGGCTACTTTCAAAGCCATTTGCATCACCCACCGCACCCTCCACAAGAAAGACCCAGAATTCCTCCAAAACAAACTGTCCTGCTACCACCCCAACAGAACCATATGATCTGGTGGTCCCCCCTTTCAACTCCACCAGACTAGAAGGTACTTCTTTGTCGGTTCCAGCTCCTACCATCTGGATTTCCCTCCCTCATGACCTCCACCTCCAAGAGGACCACCTCACCTTCAAGAAGGCCCTTGAAGCCTGGTTCTTCCCTCCTACAACCTGACCCCCCCCCCAGTCTTGGTCTAGGTCAACTCCCATGCCCAGGGATCTCTCATACTCAAATGCCCATCCAATTAACCTTATCTCAGACAACCTACTGGAAATGGGGGAGACATTGAGGAACCTTTCCCCCCCCCTCAGTATGACAAGGAATGTGAAACACAACAGGTTATTCAACTCAAAATAGTGCATATGGAAAATCGCAGGCTTCTTCTACAAGCTTTTAGAGTTTGAGACCTCAAATAATAGTTGTGTCAGTGCTTACCCAAATGTACTAACCCTGGGTGCCTGCTTAGAATAAAGATAATGCATTAACCTCTTCTCTGTCTGCAAAGGAAAACCAGCCAAAGGCACGGCCGCAAACACACATGCACCTGCCATCAAACACCTCTCGAACACACTTAATAACATCTGGCATAAGAATGAAGCTACCGCTCATGGCAATAATTCAATGCATACTTGCATACATAACCTCTCTCATGCTCTCTCATACACCCTCCAATCCACATATAACCACCCATCCACATGCCAGCTCAACATGGGTGGGCTGCAGGGACTTGGCCACCCCTCACACCCTATATTTTGGCCAAACGCACACACACATACTAGCATTTTCTCAGACTTTCCCATATGTGGAATCCGATCTCCAGAGGGGTTCAACCTAGAGTTTTTTGGGACCATACAAATGGTGAAAGGTGATTTACAAATGACTTACTACTACTACTAGATAGCATTTACAGACCTATGGATGTCAGCGGTTTTGTAACAGAAGCCCGATTCGAATAACAGGTTTGTTGCCTATGCCAGCCAAGCATTGTCATAGGTAGAAACAAAGTTTAATTGATGAGAAAAGGCACTGTTGACAACCGTTTGGTAATTGCAACATTTTCACCCCATTATTCAAGGAGAGCGGGTGATTATTGAAACTGCACATCAGCCTCTACAGTGTTTGCAAAGTAAAATGATCAGGTCAGGAAACCTAGCCCAATCAAGATTTACCTGACGACCATTGGCATTACAATTATTCCCCATTGAGGTGAGATATGGACAGAAAAAAAGATTCCACTGGCCCAAGGTATAGCAGAAATACATGCTTGTGCATTTGTAGGAACACCAGAAAACATAGAATTATAAACTAATTGATGAATTTAAACATTTATCACATGAAGTGTTGGAAGATGACAAATGTCTAAAACTTGCTATTGTATATGTGGATGGTTCTGCATATCCCATGGGCAAAGAGGTCAGTGGCAGGAATTGGAAATGTGTGAGACAAAAATGGCTATATTGTTTCCCTTAGTATGCAGAGAGGTCCCAGGAGCAGTCAAATAGCAGAATTATCTGCAATCTACAAAGCCAATATCCACAGCAGTAGAAAACAGGAGAAAAGAGTTTGTTATTGTCACTGACTCTGACTATGCCCGAAATAGCTTTGTGGAATATCTCCCGGGGTGGAAGATGAGAGTGATAGCTACTTGCCATAAAAAGCCTCTCAAACATGGGAAACTAATTCAGGTATTGACAATCTTTTTTCAGAAAATAATGTGAATCGCCACTGGAAAAAGATAAGTGGACATTTGAAAATACCAGGAGAAGATACTGAAGGGAATGATACGCCTGATCAAGTGGCCAAAAGTAGGGCAGTAAGGGGATAGATTTTTCCTATAACAATGTGTTCAATGAGATGCAGATGAAGGTGGTGACACTTTCCAAGTCTTAAGAGGTAGGCAATAGAGCAGTAGTTCAATGGTGCTTTGACACACTCTGCCAGGGTTTGATTAATGCACAGAAACATAGGTGTATTCTATAATATTATTGTAGACTCAGAGAAGAATCCCATCACAGAGGAGGACTGTAAGTTGCAAATAGGAATTGAGAGTGGCAATGAGGAGTAAAACACAATTTCAGTAACAGGGCAAATTATTGATCCAAAAATCTGTTTCAGGTCATAATCAGTGGGTGGTGACTGTGTAATTTTGGGGGATAATCTTACATCATGCCCATGATGCAATACCAGCGGGTCACAGGGGTGCACTTAAAACATTTGAAAACTTAAGGGAATATGCCTGTTGGCCACATATGTCCCAACATGTGGAACTGTATATCTAGGAATCTTTGGTGTGTACACAATTCCAGCCCATTGCCCCAACACATAGAGAACACCAATGAAGAGAAGATTGAGCATACCTTGGTCAAATTTACACTTGGTCAAGTCTACACTGTTTATCCCCTCCGCCTCCTCTAATGGCACTAATCTCTCTGGTTGGGAGGAGGTTGAGCCTTGCTCTCATAATCTTGATTCTCAATCCTTTATCAGGGAACTTGGCGCAGTATTGTAATGTTTTTTTTGCCTTATTGCAGGTAGGCGGGAGATGGTTTAACAGTTTGTTCCCGGTGGCATTTTCTATGGTCGTGATCCAGTCCAGCTCTTCTAGTTTCTTTTTGATTCTGTCGGGGTTTTCTTTTAGCTCTTTTTCTGAACATAGAATTTTTGCCAGATCGTCCCTTCTCCATTTTACCCAGTTTTTCACGGCCGTGCACTTCCCAGTTTCGATTTCCTCACCTATAGAAGCCAGAATGGGTGGTCCCTCGGCCATGATGATTTTTCGATATAGGCTCATCGCTCTTTGGTCCACCATAGACGCCAAGGAAAGCAGCCCTAGATCTCTCCTGATCGCCGGCATGGAGGTGGATTTTGGGAGCCCCAATACTGTTTTCCATACATATCCTTCCAATTTGGCCCAAGTCTTCCTTTGGAGGTATAGCGAGGTCTCTGCTCCATAGATTAATGTTGGCACTACCTTGGCTTTGTAGAAAGTTAACGCCGGAAACAGGGAGAATTTGCCGTACTTGCGGTCAATCGCTCGAGTTTGGGCTGTGAGCCGTTTGACTTTCTCCCATAGTTGGCTTTGTAAGCTCTTATCCGTTTGTGAACTATCCAAGTCGATCCCTAGGTATTTGAAAGACTTTACAGTTTCCAGTTTGGTTTTTTCAAGGAATATGTTTAACTTGGCTGATCCTTTATTGATCACTTTCTCCATTACCATGATTTTGGTCTTTGTCTTGTTAATTGCCAAGTGGTTTTTCTCGATGTACTTTTCAAGGATCTGTAATTTTCTTTGCAATCCCACTTTGGTCTGGTCGATGAGGATAACATCGTCTGCGTACATTAGGCGCGGTATTTCCATTTTCCCTATCTTCGGGGGAAAAGCCCGAATATTCGCTTCAGCTTCTTGGTAGTCCCCTAGGAAAGATATGAACAGGGCAGGGGCTAGCGGACATCCCTGTTTGACCCCTCGTCCCACCATGATTTCTCCTGAGAGTGCGCCTTGATGATTCAATTTTACACGCATTTTTGTATCTGTGTTTAATGCCATCATGGGTTCCAAGATGTTTGCTGGACACTTCCAGGCTTGAAGCTTCGCCCATAGCGTGGGCCTGTCGACCATATCAAAGGCCTTTGAGAGATCGACAAAAGCCAAGTAGACCTTCGGGGCTCCTTCTTTAATTCTGGCTTTGAGAATATTTAATACCATTAAGTTGATGGAGGTTGAACCCTTTTTTTGAAAACCTGATTGGAGTGGGTCTTTAGCCGGGCTTTTTTTCTCCCAGTCCCGAAAATGGTCTAGCAGGCGGGAGGCATATAATTTGCCCAGGATGTCCAATAAAGCTATAGGCCTGTAGCTTGCTGGTTCTTGCCTTGGGCCCTTCTTATAGATTGGGACGATCACCGCCCTTAGCCAAGATTCTGGCAACATCTTTGAACTGGCACATTGGGCGAATATTTTGCTGATCCACTTAGCCCATTCCACCGGAGATGCTTTGAGGTCTACGTTTGTTAGCCCATCCGGTCCAGGAGCTCTAGATGTTTTCAGGTTCCGTATGGCGATTTCAATCTCATCAGTGTTGGACAGGTCAACCCATGGTGTGTCAAGGTCCGGTAGCAAATCTTCCCTGCTGCCTGGGAGACCCTCAAATTCGGCCGTGAAGTACTGCACCCACCTTTCTTCTGCTACCGCATTAGCAGTGATGGTCCTTTGGTCTGCATTCTTGTTTTTTAAGAGGGACCAAAATTCACTAGCTTTTTTAGTTGCTAGTTTAGACATCATCTCCTCTGCGTCTCTTTGGTATTGCAAGGCTCTCTGCTGTCTGAGCCAATTTTTGTATTTTCGTTGTTCAAGACCCCAGCTCTTCCAATCTTCTATTGTGTTGGATTTCTTTGCTGTTCTTAGTAGTCTACGGACCACTTTTCTTTTAATCACTAGATCTTTATCGTACTGGTGGGCCGTGACAGTACTTTCATTTTTCTTTTTTGCACCTTTGGCTTGGTAGGCCACTAACAAGGGCAAGTAGTTTGGACGTTGGTTAATGGCCGACTTGGGGTCGGCGCCCTCTTTCCGATCCCACGCTCGGTTGATTTTGTCGATGTCTTGTGCCTTTAAACGAAGGTGGGTTTGTTGTGAATTGACCTCAATCGCCCAGTCATAGGTGTTTAGTTGTTTCTTGGACGTCTGCCATGAGCATTTCAATAGGTTGTGATCACTGTTGGCAGTTTGTTGCACCTTGAAACTTGTCAGATCCCTGATGAGACCGTTGGACACAAAAATGTGATCTAAGGTTGCTTTAGAGTCATTCCGTTCCCATGTTGGAAGATTCGTTTGATTGGGGAACAGCGTGGCCACATTTTGAATGTTTCTCGAGCTCAAAATTTTATTCCAGGCCTTTCCTCTCTTAACCGTAGGGTCGGCTGGGCCCCGGAAATTCGTGGGGCACTTTATGTTCGCCCTGGGTTCAATGCATATCGCATTGAAATCCCCGCAAATTATCAGTTCGATTTGCTCGAATTCTTCGTAGAGCTGGTCAATCAGCGCACTCAAGTTTTCACAGAAGGCTTTCATGGATGAACGCTGAGGATTCCAATAGCAATTGATAATTGCCACCGTTTTTTGCCGGGTGATTACCGCCTTTGGGTTATTTTCCTCCTGTGTGGTTAAGATTACGAGTGTTTCGTAGGACTGTTTCCACAACGTTGGTTCTGTGAGGCCTGAGCCCGATTTTATCGCTGTCAGCAAACCAGATGATGGTCTTCCCATCAGGCCTTTAACTGCCGGTGCGATCACCAAGGAGAACCCATCTAGGGCAGGTTGTTCCATCAGCCAGGTTTCCTGCAGGCATAAGATATCAAACTGGCTGAGGTCAACGTCTCCTGGTGTCGTGAGGTGCATGTGACCTCTCGTATTCCAGGATCCGAGTGTGATAGTGTCCTTACCGGGGAGTTCGCTTATTCTCTCTTTGCAGTTGTCATCGGAGCGAACCACCCCTGGTCGTTGCTATTTCTCCTGGTTTTTCTTCCAGGCAGTCGTTAGCCATTTCCATGGACCCATTGGTTGTTTTTCGATGTTCTCCCCTTTTTCTTTGGGACTACCCCGGACCGTCCTCCTCTGATGTCGTTGCTCTTGATCGGATTTGCCAGGGGGGCCCCTTAGCCTTTGATCATCTCTGTGTCTTATTGGCGAAAGCCCCAACTGCTCTTGCTTGTTTTTCCTGCTATAATATCGTGGTGACTTTATATCATCCCTCTCCCCTACTTCAGTTCCACGCATTTCGCCCTTCATTTTGTACTCATGTCTATGGTGTTCTTGTCTCTGTTGTGGGAAGGTGTATCGCTTATCTCGATATAGTTCTTCCGTTCTTGATCTAAAATGGTAATGTGGTTTGTGCCTCTCCACCCTTCCCTCGTCCCGGTTTTGGGTGCCCATTCTGTTCTTTAGTTCCGTCAGGCGGAAACCCATTTGATCCAGTTCTTGATATACCGAGTCATTGATGCCTTTGATGGCCGTTTCTTTCAGGTGGAGATACGCTTTCGCCCTCTTCTCCCTGTGGTAGGGTTCCACCAGCACTAGATCTTTCGTTGAGATGTTTTCCAAGATTTTTACTTTCTTTGGGCCTCATTACGACCCTGGCGGAGTGGGTTTACGCCAGCGTTATTCGCGGCGGACCCGTCCGCCCTACTACGAGTTTCCGTAGCGCCATGGAGTGTTTTCCGCCTGGTTTTTCCGGGCGGAGAAATCCATGGCGCTACGGGACCTTGTCGTTAATTACGCCACCGTATTTTGAGGTGGCGTAATTAACGCCTTCCCCACTCCCATTATACCCTATGGGGCAAAAATGGGAATGGGGAAGGGTAAAATGGGGAATGGGGATTTACCGCCCCGCCAAGGTCGGAATGGGGCGGAAAATCCGCCAACCCCCATGGCGCTATCGGCAGCTTTCCGCCGTGCTCCATGGTGCATATTGCACCGCGATTTCCGCCAGGGTCGTAATGAGGGCCTTTGTAATTTGTAGGACGGTCGGTCTGTTTAAGATGATAAAATTTCTATCTGGAACCATTTGTTCAAGTTTAAATATTCTGATCTCTTTGCGAACTTTTCTTCTCTTTTCAGGATCCTCTTTGGGTAGGCACTCTTTACGTGGACTGACCCGCCAGTCTTTTATTCCCTTAGTTACTGGGGATGAGGGTGATGTGGTTCTAATTTTCTTGTCTCCATATTGAGAAGTGTCCTCCGTTAATCTTTGTGCTGAGCTACTTTTGGGATTGTGCTCATCCGATCTACTTTGTCCCTCTATCTCTTTGTTAATTGGTAAGGTTGAGGATGTTTTACCTCCTAAGGCATCATTATTTTTTTTTTTTATTATTTCCCGCGGTTCATCCGTTGCCTCCAAAATCTCAACGACCTCGTTTTCTGAATAGGTGGATATATTCATTAGGTCCGCACATTCTAAGAAATCCTCCACTGTTTTCGGGGATTTGGGCTGGTTAACTTCCTGGTGATTTTTGATTTGTGTTGCATCCTCTTCAACTACCGCCCTCCGGGCTGGAGCGGCTCTTTGGTTTGTGGGGTTCTTGAGATTGATTCTAGTTTCCCTTGGAATACGTACTGGTGTTTCAGTCTTCTGTGGCCTCAGTCGTTGTTTCTCTTCTCGTTTACCTTGCTTTAAGACAAGCAGAGTATTCTCTTTTCTCTGAGGGCGAGACCCCTCCTCACTCCCTGGAGCCCCCCTTGCAGGCGATTTTACTTGCACTTCGTTGTTCCACTTTTCCAACTTCTCGATTTTCTTTTCCAGTGCTTCAATTTTTTTTTCCCACAGCGACCTGTGAGTGGGTTGCACCTGCGGTGACCCTGGATCTGTAAGTCCTGGTGGTCCTTGACCAAGCTGTAGGGCCATGGTCCCAATTTTTCCAACGGCGTCTGGTTTAGTTGCCCAATGGTTATGTTGCATGAGCATTTTTTCACTGGTTTCTAAGAAAAGAGTTTCCATGTGGGTCAATTTATCCGTCATATTAGATAGAATTGCCGTATTGTCTTGAACATTCCCCTTGATTGTCTCGTATAATTTACAGAATGGCGCTAAAACGACGGTCATCGCTGACATGATGGCGATCATGTCAGGTTTTTTGTTGGATGGTTCGTTCTGTAATGACGCTGCAATCTCACTAAGTCTTCGCTGTTTCGGTGGAGTAGGCATTTTATCAGATCTTCTCGTTTGGACTACTGAATCAAAGGTGGCTCCTTCTTCTGATGATCCTTGGTCTCTGACAGTGATTCTCCCTGTGCTGGGGGAGCCACCACACTTCCCGGCCCTGTCTATGTTCAATTTGGGAAGCGCCTTTATCCTTCCTGGCGTAGCCTTTTGATGGGCGCTGCTTAGATGGGATTTCGGCCACGCCCCAAACTCTTCTTCGTTCTTGTTGGTCTGTGAAATTTGGTCCATAGTCCTGTCGGTCTCTTGCTCTTCTTCTTCATCCTCATCCTCAATCTCTATCTCCTCTATTGCTGTTGTTCCTGCGTCGCCAAGGCTTTCCCTTTGAATGATCTCGGGGATTCTCGTGAGCTGACCTTGTGGATCCCTTTGTCTACCCTCAGCGACCTCAGATTCTTTGGTTTTTACAACTTCCTTGGGTAAATTGAATATTGTCTTGTTTGGCATTTCACTCAATGGCCTGTTTGGCGAGCTTGTTTTTTTTGATACTCCAATAGATGGCTCTGTACTTTTCTGTTTTTGAACCGGCTGACGTTCAGTTACGAGTTCCAGCATCTCCGCATCTGATATTTCAGTATCGACGCTCAGTTTTCTTTTATGTTGTTGGATAAAGAAGGATTTGAGCGAGCGGAACGACAAGTGGTTGGGAAGCCCTTTTGGAATCGGGGCTCCTCTATTGGGGCCTTTAGTTGGAATTTGTACCACCGGTCCCGTCAGTTTTCTAGGTCTCATGGATGCTCTCTTCATTGCTCCTTGGGATCTCACTGTAAATGGAATAGACGTTTTGTTTCTTTTCTTCTTTGAGACCCCCGCTCCCGCCTTCACTTGTTCTCCGTCCGTTTCTTTATTGGAGTCGTCCGGTTCTCGCTCTATAAGGTCCTCACTGTCTGAGGCTTCTACTTCTAGATCAGACTCAGTCTCCGGGTCCGGACCTGGCCCTTTATCTCCAGGGGTTTTTGACCGGCAAGACCTCTTTAGCCTTGTCTGTTCCTCGTCTAGGCCACTGATTTCTGCCTCCCCGGTGGTTTTGTGGAGCAACACCTCAATTTGAAGTGGAGTAGATGTCTGGTCATCTTTCTTCCTTTCGTTAGTACTCTTCGTGGTCATTTTGTCTTGTTCCCTCCTGGGATTTGGCTTTGCTCCAAGCGACGAGCAGTGTGGTGAGAGTTTTCTTTGCTCAGTTGCCACCGTAATCTCATTTAATTTTTGTGTATCTGCTGATTCTTTTCCTTCCCCAAGCCCTCCGGTTGATATGACGCAATTTGGCGCCGCGCTCCTCCGGGCTTCTGGGTTTGTGGCTGGTCTCTTAGGAGACTGCATTTGTCTCGCGTTCTTTGTCCGTTCTTTCTCCGGGTTTGCATTCCACGTTGCCTCTTTCACCTCTATCACTTCAGATGTACGCTGGGTATTTTCTGGCACTTCCGAGCCCCTCTCCGAATCCCGCCACCAGGCCCCGCTAATCCCTTCATCCATTGGGATAGCGCTAATCGATCCTACACCTTGGTGGTTGATAGTTGCATTGCGTGAACCCGAAGAAGGTCCTCCTCTCGGCTGGTCCACAATTACCTGCACCCTGCCATCAACTTGTTGGTCCTCCCCTGAGCACTCAGGGTCCAGGGGCCAGGGCTCTACCCGTGCCTGCCCTTGCGATGCGACCCTCTGCGAGTCCGCTGGGCTGAGTGAGCCGACCACTGTGTCGTGGGGCTCGGGTGCGGGATCTTCAATCTTGTCAGGAATAATTTCACCCGAAACGTCTGAGGTCTGTTTGGAAGTTTTGCTGTAAGGAGTTGCTAGCAGCCCCGAAGATAACGGGGACGGGGACGTGGGCGGTCTATATGCCGAGTCTGACTCGCTTCTTCTTCTCCCCGGGCACATATCTTTCCCCCGCCCGGACTTTGCTGTCTTTGCCGGGTGTCGGTCTTTCGGGGTAGGTTTAACAGCCCTCGAGTCGTGGGTACCAACGGGGGGACGTACCTCGGGTTCCATTCGGGCGTGGCTCCGCGTCTGCAGCGGACTGCCGCAGACTGGCTCACACCTCAGCCTCACAGCTCCGCTTCACCGCTCCGCGGTGTCAGGTAGAGGAAGTAGCACCTTCCGGACAAAACGATGTGGACAGACTGCCGCAGACTGGCTCACACCTCAGCCTCACAGCTCCGCTTCACCGGTCCGCGATGTCAGGTAAAGGAAGTAGCACCTTCCGGACAAAATGATGTGGACAGACTGCCGCAGACTGGCTCACACCTCAGCATCACAGCTCCGCTTCACCGCTCCGCGTTGTCAGGTAGAGGAAGTAGCACCTTCCGGACAAAACGATGTGGACAGACTGCCGCAGACTGGCTCACACCTCAGCCTCACAGCCAGAAGACAGCCAGAAGACATTTATAAAGAATTTAGTTGCTAAGAGGAAAAATGAATGTGGGATGGCAGGATTTCTGATAGCTGCAATTGTAGTCATCATAATTGGGGTTATTGTTGGGCCATCTGTGTCAACAGCAAATGCAATATCAGTGGGTATGCTGGGTAACAACACCCAGGAGTTGAACCAAGATTTGAGGATGATACAGCAAAGATAACACAAAGTTAAAATTAGAATTGAACACAATGAAATAGTGCAGAATGAAATCAGAACATTGTAATCCTGAATGATCAGTCAAAACTGTTGGCACATGCCATAAATGTAATGGTCAGACATGATGTATTATTGCAAGACATTACACATTTTCTGAATCCAATGGAATGATATTAGCACATTTTCTAAGAGACCTTCAAGACCTGATATCTCAGTGGATAAAGGGTCATGTTCCCTTGTATTTTGAATCAACGGACATCATCCAACAAATGATGTTGAGAATTACAAGGCGTGAGGTGGAACCAATAGAGGAAATAAATCACATTTGAAATTGGAAGAGTGATTCCCCTGTATATAGATAGATGTAGAGCGAATGGAGATTGGGTTTTTATTGAGCATTCCATATGATACCCTGGAATTGATATATCAAACCATAATTGTACATAATGTAGGCTACTGGCAGATTGAGACATATATAAGAAGTATGATCCTTCAGATAGTGGCATTTCAGACAGGGGAGGGAGGGCTACACCTATTTCCGAAATTGGATACATGTGTAAAATTCAAGGAACAAAATATTATATGCCCTGGAAAAACATTTGTACCTGACGCAACAAATGCTCTGTATCAATTAGCCCATGTCAAACTGGTCACGCATATGCGGTTTGTCAGCACATGTGTAGAGAATTACACAGTCACACACTTGACTCATGGATCATTTGTAGTAAGACCATTTCAATACAGTGGGCCTCATTAGGACCCTGGCGGAGAGGGTATTACGCCAGCGTAGTGCATGGCGTACCTCTCCGCCATACTACGAGTTCCCGTAGCGCCATGGAGGTTTTCTCCGCCTGGTTTTACCAGCCGGAGAAAACCATGGCGCTACGGGACCTCGTTGTTAATTACGCCACCGTATTTTACGGTGGCGTAATTAACTCCTTCCCCACTCCCATTATACCCTATGGGGCAAAAATGGGAATGGGGAAGGGCAGAATGGGGATTGGGGATTTACCGCTCCGCCGAGGTCGGAATGGGGCGGTAAATCCGCCAACCCCCATGGCGCTATCGGCGGCTTTCCGCCATGCTTCGCGGTGCATTTAGCACCGCGAAATCCGCCTGGGTCGTAATGAGGCCCAGTGTGTTCTTTAGACCTAAGAAAACAGCAATAACGGTTGGAGTAGTAGCATTGTTCTATGTAGATGGTGATTTATGGGAAGGAAGAATAGAAACAATGGAATTATTTCAAATAAACACGTTTCCTATGGATCCTAAAGTAGAGTATCTCCTGAAGCTTAAGGAAGCACCCACAATTAAATTTAATATACAAAAGGATAATATCACGGTGAGTGACCTGAGTTTGGCAGGAGGAAATGTAAGTGCATGGAAGGAGTTGCACTGGACAGAGAAAGGATTGATTACACCCCTTTTGGGGACCTGTGTGATGTTGTGCACCTGATTAGTCTGTGCCTGTCTTACTGCTAGGCTGCCTGATAACTTCATTATGCTTTGTGCAGTTTCTCTGTTTCCCTCTCCCCTCTTTCCATCTCTCTGCACTCTCCCTCCATGGTGCTCTCCATCTCCCCTATGCGCTCTAACTGCTACTCTATCACCTATCCTAGCTCCCTTTCAAAGCCTGGAAGGAAAACATTAAAAAAAGATCTCCTGGTCTCCAACCCTAGCCTGCCCATCGCTGAAACCTATATCAACGATTCTTCCAGGCAGACTTTCACTTTGTCACTCCCTCTCCAGACCTCTGGACTCCCCTCTTGGTCTCTGTCCTCTCCCCTTTCTCTTCATCGCCCATCAATGGTGGCACCAGATGAGAAGTACTCTTGGCATGCTTCTCATCCTCTAGGTGCATCTTGAATGTCTATCATAATGGCACTGTCTCGGCCAAGGGCTCCCAGCCCGACCTCCTCCTTCTCGATAGGTGTCTTCCGACTCTCGTCACATTCGTCCCTTCTTCAGCCACTCCTCCTACTGCCACCCCTCTTGCCCCTTCTCCACCATTATGGGCATACCACATACATGTACCCCTCCTCGAAAGACCTTCAAAGGTGGCAACCTGCTTCACCTAGATACCCTCAACTCTCGCTCTACTGTTAGAAACTCCTCTAATATCTGTTTCCATCTTGAAGACTTTGAGATAGAAATTCTCACTTTCACTGAGGCATGGTTCACTGCCAGCTCTGTCACTGCTTTTGAAACACTCCTCCCTGAGGGCTACAAGATCCCCTCTAAGCCCAGGTCTAACCATTCTGGAGGCGGAGTGGCCTTGATCTTCCCTGAATGGGTCCCTGCTACTATTTTTCCCAATCAGACCTACTCTTCCTTGCCACCATCTACAGGACCCCTGGTAGGTGTCCCTCTTCCTTCTGACCTCACCTCTTCTCTTCATTCCTCCACCTCCAAGCTTCTCTTCCTTGGAGACTCAATATTCACCTTGATGCTCCTGACTCTGCCAATGTACTCTTCCGCAGCCTCTTAGACTTTCTTTCCCTCACCATTCTTCCCACTGGTCTGACACACTCAACCAGACGTAACTTGGGTGCTCTCATCGCAGCAGACACCCCCATCTCTAACCCTCTCACTACACCTCTCTCCTGGTCTGACCACTGGATTTCTTAAGTTCCCTGGCTATGCCTCTGCCTGCAATGCCAGTTTCGTTCTTTGTCATTCGAGAGATTAAGCAAGTGTCAGTTGCTGCTTTTGCTGCCACTTTCATTCCCCCCCCGCCCCGGCCACAGAATCCCACACTGACTCTGCCCTTGGTAACCTTCACCTCTATATCACAAAAACCCTGGACATCCTTGCCCCTGTCATGAGGATCCGCTTGAAACCTACCTCCAATCACAACACCTGGTATGACTCCGACCTAGCCTGTCTGAAACAAAAGTGCAGAGTTGCTGAGTGGAAGTGGCGGGCATCAGGCACCTCCTTTGGCAGACTGGCTGCCACCTGCTTCAAAGGCAATACAGACTCTGCATATGCTTGAGGAAGAGGGCCCATATTCAAGCTTGCTTCTCTGGGGCCACTACCAACACGGGTAGACTGTTTAAAATCTGCAAGGAACTCTCCAATCCTACTGCAGTCTCCACTTATTCCCTGCCATCACTGACGCTCTGTACTTCACTGGCCTCCCACTTCTTAATCAAAACTCAGGATATCCTGTCCTCACACTCCTCTACTCCCCTCTCTCCTCCCTCCATCACACTCAGGCCTCCCTTGGCCCACCTACCCCCTAAGTCTTCGAAAGTCTCCTCCAAACAGGTTCTACCCTGCTCCTTCAGAACGTTCAAGGACAGCATTGCCTCCCTTGCACCAGCATTGGCCGATTTCTGTAATTACTCCTTCACCACTAGCTCCTTCCTCCTACCCCACCAAGCATTCCCTTGTGTATCCTCTCCTCAAAAATGCCTCTGCCAACCTCTCCTGCCCAGCTAACTACCACCCTATTTGCATTACCCCTTTCCTGGGCAAACTTCTGAAGAAGCTGGTCATCTCCAAACCGATTCAACACACTGAATATGTTGGTTGCCTCCTCGACCACCAGTCTGGCTTCAGAACAGCCAGAGGCACGGAAACTGCTCTACTGAACACCCGTGAAGACTTGGTCTCTAATCTTGATTTCAACTCTCCATCCATTCTTATTCTTCTGCATCCTTCCTTTGCCTTCAATACAGTCAATCATGCCACCCTGACAAATCGGCTCCATGACACCCTCAGCATCACAGGTCTGGCACTTGACTGGCTGAACTCATTCCTCTCTGACCAAGCTCCCCAGGTTTAACTGGGCCCTTTTCTCTCCCCTATCACACTCTCCACCTGTGGCATCCCCACAGGCTCTTTCCTCTGGCCGTGTATCTTCAACATTTATTTTGCCCCTCTGGCTCACCTGATCTCCTTCTTCTCTCCTCACTTCCAGTGTTATGCAGATAACACACAGCTCTCCTTCAAGCATCCCTCTTCTGCCTCCTCTTCCTACTCTCTCTCATCCCTGACTGTCTGACTGCTATTTTGGCATGGCGTGCTGCCAATGATCTCTGCCTTAATGTCAGTAAGACTGAGATCCCTCTCATTGGGACTTCAGCTCACTCGTTCCCTCCTACCTTCTGGCTGCCCTCTATGGGTTACCTCCCCTCACCCTCTTATGAGGCACAAAACCTTTGTGTCATTTTTTACTCCTCTCTCTCCTGCCCTCCTCACATCGCAGACCTTGCCAAGAAGGACTATTATCAGCTGCACCTCCTCAGAGGCATTCTCCCTTTCCTCACCTTCCCCCAGAAACTCAATGGGTTTCATTACGAGTATGGCGGTAAGTTTTAAAATTGGAGGTAACTCAGTTACCTCCAATTTTACCATTATGCCAAATTATTAGTTTTGGCTTTGAGTGGAATATTTATCTCCAGCAAATCCCTGGAGGTAAATCTTGCCACTCAACGGCAAAAAATCTGCAGAATTGGCAGAATTACCTCTGCATCAATTCTGCAAAAAAAGCCCTATTGGGTCCATTGGACCCAAAATAAATGAGGATTTACACTGCTACCACCACTTGTAATCCCGTGGTAAATCCACAGGACTAAGTGGTGGTAACTGTAAATCCGTTTGTTGGTATTTCAGAGGATTTACCTCTGAAATACCTCCAAACTGGTAATGAGGCCCAATGTCTCCAGAGCTCTGGTCCTCTCTTGACTGGACTACTGCAACAACCTCTTAGTCAATCTTCCGTTATCCTCCATTTGCCCCCTACAACTTATTCAGAACAGGACTGCAAGACTTATCATTGGCCCCAATTCCAGGGACCAAATCTCTCCAATCCTATAATCTCTCCACTGGCTCCCAATTGATGCTAGGATCAAGTTCAAAACCCTTTGCATCATCCACAATGCGTTCTGTGGCGTGAGACATGCTTCATCCAACTCTCTTTTCCTTAATACGTCCCTTCTAGAGCCATGTGGTCTTCTAGCTCCGACTCTCTGCAGATCAGTCACTTCACTAAGCAGAGTGTGGGGTGTAGATCTCTCTCCTCTGGGCGAGCCTCCCTCTGGAATGGTCTTCCAGCCCCTCTAAGGCTTGAGCTGGATCTCCTTAAATTTCGAAAGCTCATCAAGGCCCTCCTTTTCTCTTCTTCCTTCCCTATCCCCCTCCCCTGCTGACAGCCCCCCTCTGCTGCAGGGACTGGCTGCCTGGTTCCCTCTGAGTTCTAGAGTACACCATGCCCCCCTGCCCAGTCCCCCCTCCTTGCATGATGCATTTGGACCGTCCCCCCTTTCACACCATGCATTCCCTGGAAATTGCGCTTCTGTCCTCCCCCTTAGCACACTCCCAGCCCTGTGGCCCTCTTCCCCCACCCTCCCGTTTCACCTGCACTCTCTCCTCTTTACCCAGCACTTCCCTTTCCACCCTAGCACTTCTCATTTTGCACAGACTGGTACCCCACTCTCCCTCACATTTCTTGTACTGCACTTGCATGATCTAAATGTCACAAGGCCTAGTAGGACCGTTATTGTTATCCCCCACATTTTGTCTTGTGGCGCCTTGAAACACTGTGTTGTATAGGCACCTTCCAAATATCCAATAGATAAATAAATAAATCATTGTAGGTGTATATATAAATGTGGTGCATCATTTTTAACTTTAGAAATGATCTGTCTGCAGTGTTGGCATGTTTGATCAGTGTCCTCTGCAGAAAAGGGGGCAATGTTAGAGAATGTATGATTAGATACAGAATCTGCGCTGTAAGTGCATTAACATTAGAACAAGCAGAATAGAATAGGATGGTTAGATTTACTAGCATAGTCATAGGTGCATAAACACAGTAGGACCTGCATGAAGAAAACATTCATAGCTTGTTGGGGAATGTGGCCTGAGCGAGATGAACCTTGAGGAAAACAATCAAGTTCCATACCAAGAGAAAACTCATATGTTTGTGTAAGATATGATAAAAGGGACCCACAAGGAATGTATCGAAGAAGTTCCGCAGGCAGCATGAAATTGTGCCAGTGGATAGCTGTTAAAGATCAACATGGAGCGAAGCAAAGAAGCTTGAAAAATTACTCAATATAACATTAGTATGTGACATGGCGAGAGGTGATGTCAAAGACCCCGGGTTGACAAAAGTAAAGAATTATGCTTAGAGGGGTGGAAAGGGAGGAAGAGAGTTTAAATGCAGAACGAAGCAGTGAAAAAAAGAGAAATGAGGCACGAGAGGAGAGGTGCTTGATGTGTTTTATGCCTGCTGACTGCTGTGGCTGGCGGCAGATTCAGAGTTCAGCTCATGGGCGTTGGTCTAACAAGGACAAGCTGTGGCCCGTCGTGGGAAAGCTGTTTTTTGAAAGGAGGCTGTCTTGGCAGCCAGTGATGGGAAGACTTCTGAAAGATAGAGCCAGCCCATCCAAGCCTAAGATGCAGGAAGACAGGCGCATCATTTGCATCGTGAGTTAAGAAAAATAAATAATACATTAAATACCTCATGCAGATAATTGGAAAAGTGGCATACAACTGAATTGTATTAACCTGTATGGTACCAATAGCTTAGTGAATAGCCTGTTTGAAATTTGAGTGGACATTTTCCTTTTAATGCAGAGGTTTAAACATAGTTTGAGCCATCCAATTATAAATGAGACTCTGAGCAAGGGGCGAGACACAGAGAGTTAGAAACAGAATATGTTTTACAGTATATCTATGTTGATACCATAATCAATGTAATCAGACAATCTAACATATCTCTCACATTATGATTTCCATGCTAAATTAAATGTTGGACCACACATTTAGTTAAAAATAACGGTTACATGTGTGTGGAGCATATGTCACATGTTATATGCCAACATTGACTGTTTTAATTTGATGAGATTGCATATCAATAGTATACAGTTGCATAATTGTGAGTGTGGGGAAGTCTTCATTTGCCTCATACAATGACTAACATGAGATTATCATACCGCAGTACTAAGTCTGCAAATAGCTGTACGTCTGAAATAAAATAGTAAATAGTCAAAGTGGAAGAGACAAGTTAATCTTCCTATAAATCCAAGGAGCTGGAATCTAAATGCAAATAAAGACCTACACGGTAACCAGTGAGATAACTACATTATTAAACTGGCAAGTCATACTTTGTAAATCCCCAAATTACCAATTCTAGTAATATAATCACTTATAAGACTTTACATTGATTTTCCTTCTTCATTTCAACAAACCCGGATCCATGAGTTATCAGATCATGAACACAGAAATGCGCATGTTTGTAGATTTACCATTAATAGTTTCTGGACCACTATTACCAAAGGTCAATGTGCCATAATGAAAAGTATAACAAAGTAACATTTTGAAATAGTGTGTTGCACACATTACCAGTAATTTAACACTTGTTTTTCTTTCTCTATTTGTTTTCTTTTGTTTATATTCCTTTATGTATTCTATACAGAATGTAATAACTTTATTCTTTGACTCATGAATAGAAAAGTTGATTAGACCTTGAGAAAGTGCATCAGGGGCTGAATGAGATCCTAACACAACACACATAAGTCTAGGTCAAAGTTAGCTTTTGGACTAAATCGACATATGTATTAGATGTAGAGATTGTAGTGCCTTTAAGTTTATAAATGATTAGCAGAACAAAACCTTTTTAAAACCATGTTTAGTAAACATTTGGTTTATTTCAAAGCTTTTGCTACATCTGTTATTTCATCAGAAGCCTAAATTCCGGTTTAACAAGTTAGTATTTCTTCAAAAAAACAAAATAACAATAATAATAATCTTTTAGGATAAGAGGGACCAAGTGGTTGCTGTTGCATATTCCATCTCATAAAATGCAGTGCTTTCGAGTTCATCATCAAGTCAGACGACAGAAAAAACCTGCTTTAATATCTTTACAAGGGCAAATATTGCAGGAAAGGAGTCTCTGGACTGAAAAATGTTCCACAGATACTCAGCCACCTCAGATTGTCTTCCTATCAGTAGAGGTCCAAGGAATAAAGTTCTGTTCTTTGCCAAACCCATACAGAAAAGAGAACGATTTTTGTGTGTTTCTTGCGTCCGCTCTAAGTGACACATTTCTGGGTAAAGTGCCAAAATTTGAAGAGTGGGGAAATGTGGTCAGGTATTTGGGGAGATAGCCCGAGGTCTTATGTTCATCTTTCATAGCAATTTCCAATCTATATAGTTGTTTTTTTTGTTGCTTGTCTTCACCCACTCGTCCTGCCACAATTTCGATTTGACACTGGCCGGGTTGGAAATCAAATCTTCTAATTTGACTTCCTTTTGGGCGAGCACGGCTAAACAGCAGTTTTCCCATTCCGATAAGAAAATGATTTTCTTGGAATTCAATGCTCTTTCCAATATTTGATAAGGTTTTGGGGGTGTTGGCAGCCCTGCATTTTCTGTACAAAGAAAGAGTCTTCCAAGTCACCTTTGCATTTAGTGAAATTAAGCTCAGTTCAAACCGTATCACTGACATCGGGATCAAATTAGGAAATTTAAGGATTTCCCGGCAAAAGACTGCTTCCAAGGTGGACCATAGTCACCAAGAGGTTAGTGGAATCCCCTCAGCTCCATAAGTAAGGGCGGGCACGACTTTTCCCTTGAAGAAGGTCATAATAGGCCCCAAGGAAAATCTCCTGAATATTCTATGTAGCAGTCTCCCTTGGGTGATCAGGAGGTTTAGTTGAGCTCTCAAATCCTTCTGGTGTGGCAGATCAGTTTTACTGTTGTTGATTAGCGAACCATGGTAAGTTACTTAATCAGCTACTACTAAAGGGCTTTGCTTAATGAACCATTTTGGTATTCTTCTCGGGTGACGACTACGATCGCCCAGGATCATAATAGTGGTCTTTACTGGATTCATATCAAGCCCATTTTCCATTAATTAGTCATCCAGGTCATTAATAATATGTTGTAGGCCGATAGGGGTGAGATCAAATGGAACAATGTCATCTGCATAAAGTAGATTTATCACTGAGTCAGTAGCCAACCTGGGTAGATGCAGTCAAACGTTTGGCCAAATTTCTTTAAGATCTGACCAGAACAGGCCAAATAAGGTAGGAGCAAGTGGACAGCCCTGTTTCAAACCCCCTGAAGTGCTGATTGCCTGGGACAGCATGCCGTGAGCCCTGAGACAAATCCTGACATTAGTGTGGTCATAAAGGAATTGGATAGCTTCCTGTAAATAACCAGGACATTGCCATGACTTCATTTTTGTCCAATGTAGGTGACGGTTGATGCTGTCAAAAGACGTTTTGATATCTATGAATGCTACATAGATTTTTATTTTCGTGTTAAAGGCTTTGGCATTGAGTAGATTGATCACAAAGAGGTTCAGTTCAGTGTCAACTCCTTTCACAAATCCAGTCTGTCTAGGGTCGTCTATGTTGGATTATTGCATGCAGCGATGGAGATGTTTTAGGAGGAAGCCGGCAAATACTAACCCATTGAATCCAACAGTGCTATTTGGTGATTGTGAGAAGGGTCAGCTCCATGATCCTGTTTATAGATTGGCACTATTATCGCTGAGCGCCACGAATCCAGAATTGTACCCAGATTCAAGATTTTAGTAAACAAGGTATGTATAAAAGCAATCCATAATTCCAGAGCTTTTTTATCAATGAATTTGAAATCCCGTCTAGTCTGGTGACTATTGACTGATTGGGCTTTCTGAATAAAAGTTCCACGTTGAGATGATCCAGTTGGAATGCCCATCTCCAGCCTGGCTTCACTGCTGGCATTTGAAGAGGACTGACTTTTGGTTTGAGTAGCTGTTTGTAAAAGTCAATCCAGTCTTTTTCAGACACTGTGTGGATCAGAGGGTCTCCCCCTCCCAACTGATGCCCATTTAGTGAGCACCAGATTGATCTGGCATCTTTATTAATGTAGACACAGAGTATCTGCTCAGCTTCCATTTAGTCAGCTCAGCTTTGTAGAGTGACAACCAGTTATTAAACTGTTGCTTCCTTTTTCTTATTTAGATTAGATATTGGTACTTGTGTTTCTTCGCCATCTGCTTGACATCTCAATTGGACGTTTTTTCTCTAGAGCTATTCTCTTGTTCAATACATGTCTATGAGGAATTTCCAGTGAAAGATTTGCTTTCATGGGCCATTGAAATTCCTGCAGGAACGGGGCATAATCTATTATCTCAACGCACAACAGCATGTCTATAGCTATGTTCGAGAACCGAATTGTATCATGCTCAGAAATACAGAGACAGTTTTTCCCTGAGACCGGCTCTAAGTCCATGACATATGTTTTTGGCTTGTGCCTGGTCCCCCCACACCATGTACATTTCAATAAAGCATGGTCACTGGTGTTTTTTTCTTGATTACTTCCAGTGCAACTATACTCTGGATTAGTTGACTGGAAACAAAGATATGATCTAGTATACTAGATCGAGATACATTTGTCCATGTTGGTTTAGCCGGATAATCGCCAGCTGTTTGGCCATTGAGAATATGCAGATCAAAGGTTGTCATCACATTCCACCATTCTGTAGCTCTTGCCTCTCCTTGGCTTCTGCGATCCTGTTGTGGGGGTGAGAGATCTGTTTTACTGATGCATTGACAGTTTAGGTCACCACCCACAATGGTAAAGTCTGGCTCAAACAGGGAAGTCCAGCGGTTGCTGAAAGATGCCAAAAGATCTAGGAAATGGTCTGTAGTTAAAACTGCCGGGTTCCAATAGATGTTCCAATAGATGTTAATAAGTAAGCTTTTAGAGATTCTGTCAAGGAGGGAATCTTGCAAGCCAATTATTTGTAGAAACTGGCCGGGACTTTCAAATGAAACTATAGTAAAGCCAGACACGTTTCTCACAAAAGCGACAAGGCCCGCCGAGGGTCGACCTCTTTCCCCATATGCGGGCGTTAATAGGGTAGTGAATCCATCAAGAGAAGGAGGCTAATGGAGCCACGTTTCCTGTAGGCATAGAACATTCAGTCCTTCAATTATTTCCCTGTCCCTGGAAGGATGGGCCAAACCTCTAGTATTCCAGAAGACGACCTTTCGCAAAGAACTTTGTGAATAATCTTTAGATTGAATCGCTGGACTGCCTGTCGTCACAGGACTTTTGGCGTGTCTTTTGAGCATCTAGATGATAGTGGTGATGTACCTACCAACAAATATTTAGCAACAGGGCGGAAAGAGTTTGGATAGTGTTCTAGCTTAGGAGCCCATCCTCGCTCTTTATTGGTGGTTCGCAGTGGTTTGGCCAGAAAGTAGGACCTCTGCCGCAGTGGGCTCGATGGCAAACTAGGGGCTGGAAGGGAATATCATATGTGCCATCTCAGGAGCGAGGATTTCACTTCTTGGGAGCGAAGATGCAGTATAACGCTGTCAATCGAGTACTCATTAGGGAAGTCAACAGTTAAGATATCCTCAGTTTTGAGGAATCTTAGCAAAGGCACATTGTGCAAGAGACTCATGACGTTTGTACGGTTCAAAATCAGTCTGCCTCGGGACTTTAGAAGGTGTTCCAAACCCACCTTTGGTGATGAAAGCTCTGAGCGTCTCTGATGGTGATCCTCCCGTTGTATCTCTCTGTTGGAAGAGGCACAGTTTCTCTTAGGATTCAGGTAAGAAGACATATTCTTTTCAAGTTACCTGACATATTTTGGTGTTAGATGATCTCATGAAGAAGCATCAGCTGGCGTACCCTGCTCAGTAATGCTGTGTTGCCGTTTTTCATCCAGAGTTGAAAGGGAGTCGTGGATCAGCTGGCTCTGCGATAGAGAAGTGAGTCATTTTGAGGACTTCTTTGAGGCCCAGTGCACAGCCTTAAGACTTATTATTGACAGCGCCCTTAGGCGAAAGAGAGAAAGTTAGTGGGATTATCCATAGACCAGAGGGAGAGAGGGCTGTGAGCGCTTCTTCAATGGCATCAGGCTCAGGGTCTGAGTACGAAGAGCAGTCTATGCATGCTTCTAAGGTATCGTTGAGGTATAGTCAAACAGAGTCCTCTCGATTGGGAGAAGTCTGGGTGAAGATTGGGTTTGTAATTCTGAAGCCAGATTTTGCCATTGCTGATTTTCGTTGCCTATGCAGAGGCAATTGGTTGAAAAATCTGGCTTTTCACACCAGACATATTAGGGATACTGGATTTGGTTACGGCCTGGTGTTTAGGTTTCTTCACTTGTGGCTGGACTCCATCTTTTTCTAATTTCCTCTTTTTTGTGTGACCAAAGTTAGAGAAGAATTGGGTCCTCAAGATTTCATAGCCTTGGACACAGAATTATGAGGATGAAAGGGCAGAGTTTGCGGGTAGCAAGGTTGCTTATTATCAGTTAGATCAATCACAGACCGAGCCTTGGGTTTCGCCCTTAGGGTTTTTGCTGGTATAGTGGCCAGAGGGGTTTCTTCAGTTGTAGCCTCTGGCAGCATGAGAGGATCCTCCTCAACAACTTTCTGAGAGGAGTTCTTGGTGTGGCATATAACCATGGGTGAGGAGTTGGTGGATCCGCTCACAGGAAGCGTGATGTCACTTGTGTTATTAGGAGCCGATTTCCTTTTGTGGACCATTGTTTTTAGGTGATGAATGTCCAAAAGTGCATTTAGCAAGTCTTTTTTGTCAGCTCTTTTGAGCTCTAGGGCATCCTGGATTTCCCTTTGTATCCTGTTGGAGCATGAGATTTCCTGCTCTACTCTAGACTGCAGCGATGTGATGAAGGATTCAATGAATATCATTTTGGAGTGCATAAGAGTTAGGAGAGTGGTGTTGTCTTTACTAGAGTCATTCATGGTTTCATAGAGCTTGACAAAAGGCAACAGGGAGGCAGAGCAGCTGTCAGTTTTTCAGAGATGTTGTCATTAGACGGAATACATTCCTCGTTCAAAGCTTCTGTCCAGCTCGACGGGAGAGAAGAGGGAACAGTAAGAGTTGATGGTAAGTTTAGCCTGGGCTTTTCGATAGATAGAGGGGCAGAAACTGTGTCTGTCTCAAAGGTAATGAGACTCAGTTGACTTTTCAAGTTAAAGAGATCCCGAGCTGGAGGCTGCTGTGAGGCGTGTTGGATTACATCCCTCACAGCATACAGTGTTACAACTGATGGTGTGGTGACTTGGTTCAGTACCCAGGATCGGCACCAAGTGGCCCGCTTGTCACCATCCAGGAAATCTGGACAGTTTGTGTCTGCTCCAACGGCGTCAGAACTCTGACTCTGTGCCCACATCATCGGGCATAAAAATGGGGCTCTCCCACCCACCCCATGTAGACTTTCCTCCGCTGCTCCCTCTCCAGCTGGGTGGGCAGCAGGAGCCGACATGCAAGGGTCCCGTCCACCACAGACAGTCCGACAGATGAGACCACAAACACTGAATAAGGGAGGGCCTGAATGGCATCTCTCCCCACCAGTAAGTTAGAATCATCAGAAAACCACTTGGTTGTTGATCATCAGCAAGGGGTATCTTTCCTCAGGGAATGGGTGGTGGAAACTTTGCTCTGCAGGAGCTCTGCGTCCATTAGGTCAAGTCCGGGTATTAAAGTTGAAGAGTGAAACAGCAATGCAGGAGTGTTACTTAGATCAGTGTTATTAACAGAGGGGGGAGAGCAGGTGGAGCTTGTATGTGCAAAGGTGTCTGTAGATTTAAGAAAGCATTTGCCTTTCAAGAGATCAGCGTTCCTGCACATTCTGTTCCCTTAGAGGCGTCCTGCAACCAGGTCCTTGCATCTTTTAACTGTTACACCTCTCTGTTACCCTTCCCTTTAAATCAATTTCTGTCCTGAGCCAGTGTCAAGGGTAGTTGGGCTTTGGGGGTTTGCAGGACTTGTGGGAATGCTTTAAGCGCAATACTCACAGAGATCACCTGTGATTTTGACTGCAGTCGAGTCCTGGGCATCGGGTAAAACCTTAAAGCCAGCTCCATCAGACTTGCTTGCGACAATAGTTTGCTCACCGCTCCACAAGCAACACAAACAACACTCCAGCACACTGTGTGTCGCTCCATGAACTGACTGGGTTTTTGTAGCTGTGCGCTTGAGACTGGAAACAGGGACAGCAGGCAGCAAGGCAGCAATGGAGGTTGAGAACAGTCTTTCCAACACAAACAACACTCCAGCACACTCTGCGTTGCTCCGCAAACTCAGTGGGTTTTTGTAGCTGTGCACTGGAGAACGGAGACAGGGGTGGTGAAAACAGGTACTGCAGACAGCAACACAGCAATGGAGGTTGAGAACAGACCTCCCAACACAAACAACACTCTAGCACACCCCACTTCACTCTGCGAACTGACTGAGTTTTTGAAGCTGTGCACTGAGACTGGAGACAGGGGTTGTGAAAGCAGGTACTGCAGGCAGCAAGACAACAATGGAGGTTGAGAACAGTCCTCCCAACAAAAATAACACTCCAGCACGCTCCACACACTCAGCACACTCCTTTAAGAGCTTTAAGTATATCACACAGTTCACAATACATGTATTGTTGTATCTAAACAAATTGGTTAGCTTTGAAAAACTACACAGCATTTGGATTGTCACATTTAATTACTAAACAGCAATTGGAAATAACATTTATTATTGTTATGTTCCTCCAGTGGATCCTGTATGTTTACTTTAATGACCATTACATTTTGTGTTCTTGCTATCTAAGAGATGTAATATAACTCTGTCTGTCTCATGCTTCCTCCTTCTCTGTTTTCATGCTTCCTCCTTCTCTGTTACTTTGTGTTGAAAATTTGTTTGTATTAAGTTCTGGCAAAAAGTACCCATTCTCCGAATGGGTTCTGTAGAAAGACATGACAACACTCATAAATTGTTGAAAATCATTGATACTGTAGGTTGCTGTTCCGATTTGCTTATCGCTTGATGTGCTTTGCATTCAGAAGTAAACTTCACTGAGAATAGTTGCGTGTGGCTGGCTGTCATAGCACAGAGCAGATGTTGGAGGGATGCGAGAACTTGCATAGGTGTTTATTAGTGCAACTTAACCATATGTTCCTTTAACTACATTTTTTCAATGAATTTCATAGGTTTTTACTACTGCCATTCTCCACCTTCTAGCAACATTCTTAACACTTCTATCAGCTTTCTACAACTTTTTACACCGTTTTTTGTTCGCCGATGTTTGTGAATATCTGACGTCATCGCGGACTTTCCAGTTAGCCAGGGCTGGTGCTATCACTAGGCAAGGTTAGGCACTTGCCTATAATGCGCCAATCCTAGAGCGGCAAATGTCACGAAGGCTTGACCTCCTCCAGCAGATAAAAATGTATTCTCTCTCTCTTGACTCTCTTCCATGTCTCTCAGCCTAGGCTGCATTCACCCTGATGTCTGCAGGCTGGCTGTGCAGCACCTGCAGCAAGCCCGTGAATGGTTAGGTCAGGGACAGGTCATGAGAGGGCGTGGGGCAGTGCTCGCCTCGCACAAGTCGGACTTGCGCACCTGTGCATTAGCAGCCGAGCACCACTTGCGATCTACCCCCTCATGACTGGGGTGCGGGTGCTCGTGCCTTAGCCTCATGCTGCCTGCATTCTTTATCAAGCAAGCAATGAGAACCTACCGACCGACAAGGACTGTGACTGTCTGACGGCTATGGACGGTGACCTGTGCTTGTCCTTCTTCCTGCCCTGCCCGCAGGTTGCGGCATCCTCTGTCCCGGACTTCCACCAGCCCTGCAGTGCACAGCACGCCTGCTGTCATGCGTTCAGTACAGACCACGTGCCAGTATCCTGCCTAGGCCAGCTGCCAGCTAGGCCCGAGCCTGGCCTAGGACTGCCCCTGATGAGACTGACTGACAGGTGAGTTGCAGTGCTGACTTATACTGCCAATTCTATATGCCGGTGATGGGTGCATGCCCCCTGCCAAATGTGCCTTGTCATCCCTATCTTTTAATGTTATAATAAATATTGCCTAATTTGTCTGGCTGCTGGAGTGCCTGACCTCGAGCTCCCTTGTAAGAGGTTGGGGTTGCATCACAGTAGACTCTCTGAAGATGGCCACGGCCAGAGGGCAGTGTGTCCTAGCTAGCCCCCCTGGGATGGTCAGTGCCTGTGGCCAGATTCTCCTGGATGTCTGGGCAGAGGTTGTAGTTTGATTCTCCTGGATGCCCAAGAGTCAACACCAGAGACACATGAGGGAGGGATACATTCTGGCGAGGTGACATGCATGTTCTGTGAGGGGCCAGGCAACCTCTGTCACCACAGCATCTCCATCCATACAACAGACTCAATAACATGCTCTAACATTTCCATTAGCATTTTGCACTATGCTAATGGAAATAATGGACAAATAATGGACAATTAATAGTAGAGAAAAAGAAAAAAGGACAGAACAATTTTCTGTCACAAATACTTTCCTCTAACATACAACAACGACCATAATCGATGGAACTTCATAACTATCTGCGGTCTCCGAAGTCCCCTTTCCAGACTAGGCATCATTCAAACACCCAGATAGCTCATGCAGACCATCGCACAAGACAACCCTTCCACCCTTTTCACTTCTATGTTTGCAGCACTACCTCATTGCCTGCTTTCATATGGTCACACATCCATCCAGCAATCACTTCCAAAAACTCTACTTGTAACCCTATCAACAAATTAAACTTCCACACACCAACTGCCACTTAACACAAAGTTCTCCAAATATTTTCCATCTGCATTTCCTTTAGTTATACAAACAAATTGTACACAGTACTGCTATAAATGCACATAAGCATTGTGCAGTAAGATAAGTGTAATAATGAATGGGGGAGTAGGGATGGGCAAGTGCTGATGGGAGCCCGTGAAGGAAGAGCAAATGGATGCCATTGTGGATGGCCACTACATAAGTTCTGGGGCAGAAGAGCCCCAAGGAATGGGTGCACAGCCACCAGGCAGTGGGACAGCAAGGGCAATGTTGAAAGGGGGAAGGTACGGGTGTCAACTAGGTATAGTGCCTCGAACCTATGAAGTTAATGGGGCACCAGGCCAACAGTCTCAGTGGCTGTGGGATGAGTTCGCAGAGAAAGGAAAGAGGGAAAGAGGAAGATGAAAGCAGGGTTTAGAAAAGTTTCCAGAACTTAAGGAAGTCTGGCTCAAAGTCTAAAAGGGGCAGGGACACTGTTCCAAAGAAAGGCACCAGCTAAAGAGAGAAATCTACAACCTCTCTTCATTTGGAGTAGCGTTTCACAAGCAGACAATTGGAGTTAAAGAAGCACAAGACTCTAGCAGGGGCGTATTTAGGGACAGAAAGCTGGAAATAGCATGGTCCCAGGCCCCAGAAAGCCTTGTGGATAGTGCAGAGGGTCTTCAATGTCATGCTTACAGCCACCAGAAGCCAGTGTAGAAATTGTACGGCTGCCGAGATACTATCCCTAGCCTTCTGGCCAAGCATAAGTCGTGCACACTATTCTGGATTAGCTAAAGGGGCCATACGGAACAAAGGGGGAAGTTGATGAAGAGGCTGTTGCAGTAGTGCAGCCTACATAAGACCAGCGCTCTGGAAACATTCAGCTTCTGAGGTAATGTAAGGACACATAGGGCCTCATTACGACCCTTGCGGAATGGGTTTACCGGCACCGGTAATGGTGCCGGTAAACCCATTCCGCCCTATTACGAGGTTCCCTCGCGAGACCCGGAACAGACATCTGGTAAAACCAGACGTCCTTTCCGGGTCCAGCGAGGGGACCAATGAGCTAATAACGGTCCCGTTATTAACGGGCCTGTTATTAACTCCATCCCCATTCCCATTGAGCCCTATGGGGGCTCAAATGGGAATGGGGAATGGTTTTGTGAATGAGGAATTACCGGGTCCTCCAAGGTTGGAATGACCCGGTAATTCCTCATTCACAGACCACGGACCCGGACACGATTTTGGAGGCAGCAATGGCGCTAATAGCACCATGGCTACCTCCAAACTCGTAATGAGGCCCATAGAATTCATGTAAAGTGTGAAGCTCAAGTTAGCCCTTCTTCAAAAGGTCCAGCATGTGAGGAGTCAAGGAAAAAGAAGAGTTAAAGATAACCACAACGTTTCTGGCCTCACAGAATGGTGAGGATAGAGAGCCCGGACAGAAAGTAGGAAAGAAACAGGGCACAGGTGCACAAATAAGAATCATCTCTGGCTTACTAGCATTCACACAGAGATTGTTAGCGACACACCATGCCTGGATGGTGGTCAGATAATCGGAAATCAGACAGGCAGATAAGAAAGTAGTAGAGGAAAGTTTCATGCAAAACTGTGTATCATCAACATAACACTGGAAATTAGTAGAGACGGAGCAGATGAGGTGAGCCAGAGGGACGAGATACATATTAAAGAGCCACATCGATAGAAGAGAAACCTTTGAGATGCTGAAGGTAGAAAGTGAGGTGGTGGAGGACAAATGGTCCAGTTGCAGCTGGAAAGGGTGCATAGTCAGGAAAGAGGTCAGCCAGTCCAGTGACCAGTCTGTGATGCCAGAAGTATCATGGAGGCGTTCAATAAAGATAGAATGGTTCACAGTGTCAAAAGCGGAGGAGAGATCAAGGAGCACTATCCTCAATTGTACTACAATCAAAAATACCCTCTACACTTCAATTATATCACTACACAATATTACAAATATGCTATACTCCCCTTTAACTACCTATAATAATTATTCACATATTACTATAGTGTATGTGGTCAGTGACCAGATTCTTGGGGGCAGTGCCTACAGCCATGCCCCCAAGAATCTGGCCACTGGTCATAACCACCACAATAGAATCAAACCATATAACAAGTAGGTACAATATACCTTCAAATAACAAGACTCACCCAGACCCCCACCCCGATGCCAATAACGTTCACGGACACAAAATGGACAGCACATACACCATCACCTATACAGCTTTTTTTCACCTATAGAAATAGCTGTATTGCTACATTTTCCCACTCCCAAACCCTCTTTCATCCACAAAATAAACCCAAATATATTTTACAGACCTCTTTTCCTCACATCGCTGTCCCTGGACAAAGGTCGTGATCCGCCCATCCAACATGGTCAGTGTTTGAAAAATTATGACTGACCTCACATTTTGAAACATCCAATCAGCGTGCGCCTCTTTGCAATGTTTGCTGACAATTTGTCAAATGGTGCCAAAGTTATCAGCTGCCAAGAAGTACTCTTTTTAAAAGTGATGCCTAGAAGGGTGATTAAGAACACAAAGAATAGGTAGCCCACTCCAAGATCTCAGAGACAGTCATGGGTGTGGTGTGTCTTTAAGACTGTAGGGGGGGGTTCCCATAGGCTGAGGCTGCCCGTGTTGAATGCATTGAGTGTGGGGTCATACACAGTCTCAGACAACACAGGCAGTACTACTTTGGGACCACCTCCATGCACCGCCACACCCCATCCAACCACCCAGGTCCTCTCAGAAAGGCTTTTTCGTTCTCAGTGAGAAGCAGGTTAAAGTCCTCTACCCCATCTTCCTCAACCACTCCTGCCACCACAGAGTGATAGAAATAGCCTGTGGGGCAGAGGATCCTGCCAGTTGCCTCGCAGGCCATACAGGAGGCTGTTGAACCTTACCTTTCCAGGTCATAGTTCTCTGCATTTACTGCAACACACCGCTTTACAGGGTGGAACAGTTTTAAAGTAGTTTTGAGGGTTCAGTCTAGGAGCAGGAGAAACACTGCCCCCTACATTACATTTAGGGCTTGCCCAACATCTACCCCTGTCCACCTGCCCCACCATATCTGGTTGATCCCCCCTCTCTGCCTTCCCACCCCCACCTTACCTCATCGGCTGTCCTACAAAAGAAACAAAATCCCCCCAAAAACATAAAAGCCAGAAACACACAAAAAGGGTTCCTTTAGTAGCCACCTTACCCTGTTAAAAAAAAAGAACTAAAAGAAAAAAATCACAGGACTTTTTGCAGCCTGCATGGTCTGCGAACAGTACGATAGTCCGCGGACACCTGGAAAATTCCAGGAGTGGGGAGGGGGGAATTAAAATCATTTAAATAGTGTTTGGTTCATAAATGGTGGCTCTTAAATAACCTTTTTTGTATTTTTGTGTGGATTTTATGTAATGAACTAACAAATGTTCCAATGAATGTATTTAACTTTTCCAACTTTTTTTGTTTTTCATTTACTATGACTACTAAAAAAATACTTCACAACATATTTCACGAGTTCATCAAAAAACATTCAGTGCATTTTCGATATTGAAAAGAAAAATCTGATTTCCAACATCAGTACAATTCGCTCCTTCGCCTCAAAAATGATTTACATCATCCAACTTGATATTTTTATTGTGAAAAGATACCGTTCCCAAAGCATATAAAAAAGCACATACACCTCCATTCACAAGCTGCCTACCTTCTTCCATCTGAGGACAAAACAAATTTGGACGTCTGCATATTCGTCTTCGATTGATTTCAGAAAGAATAATCTTCACAGCTGGAAACAGTTCCATTAGGCTTCTCAACATATCCTTCAGTGAAACCTGAAAAGATCTTGTTGTCACATAGTCCAAATTGTTGCCTCCACAATGCACAACAATAATATCTGGACGTTTAAAGTGAGCTATCCTCTCACAGAATGCTAATGAGGTTACCCAGTTTAACCCACAATCTGTATACCACAAAACCTCCACTTCATCCAGTCCAATAGTAGCAGAATTGCCACGTGATTAGTGGATTCAGGAATCTCCCACCATCCACACACTCTGCTTCTTCACGACCATAGCCATCTTCACTACACCCAACAAAGAAAACACGTTGTGCCTTGTACTCCTGTACACTTCAACACCTCCTCCAGACCCAAAAAACCTGATTGGCTAATCCCCCTTAGAAGACCCGGATGGCAGGTGTGGGTCCGTGGACTACTGAGTTGACCGCGGACTCGGCAACACCTGCAATGCTTTTATTCACCCATGAAAAAAAGCTCCCTATCAACTTTATTCCACTCCCCCACCCTTTCCAGGTTCTCTTTCGCCCACCAAATAACTCAAAATGTGTTTTCCAGATTTTCTTCTCACCGCACTGTCCACGGTCAGTGGCGATGTCTGTGGATGCAGCGGCACCAGCAAACACTTTTTTTTGCCCATAAAAAGAGCTCCCTGACAAATTTATTCCACCCCCCACCTTTTCCAGGCTATCTTTTGGCCACCAAATAACCCCAAATGTGTTTTTCAGACTTTCTTCTCACTGCACTGACAGCAGTCTGCTGCGATGTCCGTGGGCTCGGCAGCACCTGCAAACCCTTTTTTCACCCATAGAAACAGCTCCATATCAACTATATTCCACTTTCCCACCCTCCCAGCCACCAAATGACCCCAAATGTGTTTTCCAGACGTTTTCCCCACCTCGGATCCAACATCTCGACCGTTTCCAAAAATATGACGCACCTCACGTTTTTTACCATCCGATCAGCAGAAACATCAATGAACTGTAGCCGCGGTATTAATAAAACATTTTTTTGTTATTCTTTATTGTATTTGTGTATTTTTATATGATAAGTAGTCCTTAAAAGCACTGTTTTGGGGTACACTGAGTGTAGAACTTCAGCACATTAGGAGTACTGTTTTGATGTTATGAAGGAACACTGCATTTCCTTTATCGGTTATGTGTACTCTGTCATGTCTATGGAAATTGGCCATGTAGAACTGTATATTGTTGTTCACAATCCATAATTCGTTGTGGTCTGTCATGAATGCTGAAACTGCTTTATTTACATTTCTCTGGGATTTCTCAATTTTACTATTAAATTTGCTTGTCCATCTCCGAGTGAGATTGGAAAAGATAAAGATGGTATGAGGAAATATTTCCATTAGTTATCCCATTTCTTGTTTCATCATTAAAGTAAGGGGCATCCCTCCCACATTCCCCAAAGCATTGCCTCCACAATGAATTAGGATGACGTCTGGGTACCCTCTACTTCTCGGACTTAACAATCTTGGAAAGACTTGGAACCAACACATTCTCTCCAATCCAAACCATTTAATTGTAAAATCTCTCAAATATAGGTCCATGTTAATGTTTAGTTTCTCAAAAAAGCCAGCAACCAAAATATCCAACTGTTTCCAATCAGCCACATAGTTTTCAAACCAGCCATGATATTTGCAGTCTTTCTCTGTTGCCAGGAAAATGATTCCTAGTTTGAATTTTAAAGTAGTTTGTATGAGCAGGGCATGTATGATGTGTGTGTGTCTTGTAGTTTTTAATTGGTTGATGGTGCTGTTGATATTATTTGGTGGCTAGATGGCAGCCACCTAGAGCGCAGCATTGCTATTCATTGGTGGATACACCCACCCGTTCTACAGTCATGGCTAAATTTGGGCTAATGACACATCATGTGTTTGTGGACGTGTGGTAGCCGCAGCTATCCAAAGTTTTGGGTGGGGTAGCAGCTTATATGAATTGAGTGGGGGATTGAAAGAGATTAGGGGAGTGGAAGAGTATTATGAGGAGTGGAGAGGGGCTGGAAGGCATGTTGGGGACAGTTTTTGGAGTTTGTTGGAGTTTGAATTGGTAGTTTTTGCAAATAGCCGCGGTTATCAGCAAACGTCTAGAAGGGCTCTTGTATAGCTGTGTCTATGAAAAGCATGTGCATAGGCTCATCTATACTATTCTGCATTTCATTTGTTGTGGCTGGACCGTGGGTTTATTTAAAGTAGTGTCTATATGCAATAATCCCACTTTTATGTGGCTGATACAGTACAGAATTTTATTTTTGTGTGTTATTGTATGTACTTGGTTGCTCAATTATTTGATTTGAAGGTTTAAAGGCCAATGTAGTTTAATTTGGTGTTTGCAGAAAAATATACATGTACCTGCGGCTACAAGTAAGCTGTGTAGCCGCGTTGAATATCCACGGTTACTATTGATTCTGGCCAGCGTTTGTAATTGACTTGGTGTTTCTAATTGGGTAGTGTTAAAGTTGTTAATGTGTAATTCACTGTGATAGGGTACAGTGAATATGTCGGCCATTTTATTTGTTTTCTTACAATATAGTCATCTTTTTGTGGTTTTGATTTAGGAAAGTATGAAACTCACCATTTTGTCTACATTTTCATTTTGACTGCAGAACTCACACTGCACTTCATGTTACCTGTGGAAAAAACATGATTGGCATTAATCAGTTGTTGGTCATTGTTTTGTTGAACGTTTGATTTGATAATATGTTGATAATGGGGCTCTGTGCTTTTTAGTTTTTTACTTTATTTGTTAACAATGAAGTGCTGCTGCTGTATATGTAGAAAATGAGTGGGAATAATTATTGAAAGTCATTTATTAGCAAAGAAATTGAATTTTAGTGAGGTGCATGATATAAAATCATGAAGTATGCTTGTTGGTCTCAAAATAAAAGATTTATCGCAGAGCAGTAGAAATGTGATGTTATCTACAATGCTTTTTTAATCACTTATGTGTGTGTTAAAGTGATTTTTGGGATGATATAAAAATATGTTAGTTTCAAAAATATATATAGTTATAGATTCTGACTACTTTGAGGACTTTAATAAATACTTTGGGACTGTATCTGACGCAGGAATGCCCCCTTGCCCTTGGGCCTATTGTTATGCAAACTCCTTTTATGTAAGAAAGCAAAGGAATGTGTTTTTCGGTGTGAATTGCCCCAATAAAAGCAGACACAGTTTGTGTTAATGAATGGTATTTTAGTACACAAAGTAGAGGTTGTAAAATGTTGGCAGATTGCTTGTGCAACAGTTTTAACTAGGAAGCACTATTTTTCTTTTAATGCTATTGTTGCTGTACTGTTATTTGCTACAGAAATAATGGCAGCTGTCAATGGCAGTTTACTGGGCACACAGTCATGGACAGGCCTGTGATGTACACAAACATCTTAGATGTTTAGGGGCATCTATGCTTATTAGTGTCTTACAGGGTTGGTAAAACACAATTTTTGGATGGCTTATAAGTTTGGCGCCAAACTGCATGATATTCTAGAACTTCATTCTAGACCTTATTCTGAACGGTTTAGTAAAGTGTGGTGCTGTTTTGTCAAGAGGGAATAAAATTAGAGGGGGGGCCCAAAATATTACAAAAGGCTTATGAATGTGGTGCCAGTTGACAAATCAATAGACAAGTTTGCAAAAAGATTTTAGATCTAGATATATATGTTTTTGCAATGTTTGGTGGGATTTTGTCTAGAGGGTGTAACTTTTGAGGCAGGGCCTCAACATTTTTAGATGTCTTATAACTTTGTTGCCATTTGACAAATGTGGACAAACATTTTCAGAAAGATTATAATTCCAACCTTGAATGTTTGTGCAAAGTCTGAATGGAATTTGTTAAGTGGGGGCTTAATTATATGACTAGTGTATGTAAATACATTTTGACACTTTTGAAATAATAGAACATGGTCTGATTTCAAGTAAAGTCATGTAAGGAGCATTGACAAGGACCTGAAAGCATGTTTTTGCAAATGTGTTTGTTTGTTTTATTTTTGGACAAGTGTCATAATGTAGGTACAAAAAATAGTGGTTTACCTTTGGTGACTGAGGTATAGCTTGTGGCCATGTGCAGGGTCCAGATTGTCCGGGTCATGGTATAAGGTCATGATCAGAACAATCTGGCTACTGGCCATGTCCACGAAGGATGACCAATGGGGTTAAAGTGGCCATGTACACCGGGAGCTATGCAGTAAGGTTTTTTTGTATTGGGATAGGTTTGAAAGGGAAATGTTGTGCTTATGGGTCCAGGTTGAAGTGTTGGAGGGTATTGCAGAAAATATGCACGAGGAAGGTCAGCAAGAACTGGAAAGCATGGTTTTGCAAATATGATCTGAGTTTTTTTTTTTTTAATATAGATAGATACACAACACAGTGATATAACTTTGGTGACTGAGCAAGGGGCCTGACCGCCAGCAAGGAGAAATGTGTACCATAATTTGCTTATTGGGGCATACAGCATGGCCAAAGCAGTAGGTTTGAATGGGAAAACATATTTTGCTTGTGGTTACAGCCTGGATTGGTGGACTAGATTACAACAAACTTGTTGGACGAGCATTAGCAAGGACCTGCAGGCATTTTTTGGGAAATATGTGTTGTGTTTTATTTTGTGTGAGAATGTAAGTAGAAAAACGAGTGATATGCATTTGGTGTCTTGATAGTTGGCCTGGCCCTCGGCAAACACAAATGTGTACTTTGATTTTCTTATTGGGGAATGCAGCATGGCTGATGTCTATGCTCCATGGATTTGGAGACTTGCCATGGCAGCAAACCATGAGCACTGGCCATTGGTTACATTATTATAGTATAGTGGACACTGAGCTGGGATGCAGGGAAGGTGCAGTGAATAATAGGAGTTTTTTGGTTGGGCTGGGTTCATGGTGGAGCCTTATGCCGTAGGCAATTGAACAGTGATTTCCATCCCCAGCATGCACTGCTGATTACAACGGACATAAGTATGTGTTGCAAAAAGTATGTTTCTTGGAGGAGCTTTATAGTTGTTTCATATATGTGAATTGTGGCAGTTCTAATGTTTTGTTTTAAAGCTTGGGAACATTAATTATGATAAATTATGTGGTGCAAGTTTCCTGAGATGATGTGGATGATGCGTATTGCAAATTGCATGAGCACCACACAAAATAAAATGCTTGGGGCTCATGTGTTATTTGTATGGAAATTGGCTGCACATTGAGAAGGTGATTCCCCCAGTGCGATGCCACAGGTTTTTCCGTGTTCCAATGTCCAAGGTTTCTGAACAATAAAAATTCTCTCTTTCAAAAATGGGCTGCATGTTTGAAATATCTAATCCAAGAATAAATGTACCCTAAATATAGCACAATCTCCTAAAACTACACGTTAATCTTCTGTAATAAATATGTACTGTGTATAAAAAGTCTCAATATAATGATATAATGTAATGTATAGTTTTATTGTCATATATAAACATCACAAAAAATACATTCTCACGTAAGTTCAAAAATTCAACAGCATCTGATGTACTTGACATGCTATTTGTAGCTACCCATGACATAGACAATGAACAATGAATCAGAAAGTTAATATAAATATTTGATTGTCTGTTCTCATGAACTGTTTTTCTATTTCTAATTCCAATTTTGATGTGAAAAGCTGGGGCACTATGTGACCCAGGAACAACCCAGGAACAACCCCCTGGCTGTGGGTTTTATTGTTGTTAGGATTGTTTTTCCATTAGAGTGGAGTAGTACTAGTGTCTTCATTTGCTCAAGAGAGACAGACCAGAATTGTGCAACTGAGAAAGATTTCTGCCATGGAATGAGCTAGAAAGTGTGTTCACTCTTTGAATGGTTGCTATTTAATACAGGAGGATTATGTCTCAGACTAGCAGTAGAAGTCATGAGAATACAAATGTGTGTAGACAGTTGGAGATATTTAAGGTGAACGAATAGTGCTTTAAAATGGAGGCAGAGGATGTCCAGTGTACATTGTGGAACAAAACACTAAGACATGGCCATTTGAATGTTCTGTTTAATAGCCTGGGAACATTAATTATGATAAATTATGTGGTGAGGTTTCCTGAGATGATGTGGATGATGCGTATTGGAAAATGCACAAGCACCACAAATTAAAAAAATACTTTGGGCTCATATGTTATGTGAATGGAAATTGGCTGCACATTGAGTAAGTGATTCCACCACTGTGATGGCACCAATATTTAATGAACCGTTGACTATGACAATCGTGTCTATTTCTGATGTTCCAGTTTTTCCGTCTGACAATGTGTAAGTGTTCTGAAAAATAATAATCCTCTCTTTCAAATATGGGCTGCATGTTTGAAATATCTAATCCAAGGAGGGCAGTCTTTTTTGGCTTAAATGTGGTGTTATATATTTACTGTAGCTGTGAGCAGTAGTTGTGCAGAATCAACCTCCCCCATTAAACACTGGCAGCACTGGAACACTCAATTTGAAGAGTTATTAGAAATTCTAGAGTGGTTCGGAGAGGAGGCTGTTCATGAATTGTTTACAGATGTGGTGCTGCTATCTCCAGTAGTACCACTTGAATGAGCTAGAGGCCTTCCCAGGATCTTTTCTTTCTGATGCAATGCATCTGTCAGAGGTTTTTATCCGCTTCATTCCGGGTAATAATAGTGACTTTATTCAGTTGAAGACACTCCAGCATTTGATGTGGGATATCAGGCTTGGGAACATTAATTACGATAAATCATTTGGTGTGAGTCTCCTAGGAGGATGTGGACATTGGGCCTCATTACGAGTCCGGCGTTAACCGAGGCGGTAAAACCGCCTGGTTAACGCCGGACTCGTATTACCATTCCGCCTCCGTGATTCCCGGAATTACCGGGGCATCACAACCCCGGTTTTCTGGGAATCACGGAGGCGGAATGGTGTAAATCCCCATTCCCATTGAGTCCTATGGGACTCAATGGGAATTGGGATCATGGAAACACCGGCAGCATCTTGTAATGCTGCCGGTGTTTCCTCGTCCGCCTGCAGGCGGGCGGTGTTAAACCCGCCAGGTCAGACCTGGCGGGATCATCACCTCCCGCCTGCAGGGGTCGGGATCAGGCGGTCCGGAAACAACGGTGGCGGCGGGTTTACCGCCACCGTTATTTCCGGACCGCCACGGTCGTAATGAGGCCCATTGTGTGTATTAGAAATTGCATAAGATGGTTTGGACTATAATGGGCTGTAGTCTTTTTTGGGTTATAGGTGGTCTTATATCTTCATTGTAGCTATGAGCGGTGGTTGTGCAGAATCAACCTCCACCCATTAAAGGTGATGCTAGCAACAGCCAGAGACTTCAAACACAGGTAGCAATGGAACACTGTATTTGAAGAGTTATTAGAAATGGTTGAGACGTTTAGAAAGGAGGCTTTCCATGAAGTGTCTACAGATGTGTTGCTCCTATCTCCAGTAGTACCACTTGAATATGTGAGAAGCCTTTGCAGGATCTTTTCTTTCTGTCAGAAGTTTTCATCCATTTCATCCTGGGGTAATAATAGTGTATTTATTCAGTTTAAGACACACCAGCACATGGAATGAAGCTTGGGAACATTAATTTTGATAAAGCATTTGTTGCAAATCTCTTGGGATGATGTGTATTGGAAATTGTGAAGGCAAGTCCATTTTTACGCACACTCCAGAATAAAGAAAACCCTCTTGGGAAATAAGCCAAGAGATAGTGTTACAAGTCAACAAGGTTTAAATGTACAGAATACAAATTTCAGCAAAGGACTCTGCTGCTCGAGAGTGCTCTGCTCTCCCTCTTACAAAAAGGAGGTTAAAAGGCTAAAAAGCATCATCCCATTTAGTACAAAAGGGTGCTACTGATTAGTGGCACCCTTCACATGCCCTCGCTCCATAGGGGATGCCAAGCTACCATTCGTTAGTTCTTTCCCGTCGATCAGGATCCACATGGGTCAGCTGGGCTCAACCTTGCGGTGAAGGTCAGGACACACATATACAGCATTGTTTCTTTCTAAGCTAAAAATGTGAAGTCTAGTTACTATATCATTGTGGCATGCTCCAGGGCAGCACGGCAAATGGTGCCAGGGGGAAGGGAGGATAAAATACAGTTACGCTGACCCACACATTCAGGGCTTGGTTGATACCACAGTTCCCGCACTCAAGGTCTCCACCCAGGGTTTTGATCTTTCATTTATCCCTCCCTGTACCTCGTGTTACAAGAGACATGTTTACATACTTGAAGAAATACAGCTGTGCATGCTTCGGTGGTCTGTGTACACTTCATTTGCGTTGAGATGGGGGTTGCTTGCTTATCAGGGAATGCAAAGGTGTGGGGGTTGGGTCAGTGGTGTGGGGCTGTCTCTGGACTGACTGGTTGGGCGTTAGAGGCCTACTGCCAGTTTGGTGGACATGAATAGATGCAGCGTTGATCCTGGTGTTGTCTCGCGCTCTTGCAGGACACATTCCTCTGAAAGATACTAATGTTTGCAACAGTGAAGGGACAAGGGGGAAGTGAACTTCCTTGAAAACTGGCTCTGCAGATTCATTCTGTTTTACAAAGATTGGGCTCAGTGAACTTGGTTCACAGACAGCACAATCGAGTAAGCCTAGGCTTTTTAGACTTAATACAAATCGGAGTCAAATGCTGTGTGTTTATCTAATGCTGTGCATCTACTGTTAACGATACAGTGCTTCTACATGGTGTTTACCTGTGCAGTTTTGCTCCCCATTATACACTTTATCACCTCATATGGTGTTTGTCTCACATGAAAGCACCTAGCGGGTGGGATAAGCTTATTTCCATCCCAACATTCCCCCCTTTAGTTACTTTTACAGTAACACATTCTCCCCCAACATATTTGCGCTCATTTGCACGCCTTTCCACTTCGTCCCATGCGGATGTTCCCCTGCTCGGCATCCATGCTCTACGTACATGCTGTAAACTCTCTCCCCTCTGTGCATACTGCTCCGGGGTACATGTCATGTAGATGGACCCTCGCCCATCCGCCAGGTCCACCCACAATTCTGCGTAATTCTCGGGATCAGGGGAGGAACAATGGTTGTGTGGTGCAAGTCATCCATTACATCGCCAATAGGGATTGGGACCATGTGGTGAATGGGGTGGTCATTTTGCTCAGTTTGTCTTTCTACTTTCTTTGTCTCATGAGGTACCTTATTATTTCCAATACTGACCATCATAATCACGATATTAGGCACGGATTTGGCATAACATCGGAGACCCAATTGTCACATGCAAAAGATCACTAGTATAACCACAATGATAGGGTCCATCATTTTCACCCATGTTCCAAGCCATGATGGGATCCAGCTGAAGGCTAGAGTAAACCAGTCCAGTCCTCTTCTTGGACCCCAGCTTGTTCCTTTTGCATTTTCTCTACTAGTTTGTGTACTGCAGCAATGAAGTGTGACAATGTCCCATTTTCAGCAAGGTACGATTGTGCAACATGAACTCCCAATCTTTTAGCAAACACTTCCTTCCATAGCTGTCAGGAGATCTAATACTTAGCGGTTCTGCTTTGTTATTTGTTTGAGGGCCCTTAGTTCCACCTTTATGATGGCGAATCCTTGCTCTGTATCCTTAGCTAGCTGCATCAGCTCCCATCGAACTATCTGGAGCCATTTGGCATTGGCCCATGTCTGGATGCTGGTTACTAAGGATGCAAAAAATGTCTTTGCTGAATTGTAGAGCTTACATTCATCAGGTATTTGTGCAATCAACTCAGATGAGTAGTTGGATTGTAATTCAATGTTCTTTTCCTTCTACATATTTGGTTGTAGGGCACTTTTTCAGGGAGGAGGCAAAAGTTTGGTGGTGGCACTGTTTGTCGAGCATCTACGGTTGGAGGCATGGTGGGAGCTTCGAGTAGGAGTCCCCCCCTTCAGGTGCTCATCAAGTCAATGTTGTGATATGTTCTGCCCCTACTTGCTCACACGTTTGTTCTACGAGTGTTGTATTTTTCTTAGATAGCCCTAGAGGTCCTTCGGCCCTGCATGCATGTGTTGTTTCTTGCCACTCGTTATTTACATATCTCGCCCCTACGATTACTAGATGTGGTTCTTTGTAGCAGTTGGGGTTATTGGAACTCGTTTTGCACTTTTGGGGGTCAGGATCGATGAGTTATAGATGAACGTTGCGTGCCTGGAAAGTGCCTTTGATTCTACATAGCATGAGATGAATTAGGCATTGGGTCTCTGTCATGCTGTTTCTTTCTGCTACTACTTGGGTTATTGGTTTGATGTTCATCACAATGGTTGTTTCTGACATATCTAATTGTTCAATCTCATTCCTCCTTTCATTCATGTGTGGGCTTGAGCTAGAACTTGTCACTATGACAGAGGCGGGGGTTGGGATACATGTAATAACCAGGGGCCTCCGAGGGGCAAACTCAGCAATAGTGGACAGTCGTTGAGATACATTGGAAGAAACCATGGTGACGCTGAATTTTACTTCAGTATCATTCAAACGTGATCCAGTAACATTGGAAGTTATGCTCATATTACATATTCCTGTGGTCCCTTCCCCCCTTCTTTTAGATGGCCAGCCGAGATAAAAGATGCTCCCCAATAACTTCCCAATGCAAATATTAGTATAGTGAACAAAATGGCCGTAAAATGAAGACCACAATTATAACTATAGATCCTAGTATTTCTGATGCTACCTTTTATTTTTACTAGAAATGTCTCAATTTCTAACATTACTGAACGAATATCTCAGTAGTGTCATCTCCATGAGCTTTGCACCTGTGAGTTCTGTAAAAACAGGGAGGGGAAGGAAGAGGTAAGTGGTGGGTAAAAGAGAGAGAGAGAGGGGGAGAGAGAGAGAGATAGCAGTAATTTATTTAGCACATGCTCTAGCAGCAATGCATGTAATCTGTACCTTCTCACAGGCAATAATTTGGACAGCATAGAGCTATGTTTTGAGGTAGATGTTTGTTGTTCACTGTGTACACTTTGTTATGCTGACCTGGTCTCTACGGAGGCGTTGGGGCACGGTTGCAGCCCTCCTGGGGTTGAGGTTGCTCGGGTACAACTTCGCCCTCTGTGCTTATGTAGTGACTGGTGGTAATAGGTGATGCTGCTCGGGACTGCACCTGCGTGGTGAATAGGGGGTGTGAGTATGCCAGCTTGTGTGCCTGATCCCCTTCCAGATCCCTTCTCCCAAACCGTTGTACCCGTGGGATGCACTGTCCCTGGAAAGCTCACCTGATGATTAGTTTTGGCAAGCACTCTGTCCTGCTGCTTCTGTCAGGGGCGCTTCTATGATCTGGAGCAAGTTCCTTCACTGGTCCCTTGCACCTGGCAGTCCAGTCCTGCTGCGACTAAGCCACTTTACTTCAGGTAAATGTTCCTGTTTGCCTTTGTCTTTCCCCGTCTGTTTTTGTTGTATTGTAAAGTTTGTTGTCTTGTGTTGCTGTCCGTTCCACTTTTGATGTTTACTCTTTTGCTTTCTTCCCTTGCAGGTGATGTTGCTGGCCTGGCAGAAGCTGCAGAGCTCGAGGCGGCAGTCGGAGGGAATAAGGAACGAAGCTGCAGTGGTACAGTAGCGGGTAAATTGTTAACTAGGAGGCGCGCAGGGTTGAAATGCCGTGCGGCCCTAGGACAGATGTTCTAACCTTTTCTTTCTTCTTCTTCACCCAGTCGGAGTTCGTGGATGCAGAGTGCGGTGCTGTGGCATCAGGATCAAGATCACTGGATGTCAGGAGATGAGTCTGCAGATGAAGCGATGAAGCACCGGTTTCCTGGAGGTGAGTATGCAGGAGAACACCTGGGTTTAAAGGTAAGTAAACTGGTCCAAGCGGCGGTGAGTAAAACGTTGCACGTGAGTGCACAGTAACACGAAGCACCGGCCTTAAGGATGGAGCAGCTTATATAGCTGAGCTTCTAAAGCCACACCCACCAGGTTAAGCCTGCCTACCACACCCTGCCACACCTGATGAGTCAGCACATGAAGAGCAGGCCTAGGGAGCCACACCCTAGGAGTCAGCACATGAGGATGTTCTCTGGAATAAAGGCTTTCAGCTACTGGAAAGTTCTTGTAAAATAAAAGCACTCCTGCACTGAAATAAAGTAAAAGCATTCCTACACTGAAATAAAGTGTTCCTGCTCACATCTCTATATGAGCCTGGTGCCAGAGGCCAGGGCCCCTGTGTTTATGGGTCCCAAAGGGACATAAGTGAGTCAAGTGACCCATTGCCCCCATCACTAGATGGTGTGGATTTTTAGTTCTGGGGCATGTGACCATGACACACTTGGTGTTGCATCATGTGGTGCCCTGCGAATGTCTGAGAGGTGTATCCAATACCTGAGCCCCTTCACTTTCACTGCAAGGGAGATGGAATACACAACCCCGTAGGGCCCCTGGAACCTGGGATTGTTCCATTTCCATATAAAGCTTCTGACATAGAACAGTTACCCTCGCAACAATGGTTGAACCAGCGCAATGTCAGTTTGTGGTGCATTTGATGCTTGTGCATTATCTGCGTGTGGCGGAGCCGTTTGTTTTGCAATACTCCTTACTGCACGTGCAGTTGGGACAGGTATTGTTTGAATTCTTCCCCTGAATTGTGGCTGCTCTATGAGAATTTGATGCTGTTCGTAATGGTGACAGGGGTGATTGCATATGTTGGCCAGTCACAATTCTGTGGTGGGACAGATGGTGGTCCTTACTGGGCTGAGTGTGCAGATGAAACAGGGCTAGGGGCAGGCAGTACACACAATTCCTTTTTTAGGGTGTTGCATAGTTTGGAAAGTCTGCTTTTAAGGAGGCATTTGATCCTCTCTACCACCCTGTTTGCTTTTGTGTGATAAATGGAGCACATACAATGTTTAATTCCTAACAGGGTGGTTAATTCTTTGAACAGTTTGTTGAAAAAATGTGTCCCATTATCTGACCATAAAACATCACACACTCCTGAGCAGGGAAAGACCTCTCTGACGAGACTTTTTTGCAGCACACTTGGCATCTGGGTGGGCACACAGACCAGCCTCAACCCACCTTGAGAACGGACACACCACCACAATCATTACATTGCTCTCCCATGTCTGCATAGTCAATGTGCAGCTCATGGAATAGACGGATGGGGCGGGGCAAAGTCCATCTTAGTGTTCTCAATGTCATTCCTGTACTGAACACATGACACATTGTACATTGGACCACCATTGTTGCGAGGAGCTCTTACAAATTTGGGATAAACCAATCTTCCTGAAGGTCTGCTGCAATATGTTGTTTAGAGATACGGGATGGAAAATGCTACTGTTCGAACACTGTGTGCAATAGTTCCACAGGCATTATTACTTTTCCTGTGCTCTGCTGTCTCCACAAGAGATCTGTGGGTGATTGCATGCACCAACATTTCAGCTATAAGTCCTGATCTTCTGGGGGTGCCCTGCTCTGCAGTTCAATGATTTGTGCTATATAGAGGACTGTGTATGCATCTGTGCCTGGCCTTGTGTTTGCCTGTGTCACAATGCCTTCTGCTGTTGTTGGGGTTGGGAGATGTGATGCATCCTTTGCTGCCGCATTGGGGGATGTGTTTCCCTGTGATATTTCATCTGTATTGTGTGTATGTGCTGTGCATTTGACAACCGCCACCACAGAGGGCAGAAATCAATAGTAAGAACTAGTGGCAACATATGTACATTCATTTACAACATACGTTTAACTTTACTGCCTTATATCGTCCAAGTCACTGGGGCTTTCTTGTAGTCTCTGTGTGCTTAGTTGAGTCTCTGGCTCCAAATTCAGGAGGAGGAACTCAATATTGCCGAGTCTCACAAGTAATCCTACATGCCTTCTTTTGATAACACTGACAAAAGTGTTATTCCATAATATAGTCATTATACTTCAAGGGTATTCTGTGCTCTCTCCTCAGCCGATCCGCCTTCTCGCACTCACCTCCGGCAGCTTGTTCTCTCTCTCACTTTCTCTGTGGGATGCCCTATGTGCCTCAGACTCCTGTTCCTCTGCTGCAACCTGGTATTGGTGCTCTCGAATGCTGGACTCCTCTCTTGCTCTCTCAGTTGGCTGATGTCTCTCAAACATTGCCACACATTCCATATTCCACGTGCGGCCGTATTGGGTGTATACATGGTTGATCCATGTGTGTACTACTGTGATTGGTTGACTGAACTTGGATCCCATCACTCGATCTTTGAGCAGTAGTCGAATTTTGATCCAGTCCACCTCTCTGACTTCTCGACTTTTGGTCGCTCTCCCTGGTTGCTCCATTTCTTCATTTGAGCCTTGCTGATCTTGTCATGTTCCGAGTCGGAAGACGTCTCTGGAACCGCTGGTGTTTAAACTACCATGGCAGTACTGGCTAGTTCCCAGAATCATGCCTAGCGGTCTAGTTGTTCCAATGCTGTCCGCCGGCAGGGTTATCTTTCCTCCCCTTCCAGCGGACAGTGCGTTGCAACCCTTGGTTGGCGTTCCGTCCTTTCCTCTGTGGGAGGCAACGCTTAGTTTCCTCTGCTTCGGTACACACGGTACACTTTTGTTTCCCATTTACCTCCCCGCTTTGGCGGCCCTTCCCTTTCTGTCCATTCCCTTGTCGCTTTCTTTTTTTGTTTACCTTTTCTGCTCTTGTTGTCTGGTTGCCCTTCCCGGACTCTCCGCTCTTCTCTGCCCGCTTTCGTTTACGCTTTCCTCTTTGCTTTTTACTCCTTCCGGCTTCTCTTTTTCCCATTTTTTCCCCTTCTCATTGCTCCACCTTTGTCTCCTCAATTTTCGGCGGCTCCAGTGTTCCTGTTTTTTCCGCTTGTTTGGCTCCTATCGATCTGCATTCTACCAAGGGGTTTTTTGTGCCTATGGGATTTTTCCCCTTTTTCCGACTGTTCCCAAAGGGGGCCCCTGGGTTGTTGTTCTCAACTCCCACGGTGGCTTCATTCCGTGACAGGCCACACCTGCAAATAAAAAAAAGGAGCATCTGGGAAGGAAGATTACAGAAGTTACAGCAGGAGAACTCAGATTCAGGTGAGGAGGAGGGTGATTCTGCTCAGACCAGCAATAAGGGTGAAAACGCTGACAGTTCTTTATCCTCCATACCACATCTTCCATATTCACATCATCATCTTCTATTACGCTAGCCAACCATGGAGGTACCAGCATGGATGCCGCTCTCCTCCCCCTCAGCATGCAGAAGGGTGTCACTTGGTGACACCTTCGGGGGTCAAGCGGTGGGCTGCTACTGCTTCTTTGACTGTTTTCAGGCGATCAATTCCAAATGCTGTAGCTAACTGTATTGCTGTCATGCTCACCTGATTCCCACGGGGGCGCAGGTCTCGCTTCGAGTGCTGATGCTTCTTCAATGGTGAAGCGCAGGACTCTGAAGATGGACAGGAAGGGCCCCTCTACTCTGGCTTTTCTGGTTCGCAGGAATATTCCCCTGTGCGTGAACAGGGAGTATTACCTACTGACGGAATAATGCTCAAACCTCCCACTCCCTTCCAACCCTCCACGATACCCTTCCACGATTCCCCGTGAAGTCTCACCTTAGGGTCTGGAAGGATGAGTTCTCCATCCTGCTTCTGATGCAGGGGCACGTTGAAACCCAGTTACTTCACTGGATTGAGGTTTTATGGGAGTTCAAAATAAGCTTGACTATTCAGGTGAGGCGCTGTAAGAGTTCTGTTGCAAGTTCAAAAGTTCAAGCTTGATAATAATGTTCATTGTCTTATTGCAGCAAGCGCTAATGCTTATGTCTTTTTCCCCTTAGGGGCCGGGGTTCGGAATGCCGGAGATATGGCGCCGACCCGAAGTGAAACGTGCAGTTCCAGTAAATGACAGGTAAGTTCTGGATGAGCGTTCGGGTATTGTCTTTGCATTCGCTCATTCAATGTCTTTGTCTTTTTTCCCCATAGGGGCGGGGGTCCGGAATGCCAGGAAGCGGCAGGACCCGAAATGAAATGGGAATGACCCAACAGGTAAGTCTTAGAAGGAAACTGAGCTTTTCCTATTCCCTTCCTTCTCTCACCTTGTGTTCTTGTCTTTTTCTCTCTAGGCTCTGAGAAGTGGGTGCGGATCCGGATGATCGCTGCTGAAGATGGAGGCGCCCAGGAAAAGTGAGTGAAATGCAGCGCTGCAGCGATCGAAGCAAAATGCTTTTAAAATGATGTCTTCCCTTTCAGGATCGTCGGTGTGATGTCTCCGTGATGCAGCTTTAGCTGGTAAGGTCTTCTTTCTCTCCAATTCTCTCTTATCTCCCTTTGCAGGCGACCCAGGATGCTGACAGGCGTGGCTGAAGTCCAGATGCTGGAGCTGACACTGTGAGCGTCCAGCTGTGAGGAGCAGAACAACGTGAAGCGTGAGTTGCTGATCGGGCGTGGTTTAAATGGCTTTGGAAGAAGTTCCAGGTATGTATCCTTCCACTGATCAGGTATGTATCCTTTCCTGACCACACCCAGGTGGAAAGTAGTCCCACAGGTAAAGTAGTTCCATTCAGGCCTCAAGAGGACCTGGGTGTAGCAGCATGGTCTGCATCAGGTAAGTGCACATTAAAACACTTGAACACATGTCTAGCTTTATGAGCCTGGCGCCTAAGGCGCCAGGACAGGGGTCTAACATGAGCCTGGCACCTAAGGCGCCAGGACTGTGTCCAAAGGGCCCCAGCTTGGGCCCGCTGGCACTTCCCTGGGGGGAATGATGCCTGCCTCTGGGGTTGCTGGGTCGGACCTGGCTCCTTGGAGGTAGGCATCATGACAATTGCTCCGTTGATGAACAATTTTACTCTTTCCACCAGTCCATTGGCTTGCAGGTGGTGCATCACTGCTTTTATTTGTCTTATCTTGTGCTTTTTGATGAAAGTCTCCATTTCTCATGAGACTAATTGCACTCCATTGCCTGTGACTATGTCCTTGGGTATCCCTTCCCTCTAAAACACAGATGTCAGTACTTCTATGATGGTTGACATGGTGATATCTGGTAATAATTCGGCTTCCACCCACTTTGATAAATAGTCAACTATGACCACTCTATAGCGATGTTCAGCAGACATCACTTTCAGGGGGTCGATAAAGTTTAGTCCTACCTTGTTCCACACTCCTTCAGGAACCTCAGTGGGTATGAGTGGCACCTGTATTGTCTTTAACCTCTTACCATTGTTCAATCACTCGTGACATCTTTTGATAATTGTGTGGATGTCCTGATCCAAGGCTGGCCACCAGTAGACCACTCTCACAAAATGTCACGTCATGGTGTTCTCTAAATGCCCTGAGTGGGCACTTCACAGGATGACTTTCCACGTGCCCACTGGCAGAATCACAAGATCGTCCTTGATGATCAGTCCTTCCGCCTCAAATTTTTGTCCGCTACTTTCCAATAAGGCCTCATGGCTTCTGGGATGTCTCTTTCCTCCGGCCACACTCTCCTGACCCATTCCCTGAGCCTCACCATCATGGGGTCTTTTCAGGCTTCCTTGTTCCAATGGCCCTCGTTCATTTCCAGAAATTCAGCACTCTTCTGATCCTGAAAGGATGCTACTATTCATTTGTGGCTCTCTCTCTGTGTAATGGTAGCCTGGTTTCCTGGTAGCCTGGACAGGCTGTCGGCGTGGGCGTTCTTTCACCCTGCTATGTGCACCATGTCAAATGTGTACTCCTGGGGCTTATCAGCAATAGGCGCTAGTCGAGGCATGGATGTTTTCATCCCTCCAGGGCTTAGCATGTGGATCAAGGGTTTATGATCTGTGACTAGTTTGAATTTGGTCCCCCAGATGTAGGTTCTGAAGTATTCTACCACCACAGAATAACATCTCCTTCTACACTGTCAAGTAGTTTCTTTCAGATTTGGATAATTCCTTGGATGCAAATGCCATGACCTGTTTTGTATCTCGACACTTCTGGGTCAGCCTGACTCTCAATCCGTACGCAATGGCATTGGTGGTGATGATCGTGTCCACTTAGGATTAAATGTGTAAGCACAGGGCATTCACACTCCTTTGCTTTATTGCCTTGACTGCTTTCTTTTGTGCCTGGGACCATGTAAACTCAGCTCCTTTCTTGAGCAGATCTCCTAATTGTACAGTGACCTCAGAGAGGTTGGGAATAAATTTAGCGTAATATTCTGCAAACGCCAAAAAGGATCTTAACTCATCCTTGTTGGCAGGTTCTGGGGCTTTTACGATGACCTGCACAAGGTTTTGCTTGGGAATGATCCCCTATCAGGGTATCTTGTATCCTAGGTATTCGACTTCCTTGACCCTCAGAACGCACTTAGTGTACCTCAGCTTCACACCTGCATTTTGCAGCTTGTTGAGGACTTTTCTTAGTATAATGTTGTGCGTATGCTTGTCTTCAGCGTAAACTAATATATCGTCTTGAAAATATGTGACTTTTCCCACGTCCCGCAGCAACAAATACATCATCCATTGGAATGTGGAGGCTGCTGAAGATAGGCCAAACGCCATCTTAGTGAATTGATAGGTGCCGAACCGGGTTGTGAACGCAGTCTGGGGTCTAGATTCCTTATGCAAATGTATCTAGTGATAGGCATCCCTCAAGTCCAGCTTGGAAAATACTTTGACCTCCTTCATCATTAGTATCAGTTAATTTATACTGGGCATGGGATAGCTAGATTAAGGCTGCAGAGTTCTATACATACTCTCACATCCTCTGAGCTCTATTTTATTATTAGCACCACCGGATTTAGCCACTCTGAGGCTTCTACTTCTTCGATGGTGCCTTCTTTCACCATTATTTTGAGTTTTGTCTTCAGTGTGTTTCTATCCATCGCTGGCACAGGACGCACTGTGCTTTACCAGAACTGCATTGGTTTTTAGCATTATCTTGTGCAAGTAGTTCTTGATTCTTCCCGGCCCTTTGGAAAACTGCTTGGGGATGACTTCTAATACTTGAACCTCCATGGTGGGATCCAGCTTAATTTTTAGTCTGGCTTTATCATCCCACCCCAGGACTGCTGGTCCTTCCCAGGCCAAATACACCTTTGTCCTGGTCTCTCTTTCTTTAAACTCTACAACACCTTTGATGTATCCCAACAAACTTACTTAGGCACCTCCAAACACTGTGGGCTTGTGTTTGGTGCTGAGTACTTCTACTTTATCACTTCCCACCAGCTCTTTATACATGTGGATGGGTAGTATTGTTAGATCGGAGTCTGAATCAGCCATCACCCTCATTTCCATCCGGTCCACTCTGATGACACAATGAGGCTTTTCTCTCCTGGCTCTGAAGCAGTTGACCATTATGACAGTGGGTCTTCCTTCCTCTTCAGACTATGTGTCTCCTTCCTCAGCTTCCTCTGCATGTTCAGTGGTGACTTTTTTGTTGCGCCACCTTCATGCGAGTGCGAAGTGTCTGATATGCTGGGAGACCAAGCACACTTTGCCCCTCGCAAGACACTCCCCGTCATTTTCCAAGTGCTTTGTGCTGGTGCATCGATGACATTTGACGTGTTCCTTTCTCCCCACCTTCCTTCTCTGGGTTCAGCTATTTGCTTCTCCTTCCTCCCTCTAAAAGTAACAGCCTGGACCTCCGCTGTAACAGAGCTACCAGCAAACTCTTTGTGTCTGCCTGCTGTTTCTTCGACCGCTCTTGTGATCTTAATGGCTTTGTCCAACTGGAGTTCTTTCTCCATGAACTTGTCCTGCACCTTCCTGCTATTTGTGTGTACCGCCATCATGTCGCAAATCATACCATCTGCATTATTCCCAAAATTGCAAAGGGCCGCCAACTCATGTAGCTTTGTGACATAGGGCCCCATTACGAGGAGGGCGGTAAGGGGTTAACGGTGCCGGTAAAGGTGCCGGAGCCGTTAACCCCTTACTGCCCCATTATGAGGCCCGCTCACGGGACCCGCTCAGGACACCTGGTTTTACCAGACATCCTTAGCGGGTCCCGCAAGTGGCCCAGCATGCTAACAACAGGCCCGTCACTAACGGGCTCGTTGTTAGCATGCTGCCCATTCCCATTGAGTCCTATGGGGGCTCAAATGGGAATGGGGATGGACCGGGTCCAGGTTCCCTGAATGGGGAAATACCGGGCTCTCCAAGGTCAGAATGGCCCGGTATTTCCCCATTCAGGGAACCCAGACCCAGACCCGGGTTTGGGGGTCGCCATGCCCTTGTTAAGGGCATGGCTACTTCCAAACTCGTAATGAGGCCCATAGTCATCAACGGGTTTGGAAGCTTCTTGTTTGCGACCCCAGATCCTAATCCTATGATATACTGTGTTTTCCTGGCTGGCAGATCTTCTTACGATCCTCCTCACGGCTTCCTTGTACTCATTGTCATCACCCCTTCTAGTGTGAGACTGGCAAACACTCTTTGCCCCTCTAGTTCCAATACATTTAGGAGCAATCGTAGACATGTATTCCGCACCTCCCAACACATCCACATACGTCATAAACAGGGGTTCCCATTGAGGCCATGAATCGCCGGCCTACCTGGAGTCTGCAGGAAAGGCGGTGGAGTTGCACCTTGCATGGTGGGTCACAGGGTTTCCGTCACTCCTCGTCACCAATTATGTTGTATAAAGATCAGGCCTTCTGTAGCGTTGTAACTTTGGCTTTAATAGTAAGAACTGATGGCAACATATGTACACTAATCTGAAAGACACGTTTAGCTTAAAATCTTTACATTGTCCAAGTCTCTGGGCTTTCTTGTAGTCTCTGTGTGCTTGGGTGAGTCTCTGGCTCCAAATGCAGGAGGAGCTCTGAGAGCTGCTTCTGCTCCATAGCTCTGGATCCCTCTCGAATGTGGCTACCGCTTCCTGCTGGTTCCGCGCTTCTCGCATTAAGTCTCGCAAGAACTTGGTGTTGCCGAGTCTCGCGAGTAATCCTACACCATTTGCAATACCATAGCTCATCTCCGGGTCTGCAGCTGCCTCACCGTATTTAACCAGAAATGTGACAAATCTATTTTTTCCTCTGGAGGTGTGGTTTCTTTCTGTGGTCTACCTCTCAGTCATTGTCAGCCAGAATGTCCCCATGGATGTATAAACTTGGAAGAGCAAATGTGCCCGTGTAAATGGAACCCAAAAATAACCATTGGCAAAGCCAATATGTCAGACCTTTTAAGGGACGAGGGACATTCCTTTTTCAAAGCTGTATGGAGACAGATCCATTGGCTTTGCAAGTGCCCCCTTATTTTATGACCCTTGGCCTTTTCCCATTGTCAACTTTATCAGCTTTGTCTTGAAGCGAGTACTTTCTGATGGGCTATACAGCACATAACAATGTATATATATTTCGCTCCTGTTACAAAGGAAGAAGTTAGCTCAAAGAAGCTTCCAAAAGTTGCAAGAGCTAAAACCTGAGATAATATGCTGTAAATTCTGCAATTTGGTCTTTGTCCGGTTTTAATTTGACGGTTTAAAACATTCCTTTATCATTGTATCGCTCTTTTAAAGTCTGCAATTTCCAAACAAAAAAAATCTTTTGATCGTTTTCTTGTTTCCCGAACTAAAAGGCACTGCTTATGCGCGACAAACATGTGATAATTGTATACAATTTTCTGGCCTCCTTTGATTCTTTCTGACGTGTTTAAGGAACATGTTTGAAAAACAAAAGAAGGGCGTTAAAATACCTGCCAAGAATAAGATCAGCTTTCCATTACAACAGCCATTTTTTTTTTTTGTGTGTGCATGTAATATGAACACTGGATTTCTCAATTTTCTCTGCACAACAGATGTGGTAAAAGTTAATGCGCTTTCAAAATGTGTCCTGTTATTGCGGGCAGCTCAGCTCTATCCCGGCCTGATTTTCATATTCCCATCACATTCTGAGACCTGCTGGCAGCGTGCAGTGCAATCAACAGCAAATCACCTTGAAATAAATGCAATATTGAACACCTGTTTGCCGGAGCCGGTCTGGAGTTGTCTCCCGGCTGGTTGGCACCAGATGTTGCTGATTACGGTGATGTGGACTGTGAGGCATGCTGAACTCTGCGTCTGATGCATTTCAAATGTGGTTGTTTGCGCGACTAATTATGCAGCAGCAAATACAAGCAAATATTAATAAGCAACCATGCCAGGCCCAATAGGATATTTTAAGAAATTGGAAGGGCTGAGATATTGATAAAGCAATGCCATTTTTAAGTTGATTAAAATGAAAAGCAAGAAAATATTTTCCAGCACTTGCCCAAGGTCTGCAGCGGTTTCTCCTCCAGGGTGGATTGTTTGGTCGTGGCAATTTGATCGCTATGACATAAAGGATATATGCATAGATGAGGGCAGGGGTCAAGCAGGGACGAGACAAAGGGAAGGGGGTGGGCAGGACAAAGGGAAGTGGGAACGGGTTGCTCCCCATTATAAGAAAGAGCACAACAATGATGGTGAAATTGCCATTTCCAAATAGTCCACTTTAAAAATTGTGGAAATTAAATCACATAGAGCCCTACACCACAGTTGCCTCTTGTTTATGTTTGTACAGTGTTTTTCTGAGTTCTTGCTAGGTTTGTGTTATATTAATGCAATACATACATTGTCTCATATCAGATGTGCCCAGTGTTGCAGAGCTGCAAAGTAACTATACTTTTCATATGGTTTTCCACTGCTGCCCTGGCTGCCTCTTTATGCCAAGCATCAGACAACTTCATCATGTCTGGCTTGTCTCTGTTCTGGTGTGTCTTGCTCTCTCAGTGTGGCCTGTGTGCTTGCTTGTGCTGATGTCTTTGATGGCGTTGTTCTACTGTCTCTGCTGCCGTACTTGCCTCTTTACGCCCAGCATCAGACGACTTTCCAAAAGTGGATCATATCTTGGGTAGCATGTTGGTTGGATTACAGGTGTTTTTCACTGGGGATGTGTGCTTCTTGAGTATCGATAAGATTAGTATCCAGCATTTTTGTGTGCTGAGTTTCCATTGTTACATGTATTAATGTTTGGCACGTTTGCAACTTATATTATTACCATTTGTTAAGCAATTGTTTCCCTTTTGATATTGTCATTTGGTAAGCAAAATAACTATGGTCGTGCATTAAGTAAAGTGAGCATCAGCTCTAATTCCATCCACCAGGGCTGCTATGCTACTTAAGCAACTTCACAGTCAGCAAAATAAGCATTTGTTTTAATTGTGTCCACCAGGGACACCACTTCAGCTACTTTCAACCAAACCATTAGATTTCTCATGACGTTACCTTGGTTAGACCTCTGGGGCCCTCTAGATGGTCCTCACTCCATTTCTAAAGTAGACAAACAGGCAGACACATGTTCACAAATGTATATAATATTTATTGAATGTGGGTAACTGCGAGCAAAGTAGATCTAGCCCACCAAAGGTTTCTAGGTAATATCTAACAGAAAACAAGAGCAAATACTGAATTGTCGATGACACCTCTTGGAAGCTTTGAGGTAAAATGAGCCCTGTTTGTCATAGTTAAGCATCTGCAATTTTATATTGTGTCTACCTCCGTTCTGGTGAGTTCCAACCCACTGTGCTGTCCACATGCACTAGCACTGATAGGTGGAGAGGGGTATCATGAGTGAACCATAGGCAACATTGATAGTGTCTGCCATCCTACCACCCTCCCTAGCATCCCTTGTGTATACCTCTCACACCATTAAAAAATAAAAAAAAGCAATACATGTCATCCTGACCACTCTCTCACATCCTTTGAAGGGGCTGCAATGCAGGATAATGGTCCGGAGCACTCATTATGTATGTATTTATTTATTTATTTATAATGCCCCGAAGCCCACAGGCATCAGCGTGCACACAGACACACTTCGCTTGGGCCGATAACTTCGGCTGCCAGGCCGTTATCCCCCGTTCCGGGCCCAGGAACGGGGGATGAACGTCACATTATTCCCATTAGCATAATACAAAAAGCTAATGGAAATGTTGTAAAAATGTAATTAATCTATGCACTTTACTGAGAAATGTAAAGTAAATGGAGTCCATAAGATTTTTTTTTCTATTTTTTAACCGTGAAAGGTGGTTCTTAAAGCAAGGCTTCTATTTTTGTTTTAAAAAAAAAAGTTTGTAGGTTAGGTTAGAATGTAAGGTGAGGAGGGAAATGAGGGAAAAGGCAACAAGCATTAATATGGAGGAGCAGGTGGACAGGGGAAGATGTTGCACATGTGGTTACTTCAAAGGTAGTGGGCAGTGTTTCTCATGCTCCTTGCTTACAGCTTCAAACACACTTTGAAATTGCTTTCCCCTGCAGAGTGGTGTGTTGCAGTATATACAGAGGACTGTTGTCTTCCAAAGATATGGATCAACAGCCTCTTTTATTGCTTGTAAGGTAGCTGGTGGGATTTTGTGTCCCACAGAAGTAGGATGTGTGGTTACAGTATTTGTTGAGGAAGATGATGTGGAGGAAGACAGCCTACTACATGCTAAAAAAGGAACAATCTTTCTGAAAGCATTTCAGTAGTTGGATTTAGTGTGACTGTGCATGGAGGTGGTCCCATAGGAGTAACAACTGAGTGCATTTCACTTTTGTAGCTTTAACCTTTGGTACATTCCCAACAGTGGTAAAGAACTGCCACACCCATGATTCTCTTTGGGTGCTAGAGGTAGGCACTTTCTCTACCTCATTTCTTGGTCCTCTTAATTTTCTTTCGAAAATACTGCACTTTGTTTGTTGTGTGGGTCCTTCAGCTGGTGGTGGTGGTGGCTCTTGATAAGGAGGGATGGCAATAGCTGATGCCATTTTTAAGATAAATAGCAGTTTTGCTACTATTCTTCCAAGTATGTGCTTTGTACTATATTATTGATGGATAATGAGTAAGAACAGTTGTAGGAACTGTGCAAGGGTCCATTTTGAGCTTGAAAGTTTGTAGATCAGTGGAAAATGTAGTTCGGAACTGTCCTCAAAGCAAGGACCCAAACGCAAAGTGCAAACGCATTCATGGACACGTCATTATGCTGTGCGCAAGTGCATTGTCACGTGGCAATGTCCAGAAGGTCCACAATGACGTCAGATGTTCGTGGACTTCGACGGAAGCAAAAACAGTGAAAAAAGTAAAGAAGTGTTCAAAATGATGCTAGAAGGTGGGAAAAGGCAGAGTTTTAAGGTGGAACGTTGTAACTTAGACAAAGATGTTGCTATAATGGGGTAAGTATGATATTAGTTAGTTAGCATGCACTGGTAAAACCCATGGAATTCTCTGAAAAAAACGTTGTTAAAGAGCCATTATGGTTAAATTACACCAATAAAAACCTATGAAATTCAATGAAAAAACGTTGTTAAAGGGACGTTATGGTTACAAGTAAAACCGGAAAACCTTGGAAATTCACCAGTTATGGTAGGCTAAGCAACCATAACGCACGCCACCACCGGGCACTGCTAAGACTAACACGCAGGACATCAAAGATGACATCACATGTGAAATTAATTTTGATGAAAAACCCCTAAAAGGAGTTGTGTTTATTGGTTACATGATGTCAGGGGTGATTGTGTAATGTTAAACATGCAATAGCTAGCTAAAAATTCAAAACTTACTACACACTTGTGTTCGTACAAACAATACATATGAAGACCCACAATGCATACACATCAGAGACACAACCATGCAAACTAAAGTAAGGAAGAATGAAACAGCATTATGAGAACATGTTAATAACATTAAAGTTTCTCTTCATGTATACAAATTAATTATCTGTTTGAAGGCCTGCATCTTGCCCCATGTACGTGCACCATGAGCTGAGATCAAACCCTAAGGGAAGTACTTTAAAAACATATGACTAGGTTAACGTCTAGATATACAGCACCTTTTGAATTTTAATATTCTGACTGTCAGTGAACAAAAACACCTGGCCTAGATATTTCAGTGAACAAAATCAAGTGGGCCAGATATGCAATGTCATCAGTGATGTCATCAATGACAAATGTGATGTCATCTTTGATGTCCCGCATCATGCCCGGGTGAGGCGACCATTGGGGAGAGTGCACAGAAGATCCCAGTATGCTGCAACATTCGAACTCTTGCCTCCCCTCCACGTCGGCTCCGGGGTATCTCAGCCAGCCACAAGTGCTCATTCAATGTGCATTTTACTTCAGAGCGTAAAGCACATCAATCGATAAGTGACTCAGAAAAACAACCTAGAGGGTCATTGATTTTCAACAATTTATGAGTGTTATCATGTCTGTATAGGACCCTGTGCGGAACAGAGGTACTTTCTGCTAGTATAACATATATATATATAACAATATGCTCAGGACCTGGGGAGATCCCTCCACCAGCTACACAAGCTTTGGTCTCCTTGACTTTCCTTGAAACATGTTAAGACAGTCACAAAATTCCCCAACAGACCTAGAGGAACTGGAATCAATCCAAAGCAGACTCAATGACGGAGTACACAAAGTGCAAGGCAAAACCCAGCTTTATTATCATTCAAATAAAACTGGAACACCATACAAGCATTCACATCGTTTGGCTCTCGACAAGTTAATAAGAAAAAATAATTTAAGCACTAGAAACACATCATCTATGATGTCATCCATCATCTTAGTTTGCAAAACATACAGTGTTCGGGAATTGGTTAGTGGATTTGGCTACATATAGATTATATACGGGTTACACCTTTCATTGGGTTACACATAGCCGACGGCCCCACCTAGAACCAGCCCTTTAAGGTAAAAATACTTCATTTCTACAACAAATAATTAATTCACCTAATACACGATGGATTTTTTGGGTTTTGGTAGGTTGGCTCCTTGCAAACCAACCTTGACAGGTCATCAAGGTATGAGCCAGGTAGAGAATAGGGAGAGAGTGGCCCATGCACTGTTGTTTGTTCAATAAAAGAAGTTACCATCCCTCATTCTCAGACCATAAGACCAGACAATCTCTTTGAATTTGACCTTGTTTGGTAGCTTGTGCCTGTGTGTTTTTTTAGAAAGCACTGCAGGTGTTTTATCTATGTTGGCATATAATGAATAGTCAGTGTTCTCCTATTGTAGGACACCTGTTAGAAGACTATGGCCCTCATTACGACCCTGGCGGAAAGCGACTGACCGGAGCGCCACAGCGTAAATAGCGTTTCCGCCATTGCACGAAGGAGCAAAGTGCGGCCCATTCCGACCCATCGGGCACGAGCACCACGGCATGGCGGAAGTGCAAAGTCCGCGATGGCGGAAATGACCCCAAAACGGCCCACACCGCCGCCGTACGGCGCCCCAGGTGCAATACCGCCACCCCTCTTAGCGGTCACCGCAGTGTGCGCCTACCGGAAAGTACGGTGGCCGGAAATATACGGAAACGGAAGTTAAAACATGGGCCCGGAACGGGAAACAACCCGGCGTACACCTATAAATACACTAAAACCACACAACCACTAAAATCACTACCCTGAAACACACCCCAACCCGTCAACCACCCTAGCGAAACCAAGAATAATGGGAAAAGCAGCGAAGAAAGCGTGCGACCGCAAGCGGCAGGTCCACTTCTCCCGTGAGGAACTCACCGTGCTAACAGAGACCCTCCAGGAGAATGCTGCCGTCGTCTTCTGCACGCAAATGACCAGGACGGCACTTGCAAACAAGAAGGCCATATGGGCTCTGGTGGCACAGCGGGTAAGTGCGGTGGGGACCGCACCCCGCACCCCACAGCAATGCCGCAAGCGATGGGACGACCTGCGGATACGCGTCCGCAGCATACTCTCTGCCAACCGCAACATTGCCACAGCCACCGGGGGAGGTCCTGAATCACCCATCAAGTTGACCCCCTGGGAAGAAATCTGTGCCTCCACCATCGGAATGGAGAGCATAGAGGGAGTCGGAGGGATGGAGAAAGGAGTGCAGACATCCGAAGATACAGGTAGGTGGGCCAGGAAAAACAATGCCAAATCCACACAGTCCATCCATGTGAAGTACCATGCGTCCACATAGTGCAACAGAAACACATGTCCAGGAGAACGTCCACACACATCGGCCTGATAGCGCACGTTAAAACCCACAATAAATACATAAATAATTAAAAACCCCTAATACACGCACTACACGTGCAGCAGGCACACCCTAACTGCAGGCTGCCAAACAACTGCACCCTCACTCCACACACAAATCAAAGCACCTCCAAGGGCCCGGCCCAAATCACCCTCAGGTACCACCCCAATGCATGTGACACAATGCAATTCCAATTCCCACAGACCCACCAATAACCCTCGCCCTCCTCTACTCCACCACAGGGTCCGATCCAAACGACGAGCTACAGGACACCCCTACCAGCACACCTGCAAAGAGGGCCAAGACCAACGGCCAGAGACCCTCCACCTCAGCTGCACGCATCAAGACACGGCAGCAGCACAAATCAGGTGGCAGCACAGAGGAGGGAACATCAACAGGCACCCCAGCAGCCAGCATGCCCACAACACCACCACCACAGGTCCCCCCAATGGATGCCACAGAAGGCACTGCCTCCGGTGGCAGCAGCACCATAGGTGACACCCCATTGATGGCAGCATGCTCCGACACAGAAAACGGGGATGCCGAAGTCAGATCCATCCATGACCTGTCCCAATCCCCCTGTCTGTCCCATCCCGTACAACATGAGGATACCACGCAGGGGCACCCACAAGACGACGACTGGCCATCCCCCACAAGCCCTGTGGCAATGCAACATGAGGACAACAGCCCCTCTGTGACACCCCCGCAAATGGCCTTGGCCCAGCAGAGGCAACAGTCCCTCGACCAGTTGATCGAACAACAGCAGCAACTGGCCACGCTTCTCAAGGACCATGCTGATGAATGTGGGGGCACTAAGGCAGACATAGAAACATCAACTGAGACACTTAGGGCACAAATCGAGAGTAGCACCGAGAGCCTGAGAGTCCAAATGGAGAGTAGCACCGAGAGCCTGAGAGTCCAAATGGAGAGTAGCACCGAGAGCCTGAGAGTCCAAATGGAGAGAAGCACCGAGAGCCTCAGGGGGGAACTGCATGCGACGGCCAAGGACGTATGTGCCGAACTTGCCGCAGTGCGCCGTGTGCTCACTGAGCTCTCGCAAACCCTTAGGGACATGCATGGACGTGAGCAGGCAGACACATCATCCGTTGCAAGCTCCGTCCAGGGCAGCCCCCAACGTAGATCTGGAAGGAACCTGCGCTCCACAGGCAGGGGTGCCCCTGATACCCGCAGAGGGGGCTTGCAATAGCGACAGCCCACTGACAATGAGCATCTTTGGACACTGGTGTTCGGGGGGGAGGTAGGGGGGTGGAGGGGGTGTGTTGGGCTCACTTGGGTGGCGGGTCGATAGGGTGTTCAACATGACATCACATATGCCATAAAAAGTGCACGATCAACCAATGAGATGTGTGGACATTGATCTTTGTGTACTAGGCCATCATAGGCGTACAGTCCATATTGTGCATGTCCCAGACACACGCAGTGCCACGAGTCCCGTGTCCATGTATCAGCCACCAGGCGTGAGTGCTAGAAGCATACATCAATGAGATGCTGACGAATGTCACGGGCCTCCGGTGCCTCGCAGACTCCATGAGGTGCTGCCACATCCCCACCCTCATCATGACCATCATCAGGTGCTTGCAGTTCTGCGTCAGGGGGCATGGGCACATTTCTACGTACGCACATGTTGTGGAGCATGACACATGCCATCACCATCTTTGCAACCTTCTCATGGCGGTACAGGAGAGCCCCGCCAGACCTGCTGAGGCAGCGGAAACGGCCCTTCAGTAGGCCGAATGCCTGTTCTATGACTACACGGGTACGTGAGTGGGCATGGTTGTAGTCCTCCTCATGCTGGTCCCGTGGGTTCCGGACTGGTGTGAGGAGCCATCTCTTCAGTGGATATCCAGCATCACCTGTATGTGGACGAGAAACGTATGATGTGGAATGCCATTGATACGTACGCACACCCCCCCCCCCTTCCTGCCAGGTCATTGCCAATTCACATACCCCACATCATCATGCATGTAATGAGACTCACCGAGTAGCCAGGATCTGTTCCCTGCGTGTCGCTCCATGTAGCGTGGTATTGTAGAGTTCCTCAAGACCATAGAATCATGGGTTGATCCAGGGAATCGGGCACAACAATGTGTAATGATCCTGTTGGAGTCACACACCATTTGTACATTCAGGGAATGAAATTGTTTTCGGTTGCGGTACTGGGCCTCCATGGCATGTGGGACGACCAATTCCACATGGGTGCAGTCGATGGCACCAATGCAACCCGGTATGCCGCCAAGTGCATGGAATCCCACTTTCGTGTTTGTAATTTCCTGCTCCGAGCGTGGTAGGGAGATGTAGTCGTCTGCGTGCTGCAGGAGGGCATCGAGCACTTGCAATAGTGTCCGTGAGAACAGTGGCTGAGAAATGCCATGCAACTGTCCGACTGTGTGCTGGTAGGTGCCTGTGGCCAGGAAGTGGAGTACAGACACCACCTTCAGTAGGGGTGGGATGGCGGTTGGGCTATCTATCATGCTGACAAGGTCAGCCTGTGTCATGTCCACAATGGCGGCTATGGTGTCCCGGTCCAAACGGTAGAGGGTGTGGATCTGCTCATCAGTGAGGTTGAACGGATGTGCTCGGAGGCGTGGGATTGCGGGCTGCCTGCGTGGTGGTAGTGGCTGTGCTGGTGGGCCTTGCTGGCCCTGCCTTGCCCTCCTCCTCCTCCTGCGTCTCCTCCGTGCGGCCGGTTGTAGTTGGTGTTCGTCTTCCTCTTGGAGTTGGAGCACTTGCAGTGCTATCAGGTCCCCCAGGGCCAACATCGCGAGTCCTGCCGGTAGCATTTCGGTGTGGTTGTGGGAGGAGACTGGCTGTGCAATTCATGTGTTTTCAGGCTGTATGGCCTCCACCTGTGGTGATTCATTCCACCTGTGCAAACTGCTCTCCCCTTTGGCCGAGCACGTCACGCGCACAACGCTGCAATTCGGGGAATGGTATCTTGCTATTGCTATCATGTATTTGTACCCGATGGGCGTGTTGGATTGGTTGTTATGTTCATTCGGCTATGGTCCCATTGTTTCCCATTCTATCTGTGCAGTCGCGAACAGACTTGTGAAGGGTCAGTGGAACGTAGTACTCGAGTAACGGTGGGCCCTCATGCATCACTGTACCGAGTTGCAACGACGGGCGGGGCGTCCCATTCGTGGGTGAAGGCAGTTGCCATTTTCACACACAGCCGCACTCGATGGAATAATTAGTGATTTCAAACGGCCACAGATGCCTTTTCGACGTGATGTTGCAAATGAGGAATTCGAAGGGCGGCGCTTTCGGTTATCAGCTGGCGGCGAGGAGATGCCCACAGGTCTGACTGCAAATATAACGTTCTATTGTTCAATGTCCTTGAGACAGGGCCCATGGCGAGGGAGCAATGACTGATATGAATAGTTTGGGATGCGCATTAGCTACGTGGCCGATGAGGCCGGCCGTTCCCAAATACATGTTACTTCACAACACTTGAATTACGGGCTGGGGCACTGTGGATTTTGCAGGCTGCATAACGCACAGACTCAATGGATGTTTCTAATGTCATGTGAGTAAATATTCAGGCGTTTTGATCCCGGGATGAGGGAATGATGAATGGATGCATGGGCAGGTGATTTGATACAGAGTTTGCCATGTACAGGGCTTCTTGGGATCTATCCGCCTCCCCTACGCTATGTGATGCAGGGCTGCCATAGTGGGACCATCGTCTATCTGGCCTTGTTGAGCCCTCCCTGTCTCGAGGCGCCCTCAGACACTTGTGTCCATGCACGTTGACATTCCCATCTGATGGATTCTGTTTTGACAGACGCATGCACAGGTACACTCGTTTGTGATGGTGTTTGCACCTCGATATAGATGGTTATGAGTCGCAAGTGGTTTTGGGGTGGTGATGATCCTTTTGAGTGGGCTAGCATGCATATGGCTGTGGATTTCGTGTGATCATTGAAGTGAGTTGTTCGAATGTAGTTCTGATGGCCATTCTGTTCTTTTTCTTTTCTTTTGGTTGACAGGTATCTCCTCCCCTTTTGCCAATGCCATCTGTATGCCACTCCTGCAGATGGATTTTACTCCCGACACCTGCTGCTTCGTGTTAATCGGTGGAGCAGCATTACGATCTTATGGGACGATCGCCAATGGCCCACATGCCCTTACGCAGTACTGGTGTCTCGGAGCAACATTTCGGCCTTTCAGCTGGACTAGTGCCTCCCCATTGGGACAGCCCTGCGGTTCTGTGCGCTTCCATGTTGCCTTTTCGTACGTGAATGTGGCTCTGTGTACCATGGGGGTACAGGGCGACACACAAGTAGTGGCTGGTCATTTCTTGCGGATGCAGCCCACAATGGTGATTAGTGTTTTGGAGTTCATGGCCTGATGGCTGTATGGGCTTGGTGTCTTTGATGTGCATAAATTGCTATTCTGATTTGGCCCGTGTAGCGTTTTTCTTTGCAAGTGATGTGGCATATGCCTATTTGGGGGGCGATGTATTGTGAGGAGATCTGCATTGGGTTCCAGCTTCGGGGTTTAGTTGCGTGGTACTGTACTGGGCGCGTTTGCCTACTAAGCCCGTGAGGTCAGGGATGGGGGCTGCCTATATGACAGTTTGAATGTTGTCATGCTCAGGGGCGGGGGATTGGGTTTTGTGTAACAGATGCCGGTCAGCCAGGTGGACTGGTGGAATGATGTGATTTTCGGAATGTTGCTGGGCACAGGTGCCTGTGTTTGCGTGCGTTTCTTGGTGGGGGACTGTGGTCATGTCCATTGGGATGGCTTCTGTATTCGTGCCATCTGTGACCTGCAGCTCCCATTGGCCCCTCTTGTGTTGCTTTTGTTCGTTGGCATGCATGGGTGCTTTGTACATTTCAATGGTTGCATTGTGACTTCATTGCACCTACCGGGAGTTGTACTTTGTGGGCAGGGAGCGGTGTACAGGCACTCAGTGGGGCCGTTTACGGTTGATTCGCGATGCCGTACTTCTCGCCATGGCGGAATGGTACATTCCGCCATGCCTGATGGCGTTAGGTACATGTCCGCTAGGGTCGGAATTGGCGTACCGTTGCACCATGGTGGTGTTTGCGGTTTGGCATGGCGCGCGCGCGCGTGCTTGGTGCAGTTAGCGTTGGCGTTCACTACGGTGTCGCTAATGGCTTCGTACTTTGCGGTGACGGGTCATAGTCGCACCGAGCGCTATTCGATGGCGGTATTGCATTTCCGCCATCGTTTTTCGATTTCCGCCAGGGTCGTAATGAGGGCCTATGTATAAAATGGAATTACTTTCTATTTATTGAGCTTTTATCTAATATTAACGTGTGTGTTGAGTATTCTGTTTCCACCAGAGGCACGCCTGAGCTATTCTACATAGAATCTTTTTGACTTACTGTTTTACTGCACCTGGCTAACAAAGACTGAATGTATTCTTATAAAACTTTAATTAATCTGGGAGTATGCTGCTTGCTTCTTGGGAACTGCTATCTCGTGTCTTTGTTCCGACATTCCCATCAGCCTTCTTTCACTATAGCCTGTGCACTAATTGTAATCTACCATCTGAGCTCTGCACGGATCTGTATTTCTGTGGATTTAGCTTTTCGAGTTTTCCCCAGGTCCTGAGGACATTGCTAATTTAAAATCATGCTACAGTTTAATTTTTGAATAGAGTGGCTACCCAATTATTCTCTTGCTTCTATGTTAATGTGCTTTTTTCGCATGTTGTTCATGTTGCATTCAATTTATACATTGATCATGTTAGTGTTCTTCATGTCATATTGTTTCTACGTTAATATTCTTCATGTATACATGCATATATTTTCTAGTGTACATGCGCTTCGTGTGGAAATCATGTTTGCTTTGTGTCTAATGCATGCACTTGTTACAGTTGCAACATTAGTGTAACTGCTTTTTGCCACCTTCCACTTAAATTGTCACCACATCCTGCTATACCTGCTTGGGATAAGGGAGGTATAGTTGTCTCAGTGAGTAACATTTCTCAGCTGTGCAGTATTGGGCTGGGTGATGGGCAGTAGCTATGGATGACATATTCATCTGCCAGCCAACATTCCCCCCTTTGGTTGAGTCCTCCACCACACTCCTCCTTTTGCTCTCCTGCAGATATGGCTCTTTGGCTATATATATTTGTTACCCCTCAAGCTACCTCCATGTCGCACATGTTCATCTGGACTCCAGGTCATGTAGCAGCACTCCCCATTGGGATCACAATGTACCCAGTGCTCAGTGTAATTGTGAGGGTCCTGAGGATGTAAAAATGTGGACCGGGAGGTGCGATAGGGCTTTCCATTGTTTGAGTACAGGGTAAGTCATCCATGTGTCTAAACTCAAACACATGAGTATCGAGGTGTATCACTATTTTCATTCATACTGCCTTGTTGGCAGTCTTTTTGCATTGGTGTATGGTTATACTTACAACACAGAAAGCTAGTAGTACTAGTACCAGTAAGGACACTAGTATTTTGAATTTGTTAGCCCTGCAGGTGGGTGTCCATTAGAATAGGTAGTTAAACAAGTCATCATCCGCAATGTCTTTTACCTCTTCCACCATTTTGGTTTGTAGGTCTGTCAAGGTGGCTATGGCCTCTGTGAGGGTCTCAATTTTCTCATCATGGGCTGGTGTGTATGTGCTGCAAGAAGGCCTAATTTCTTTGCAAACGCCAAAGTCTACGGCCGCTATCAGATTGAGGACATATCTGTTTTGGAGGGTCATGAGCCTAATTGCTAATCCTTTATGGCATTGACGACTTTTACAGTTGTATTTATAGTTTGCAACATTTCCCATATGGTTATTTGCAACCAGTGGCTTGTAATCCATGAATTAAGAGGGATGTAAAGACATTTCTGTTCTATTAAACAATTTATACTCATCTGGTATGTCGTCATATGCCGTGGCAATCTTTGCTGAGTTATAGCTATCCTTTTGCGTTCATTTAAGGGTATGGTCCTCTTGTTTCTTAGGTGTGTGCTCATTCGGGGAAAATAAGCAATCTGCACTTCACTCTAGGGGACTACTAAATCTTGTGCACTTATTATCACCAGGGAGCACAGGCCTTCTGAATTTGGGGGAAGCGGCATGCAGGCCTTGGAAGCATAAGCCCAATAGTGATCCATTATTACTGCTGTACCTGCTTTCATTCCCAGCACGTCAAAAATGCACCCACATACTATATTCATTCCCATCTTCACTGCGCCCTCATTTCAGAAGCATTGGGTCACGTTTTTCAGTGGTCTTATTAGCCCTGTTCCCCCCTCAACTTCCACTCAGGTTAGCCATTTTGTATATTCAGGTCATTCATTAAGCCACTGGTTGTTTGCGTTCTGTTCCAACTCTTTAGGCTGTCTTGGGAGTGCAAATGCTTTACACCCTATCAACCATTCAACCCATCCTTTATCAATATGTACACTTTCTGTTATTTTTAGCTGGCCTCTATTCCAGCACCCAGGTATTTCCTTTCCTTGCACATCATTATACTGTAGCATTTTGTGGTATTCTATTCCAATCTCTCCACCAATGATGTCTACTGATATGTATTTCACAACCTTGTTTTGTGTTTTAGCATTAATCATCCTTTCCTTTGTTTTATAAAATGATCCTACTGTGGAGAATCTGCTTTTGTTACCCATGTATGGAAAGCTGTTTTACCCTATAATTGTCCTCGGGTCATACATAGTGCAAGGTGTGTTAGGCAATGTGCTGTGTTCACGGGATACTTCTGTTGCTATGAACATTCTGGAGGCACTCATGGCATAGGAGATGATGGAGCATATATACAAAGCAACTCTCCTTAGACGTCTCTCTCCCCACTTTGCTCATGTGTTTGTACCACAGGTTGTTGGAGACATGGACAGAATCATCAATATGCTTGCTCAATTGCCTTGAGTCATCTAGCACACATCTTTTCAATCATTTAATCTGTGTACTTACTAGAGGAAATTGTTCTGGTGTCATTTAATTCATTTTATTCATCATTGTCGCATTAGTTATGCTCATGTTTACTGGTCTAGCTATATTATTAATGACCAGTTCTTTTACTGCATTGGAAATAATAAAATAAAGACCACAAAATGTAAAAAATTTCACTATGCTCAGGATAGCTAACATGCCTACCTTTTTCAGATAACTAGGGGCATAATTGCCCCTACGTGCTAAGAGAGAATATCTGAACGTACTCAGTAAATGCATTGCTCTACTAGAGGAAATGTCTCTTCCTTTTCTTAAAAGTGCTAAGTGCTTGCAAGAAAAACTTCAGTTAAGCGTGTTAGAACATTGTTTTCTAAAACACTATGCTTTTCAATTTCAAACAATAGAAATGTTGGTCCAATGTTCCAAGCTACTAAGAAAGAACATATTTTCAAGAGAAACGTGAGGACAAGAAAAAACTGCATCATCTTTTGACAAATGATGGATGAGAAATATTCTTTTGCTGTAAATTTAGTTATATGGCTATTATTCTTGCTGTTGCTCCTGCTGCTGATTGGCTCTGGTCATTGCTCCCATTTGGGGTCGGCAAGCTTCTTCTTCACCTTTGGGTTCAGTAATTGCAGGTGGGGGGTCTCACCTCTATATAGTTTGACTTTGTTGAGATTAATCCACGTTTGCATTCCTTCAACCTTGACCACAGGGGGAAGGACAGCTTCTATGATACAAGGTCCTTGAAATGTGCCACTTACAAACAAAATTACAGAACAGCACTTTATCACCCGGGTAGAGTAAAAGAGCTTTCAACAAATTGTCTGGGTCAGTTTGTTCATCATTTTCATCAGGGTTTTTTGAACCCCCTGCCTTGTCTACACCTGTCGAGACATACAATTAAGATATTCCATCACAGCTGTCAGATAATCATGCATTTCCTTCCCTAAAACACTAGCAGCATTTCAGAGACAGTGTGAGCCCATATGGGAGGAGCAATGGTAGTATGCATTCTGCCTCCCGCCACCAACTCATTTGGAGCCAGATGATGGTCAGAACCTGGCTGATTAAATAAGGCAGATAGAGCTAGAGGAAGGCAATGTAACCAACTTTTTTTCAAAGTCTCTTTTAGTTTAATAAAGTGTTCTTTTAAGAAGCTGTTGAGACACTCACCCACGCTATTTGCTTGTGGGTGATAGGTGGAGGATTTGGGCCTTATCCCAAGAGGACAGTGACATTTTCAAACACCCACTGCAGTCTGTTGTTGGAAACCTATCACATCGCACACTCCCCACCTTTCAAATTCCTCACATATGAGGAACTTCCCTGCACATGTAGAATCTGTGTGTGTGCATGGACCTGCTTCGATCCATCTGGAAAAGGGACATACAACTACTATCATATATTTGCAACCTTTACAAATTTGGAGCATATGAATATAGTCAATATGCAAATGCTGAAATGGTCCTGTCGGATGGGTATTGCGCCTCTCACATTTATCAGGGTATTGCCAGCATTACCTTTCTGACAGTTCAAGCAGTTGATAACAAAAACTATCAACATGCTCATTCAAGTTAGGAATTAACCAATCCTCTGAAATCAATACTGCAAGACATTCTCTTGTTATGTGTCATGGGTAGTGCAGCTGTTCCAATGCTTTTATAAGTAGCAATAGGGGCATAACAGGTTTCCTGGTGCTGTCCTAATGCCACATTGCTTATGTGGAAGACAATGAGCACCCCCTCCTTTTCCATAACTCCCGTTCTTCTGGTGGTGCCCTCTCCTACAACTCGATAATTTGCGCAATGGGTAGCATATTAAAGCCCTCCTTATATACCATGTTCCATGCAAATGTATACTTGTTTGGCGCAGTTGCAATGTCTGTTACTTCTGGGAAATATTCTTCTCTTATTGCTTCCAAAATGGTGGCCTTGTTGCAGTGAGAATTGAAGTCCACACCTCTGGTTTGTGCTGAGCACTTCACCACAGCTAAAACCGATGGGAGTTCAAGTGCGTCTATGATCCTGTCTAGTAAAGGCTTATACTGTAGTTTGGCATCTGCATGCCAGAAGCCCCGTTTCCAATGTGACAATCCTACATGTACTGTTGATGTCATGTAAGCAGAGGCGGAATACACCGCTACCAGCTCATCCCCATGAGCTTCAAGCGCCAAGATCAATGCTACCAACTCTGTCGCTTGTGCTGAAAAATGCGCTGGCAATAATGTGCTTGTCATTGTCAAAAATCTGTCCTTCTCTCTTGCCTTCACCACTTCCATTCCACTGTGCCTCTCGCCTGTGCTCTGGTCTATCAAATAAGAGAATTATACCCCCTTCTAGGGCATTTTCCTTAACATGGGTAATCGCATCATGGTATTCAGTATAGTTGGTGCAATCATGCACATAATCTCCCTCTTTCACTGGTTCTACTATAAACCTAGCTGGGTTTACCACTCGGCACCTGACAATTTTGATCAATTGATTCAATATAATCACCTCATTCTCTGATGCTCTTTGTGTAGTCAGTGTACTTTTGAGTTTCTCAAGGATGGCGAATAGTGCATGCTCAACATATAACGTGACCAAACAGCCCATAGTTATGCTAGCAAACTTCTCAATAGCAAAAGCTGCTGCAGCCAATGCTTGCTTACTACTGGATCTAAGTTCCCACTGTAGATTGCTAATGGTTTGTATCCCATGGTAGTTTGTACAGGGACAGCCATCATCACTACTTGCTCACTACTGGATCTAAGTTCCCACTGTAGATTGCTAATGGTTTGTATCCCATGGTAGTTTGTACGAGGACAGCCATCTACACTACTCCATTTGAACGGGGAAAACAGAATAAATGCCTCATTGTAATTAGGGATCCCTAACACTGGAGATGTGCTTATTGTGAGCTTCAACTCATCAAAGGCGTCTATCATCTTGCATGTCCAGGCTATGTTACTTTTGTCTTTCTGCGCTTCTTTCAGTCCTTTTAAAAGTGGTCTGACATATGTGCTGTAGTTAAATACCCATGCCCTACATCAATTGTGAAGACTGTCTCTGGCCTGCATGTTTTCATTATTGCTTCTGCTCTTTCAAGTGTCACCTTCCTGCCTATGTATAAGAACTCATCCTGGCAATATGGTTTATTTCTCTTCGTCCACTTTGTACACTTTGTCTGCCAATACTGTGGTATTGGATGATCGCAATATCAAGTTATACATTTCGGAAGTCCATATGCAACACTCAGTTGACTGGGGGTGATTTAAAGTACTCCTGGGGTAAACTGGTATGTTGCAGTCGAATCCCGCGTTAAGTGAGAGCAGTCACGTTTTGAGAATCTGAATGTAAGGGAATTGAAAAGAAGGCATTCTATAAATCGATCCCTGTAAGATATTTAGCTTTGGATGGTAGTTGCATGATATCGTGGCTAGGCATGGCACTAATGGAAATTCTGCATCAACAATATAATTCACGGGCCGAGATCCCGTGTGAACCTCAGCAACCCTCCTCTCACCTTTTTCATTGGGTACACAGCTGTTTTGCATGTGGATTCTGAAGATACTAATATCCCTTGTTGCACTAAGGCTGCAATAGTTTACATGAGCCCAGGCAATCTCTTTGAATTTGACCTTGTGTGGTAGCTTGCGTCTGTGTGTGCTTTTTAGGGAGTACTGCAGGTGTTCTATTTATGTTGGCATCTAATGAAAAGTAAGTGTTCTCCAATTGTAGGTCATGTGTTAGAAGACAGTGCATAAAATGGGATTTCCTTCTACTTATTGAGGTTTGGGCTAATATTAACATGAGTGTTGTGTTTTCTGTTTCCACCAGTGACACTCTTGAGTTATTCTACATGGAATATTTTGGCTTACTGTTTTACTGCACCTGGCTAACAAAGACTGGTTATATTCCTTTAAAAGGTTAATGAATCTGGGACTATCCTGTTTGTGTTTTGGGAACTCTATCTCATGCCTTTGTTCTGCCATTCCATCAGCCCTTATTTCACTTTAACCTTTGTACTAATTGGCAGCTACCTCTGATCTGTGTTTCTGTGTATTCAGCTTTTTGAGTTTTTGCCAGGTCCTGAGGCCTTTGACAATTTAAAAGCATGCCGTGGCTTCCATTTTTAAGAAGATGGCTGGCCAATTATTCTCTTGTTTCTATGTGAGCTAGATTGGCATGTCGCTCAATTTTCATTCAACTAATACCTTGATCATGTCAGTGTTATTCATGTCTTATGAATGTTATGTTAATGTTCTTTATGTATAAATGCATATATTACCTAGTGTACGTGTTCTTCATGTCGAGTGCAAGTGTGCTTTATGTCTAATGCATACTCTTCTTACTGTTCCAATGTTAGTTTAACTGCTTTTGCCACCTTCTGCTTAAGTTGTCTCCACGTCCTAATGTACCTGCCCAGGAGAAGGGTGGTACGGCTGTCTCTGTGTGTAACGTTTCTCACCTATTTAGTATTGGGTCGAGGGAGGGGCAGAAGCTATGGATATCTTTCTGGTAGCTTATTTACACAAATTTAGTATGCCTTTAAATCTAAGCTGGTAACTAAGAAGCTGTTATAAGTAGAACACACTTATATGCAAATGTAGGTACACAGTTGGTGATCTCTAAGTGAGATCATCCACACTTCACAATAGAAAACAGTAAAAACAGTTTAATTCGATGAAACAAGAAAACCTGCAAGTGGTACAGTTTGAAACAATGCTTTTAAATCAATTCACACATATCCTGTATTTTAATTAAAAGGCCCATGTAGCTTTAGCAGCCCTTCCCTACTACGTAAGTATGCCAAATGGCACAACAGAGTTAATGTTCCATGTAAATACCTGAGTAGAATGCAGGAAGTCTTCAATGTCTCCTTAAAACAAACTTTGGCAAAGGCAATATGATGGACACATTTTCAGAATAAAGCATCTTTGGAGTTCCGAAGGAAGTAAATGTGTTAAGGAGTACTCTCCAAATTCCACTAATCTAGAGGCTATCCTGGGGAATCTTTGGCCAGAACTCCACTGATTATGACCAGTCAAGGAAAAGTTATGCAGTGGAATTTGCACAAATATAATAGTTATTCCAAGAGGGGGGGGGCACACATTCATGCGTACAGACTCAACTTAGCTTGATTTTCTGATGGACTTTTCCTAGGTTCCAAAGAATTGCTTGGGCCATTTACTTCTCCCATTGTCCCCATCGATGGAGGACCAGGAGCCAGAGAGGCAGCGGCTGAAGTCGACGTCAGGTTTAGTTTGACCTAAATGGCAATTCTGTGCTCCAGTTTCACAGCTCCAGAAATGCTCTAGCAAGACAGCAAAGGAATTTTAGAACAACAGCCACCACAGGGCCCGCGACTATAGGAGACCCCAGGACATAGCAGAGAAGAGTAGGAGTGAACTTCACCTCAGTCAGAGGCCGGCAGGTGAGATTTGAGGTGGTAAAGAAGTGTCAGCCCCTCGAAGGCCCTCTTCAGCAGCAGTAGAAATGAACTTGGGTCACAAGTCAATGACCAGCAGAGTACCAAGTTCCAATTTAGGATAGTAACTGGAGCATTGGAGAAACATTTTCAGAGGATGGGTAGATAACAGTATGGTCCCAGGAGTGCACGAGAAAACGCCCATCTACATGTTAAGACATTGATTGCTAGTCCTCCAATAAGGAGAATTATGAACGTATTGAGGGTCATAAATCTTATGACCCACAGTGACTTTGCTATTGCAGCCACGCTCTATTTAAAGATAGTGTGACACAAGTTCATATGATGCCCGGTAGTTACAATATACCAACAGTAACTAACCTTGTTTTTTGTGGCTCTGTTTACATGAGCACCTCTCCTTATTACTCTTCTTTTGACCTTTTGCATTAATACAGTGATACATACTGCTTCTCACACAGCAGCTGTGACACCCCCCGCCCACCGGGCGAGTACAGTCTATGGGACAGCCGGGTAAGTTGAATCATCTTTAACCTGTTGGTTTTATCTACATTTACACACACAGCAACACACAAGAAAAAAGAATACAGCCACTTTATTAGGTTGACTGATGTCTGTGTTTTTGACACACAGGTTTTGACGGTAGCCTCTTTTCCACTTTCAATGGGAATTAAGGTTAGTACTTCAACATGCTCTGCTAATAGAGCTAGTCATTATTTTAATTGAGATGATAATTGAACTACGTTTAGTATTCTCATTACCTTTTAGGTGATTGAGCAAATACAGAGTTACTGTTGGAAAAGTTATGGAACTAAATGCTCCCTGGCACTGAAGATGGATTGCTAATAATTTGAAATGCGTTGGCAACTATAATCTAAAGTGGAGCCTATTAGGTTGATTACAATTGTTTGTATGATTTATGTTTGATGATTGATATTCCCGAATGACACTGTGTGAACGTCATAACACAACCATTTACTGGATCATCCAAGTTAGACTTGGCACACGTGATGTTACCACCTTTTGATTTGATAATCATTTTCCTTCATGATGCTTATTATTAATATTGTGCTTTAAGAAATTGAATTAAGACTGATGGTATTATTTTCTTGTGTGAACAATACCTTCTTGTCCAGTATGCATGTTTGAATATGGTATGAAATCTCTGCTTTCAGGGTTTAACTAAACAGTAAAGACTATAGTTATAACCGTGGGTATGCAGTTATATTAAAATTTCTATTGTCAAAATATTGTACATTACAAGCACACTTGTGAGACCCACTAGCTTGGGTATTATCTCTGGAGCGCTTTTGAAGTTAACCTGGGGCATTATGTCCCCTGTGAGTGCACACAGGGGTTATGGGTTTGGCAACAACAGGTTTTGTTGTTCTTGTATTTTTCCCAGTCTAAGGTGGCCTTGAGACTCTCCCCTTCTGCACCTGAAATAATCACAAATCCCAACAAATTTGCGAAATATCTGTTTGAATTTTGAAATCACCATTACTGTCTGAACACTATATTTACAACGTTGTGCCGCCCACACCAACCTTTGTATTAACAGTATGGTCCCTGGTCACTTCTGGTGGTTTATGATGGTGTCCTTCACATGCAGGGGTCTGCACTAGGTGTTCTCACAAGTCCAAGTGTTGAAGCACCAACAAGGCTATACTAGGAACACAGCAAGAGCGGCAGCACTTCACTGGTCCTTGACAGTGGCAATGCTGGTCAAGCTCAGGTGCAGGTTTTAGGTATTCAGCATGGACTATCAGAAGAAACCTTTTTTTTTTTTAGGCCCATTACAAAGGATAATTATAGTTTCTACTAAGAGACTCTATCTAAATATTGTGAAGACTCTGAAGATTGTTAGGAATATACTGTTGCACACCAAAGAACTTTAAGACTGTGTGCAAATCTACTATCAGTCGGCCAGGCAGAAGACCATACCAAGGCTGTTATGCTAGCCTTCATTTTTCCTTTAGTTAGGTGTTTTCAAAAGTGATAGGGCCATTTAGTGATTAGGTTTTGGCCAGTAGACTTTTACTTTGGATTTGATGCGTACCCTTCATTTTTATTTGCTAGGTATGGAACTTCCCTCATAGAAATGGAACTATGTTAGCCTTTGTTACTTTTCATTTAAATAAAACCCATTTAACCTGTAAATATTTTGTCTGACTCCTTTTTCTGGTTCACCACATGTGCTGTCAGAAGTGTATTTCTGGTGACATGAAAAAGAGTCAGACTCTCACCCATTGCACATGGCCAATCCCATATACCAACTTCCTCTGATTGGCCATTTGGGAACCAGACCATTGGTCGGGGGAACCTCCAAATGTCAGGTGTGGAATACGGCCCTCTCCACCCAACTACCCACTGAAACCATGGACAAATACTGCCTTGAGTCCGCTACCTCAGAAATGTTCACATCACCAAATGAGATGTCACCCTCGAGAACCTTCAGGAAAGGCTGATTGCCTATCAGGACAGAACCGAACAACACCATCAGGAAATTCTCGCTAGATTAGTGAAAGGACCAAAACACTGAATTCTCTCACACAGGGGTCTACAAACATACTACAAAGGGGATAACATCAGTGCATTCTTTACTAACTTTGAGCAACTAGAGGCCCAATTCCAATGGGATGAAGGCCTAAATGGCTGTTACTTGGCCCCTCTACTGAGGGAAGACCTACAAGTCTCAACCAAGAATATTAACCAAGAATATTAACCCCCTAAGCACTACCCCCTTCTCGGCTATCAAACGGGCCTTAGATAGTAGGGCAGACAGAGGCCTTCTTCTGGCTGAAATTCAAGAACATGCAGCTGCTTCCCAATGAAAGCCCCAATGAAGAGCTGGTCCGAAGAATTAAAAATACCTCAAGCCAGTCGCTAGGAAAAAATGTATCCATCTGGGATACTAAATGCTATTTCTTTGGAGCAGTTTATACAGGCAGCCACCATCTCCCCAAATACCCGTGTTTCAACAGCCTCAACCTTCCCTGGCTATTCAAATCACCCAAGCCCACTCAGAGGCATTTAAATATCTTAATGCGACAGGGAATCAAAAGGAACCCCAAAGAGACTTTAAACCCCCTCCTAGAGTATTGGTCATGGAAACCCCAATTAAGCCAAGAAAAACATTTCCAGTAGACCCCATCTGAGCCTGTCCGGAGATCTCTATATCTCCCTCTGAAATCCACCCAGGGCAATGAAGTAGGATGGAATAAACCCTCTTTTTTCACCTTACCTACATGTTTCTCCTGAGGAAAAAATGGATGTTTGCTTGACTCTGTCCCAGAAATCGGGCAGAGGAACCTATGGAAATAGGATGGGTAGGGGCTTGAGCGTAGTGCCTTATGGTCGCCCAGAGACCACTGTATTATTGCGTAGTGCCTTTATGGTCGCCCAGAGACCACTATATTCTGACATCCTCTAGGCAACTAGCGCCTTGCACTACTAGAACCATCGCTGCTCAGTCTCGCCTCCCTCCACGTGCACTACAGAGTATTCCAGCATGCTACCAGGGCTGCACCACCAGATTAGCACACTACTACTCATAGGCGCACTCCTCGCCAATGCAATATATGAACGACACTATCTACACTCGTGCTTACCTAGCCCCAGCATCATGATGCAGTCCAACACAAATTCGACACCTCACCCCAACCCCAACACCGCGCATCCTCACACCTCTACACCTAATAGCCGCACCAGACTGTGCAGACTGAGGACACGCACACTACCTAGGTCCTTCTCATCGCAACACATCCCAGCATCACTCAGAAACTATAGATTAGGTTCTCGCACATCTGTCTCTCACAACTTTGTGGGTAGGATTCCCCACATCCCCACACCGTGTTCCAACCTCACACCCACCACTATACCATCCACCCCACCCAACTTCAAGCTGAAAAAACAAACGAAACAGCGGCCTCCCAACAGAAGTCAGGTAGCACCTACACTCAAATGCGCATTACTTAACACTCGATCGCTCACTGCCCATGCCTTAGAAATCAACGAGCTCATCTCCAGCTTCGACCTAGATCTGCTAGCCATCACAGAGACTTGGCTGCATGAAGCCTCAGGCCCCGCCATTACCCTAGCTGTACCAGTAGGCTACTCCATCCTTAGACAAGACAGACCTACAAAATCAGGGGGAGGGGTAGCCATAATCTATAAAGACATCCACCATATCAGGCCCACACCCCACACATGGGAAGGGAATGCAGACATACTATCGGCCAAACTATCCCTCTCTCACAACAACACCATTAACATTCACGTCATCTACCGGCCTCCAGGACTCCCAACCGATTTTCAAGGGCAAATCACGCATATTCTCAGCGAAAACCTAAAAAAATCCACCAAAACCTTACTCCTAGGTGATCTTAACCTAGGCTATAATGACCCAAAGGACAAAACAGCAACCTCCTTCCTCAAGGACCTCTCCAACCTAGACTTCACACAAAAAATCCTGTCACCCACCCACTCCAAAGGCAGAACTCTTGACTGGCTGGCCGACCATAACTGTAACTCCTCTATCACATCCAACACATTCCTCCCGTGGACAGATCACAGCTGCATACAATTCTCTATCCCTACGTTACCTACCAGAAAAACACCAGTACATAAATCCGCCACCCTAGCCAGAAGCTCCAAAAAGTTAACTGCAGACAATCTACTCCCCCTTCTCAACACCCCATGCCTCGCCCCTCCTTTCCCTCAAGATCCTAACATCCTAGCAGACATACTCAAGGATACGCTCACCAATGCTATAAACTCCATCGCTCCTCTAGAAGAGAAAAAAGAAAAAAAATCCTTCCACTCAAACGCATGGTTCACAGAGGACCTCCAAGCTCTGCGTGACAAAAAGCGCCAAGCACTTAAAAACTGGCAGGCCAACCCATGCGACATCACCAAAGACTTATTCAAAGTCACTGCAAAAAAATACAAAACCGCCATCTTCAATGCCAAATCTGAATCATACAACCGTCGAATACTAGACTCAAAGTGCCACTCAAGAGAACTCTTCTCTATCTTTAAAGAGCTCACAGTGCCTCCCACTTCCTCTGACGAGATCATCAAGGATGAAGGCTGGTGCAACAGTATCCAAGCCGCCATGCTCAACAAAATAGACCTCTTACAAAACAAAATCCGCGACCACTACAACACCTTGCCAAAACAGAGTCGACACTTAGATTCCCAATCCCATAGCAAAACCACTAACATTCCCAAATTTGCCTTTAAAGAAGTTTCAGAACTAGAAGTCCTGGACATACTGAAACATCTGAAACCATCGACTTGCAAAGCCGATACATGCCCCCCTAAATTAATCAAGGACTGCGCTGAACCACTTGCCCCAATCATTACCGCATTCATTAATGCCTCATTCAAGTCCTGCTCTGTCCCAGACAGTCTTAAAGAAGCCTGGGTGCGCCCACTTCTAAAAAAGCCCACTCTCGACCCCACGATGCCTAACAATTACAGACCTATAACAACTGTCCCCTTCCTTCTCAAGATTCTAGATAAAGTGGCACACAGCCAAATCCAACTATACCTCGAATCTAACTCCATCCTAGGCACCAGACAGTCAGGCTTCCGCAAAGGTCATGGAACAGAGACTGCTTTGCTGGACCTAAAAAACCAAATAACCAAGATATTGGACAAAGGTAAACCCGCCCTTTTACTTCTCCTCGACCTCTCTGCGGCATTCGACCTAGTGGACCACAAGACCCTCACCTCACACCTCTCCCACTCCGCACATTTCTCTGACCAAGCCACCTCCTGGATAACCTCATTTCTTGAAGGGAGGGCCATGAAAGTCTTTTCAAACATTTCGAGCGCAACACCATCCATAATACACTGCGGTGTCCCTCAAGGCTCCTGTACAGCACCTACGCTTTACAATCTATTCACTAAGCCCCTATTCGAGAAACTTGATGCACTTGGGATTGCCTACACCAACTACGCCGACGACACCCAAGTGCTCCTCCCTCTATCAGGCTCATACCACAAAGACGCCCTAGCTCTAAAACTCATATATGCCACCATTCAAGCCTGGATGGCCACTAACGGCCTATGTCTTAACGGGGATAAGACTGAAATCCTTATCCTCGGCCAAAAATCCACACTGGCCAGGCTAGACAGCTGCTATGCCAATTTCAACATCGACAACTGCACTATCCCAGTCCTATCCTCTGTGAAAACGCTAGGGGTCTACATTGATGCAACCCTGTCCATGGACAAACAAGTTAGTGCCATTGTCTCCGCATCTGCACTAAGCACTAAACTCATCAACGCCATTAAACCATTCCTTTCCAAAGAAAACTGCCTTTCAATAGCAAGAGCTACCATAGGCGCTAAACTTGACTATTGCAATGCACTTCTAGCCGGCACCTCTGAAAAAAACCTAAACAAACTCCAGGTCACCCAAAATAACGCTCTAAGAGCAGCATTAAACATCTCCAAAAGGGACCACATCTCACTGGCAAGGCAATCAGTTCACTGGCTCCCTGTCAAAGAACGCATCACCTTCAAGGTACTGACTACTACCCACAAATGTATCCACCACACTGCACCATCATATCTCTCAGACACCATTCTCAGACAGACCTCATCCAGACCTACCAGACTCTGCTACACTAACCAACTCACTGTACCACGCATCCACAAGATTACAGCCGGGGGGCTGGGTTTCCCCTACATAGCACCAAAACTTTGGAATAATCTCCCCCACGCTCTAAGAGCAGAAGGCTCCCTCACAGCGTTTAGAAAAAAACTCAAAACCTCTCTCTTTAACTAAAATTCCTCTACCTACTGCCATTCAGGCACACACTGCTAACTATTGCTACTGCCCAAACTGTATGCATGTATGCCTCTGTATGCTGTAACTAAGACGCGCTTTCCATGTAACCAGCGCTATTCTGTAACCAGCGCCACGATGCCTCAGGGCTGATTCTGTGCGCTTAACAAATGCGAATAAATAAATAAATAAATAAGAGTGGGAAGGAGAGGATGATGAACAGGATGGCAATCTGGAGCATTATTGTAACCTTTAGCCCTTCTATGGTTAGGAGAGAGTTAAAGTTGATAACATCTGGGCCAATGCTCTAATTGACTCTGGAAGAAAACAAACTGTCATCCGTTTTTACCTCATCTACCCAGAGGTTTTTTTAAAGGGGAAGGAATAAAACCTTAGACCTCACTCAAAGAAAAGAACATTAAGGGGAGACCACGCAGCCAGGACAATTCTGACAAAGTGCAGTTTCAGGAAATTTACCAACTTCCTATTCAAGGGGGAACCTCTCAGTTTATGCTTGGGGTATTTGACAAATCTGAACAATTTGTCCTTTCTCCCCATAGCGGAGCTACCCCCTTTGAGGCTAGGGAGGTGAGCCCTCTAAGCAAGACCATTCCTAGTGGTTTGAGCAAGTGGTACATCACTGGGAGAGACTCCCCTTCTTGGGGACAAGGACTCCCTTTCCATGATGGAACTCCCTTCCAAACCACCATGTCCGCATATATGGATGTTGGAAAGACTTTGACTTCACCTGTAGGGACTATATTTGTGCAGATAGACCTCTGATGACCTTAACTGATGACCTTAACTCAAAGTAGGCCCACCTCTTAAGAAGCGAGTGCACATTTGACCACATAGCAAGTTTATTGTAAAAATGGCCGAACCACGGAAGTGCACATGTTTTATACATTTTACAACAGTTAAAACACATATTTTATTGCAAATCATCCCGCCACACATGATTGGTCTCCTTTAATTCCCTCACTCTCATTGGACACATTTATTTAACTACCATCCCCATTCAACATATCTTTGCATTAGCTCATATTTACAGCACACCCCTTTTTAGAATCTTTCCCTGGTAGGTCATGATGTCGTCCAATAGTTACACTTTCACACACAAACCTAATTCATTACAAGTTCTAGCTGGCTGGAAACCTCTAACCCCGAATGTGACACACATGGTCTTTGCAAGGACACTTCTACAACATGAGGGGAAGAAATACAAATGTTCCCTTTGAACTGGTGATACATACCTCGTCTGCCCAGACTTGCTGGTGTCCTTGTTTCACACCTAATCTACATGACTATCAATTGAGCATGCATGACCTCTATGCATATTCTTAGAACCTGCTTGAAACCCATAAACTATGTGTCAACTCCGCCATTAAGTGTTACTTGCACTGGAATTGTTACTCGGTCAGAAACTAACTCTACCAGATGGCCAGACTTTCATGGACAATGAATAACAGGCTCCCATGTACTTAAACAAATTGCATCCCCTTTCCACAGTAGTAAAACATTGTAAAAACCTGAGCCTGGTTGTAACTGACCATCTGATATTAGCGCAGCTGCCGACTGCCCTTCCTCAGCCTTTAATGCCGCTAAGCCATTTTTCCCAGTCACACAGAGTTCATCTCAACACCCTGGTTTTTGGGGCTGTGTAATTCCTAGCTATGAGAGGGCTTGCAGCAATAAGATTTGTACATTCACCATGTACCCTAACTGTCCTGAGCACATGTCCCTACATGTCCCTACAACCCCCCACGTATGTATACTGTGCATGTATGTTCAAGACCACACGGTCCTCTCACATTACTTTCTCCATTGCTAATCTCCTATCTTGTGTATGCATATAAAGCTCCTTGTTGTCCAACTTTAAGCTCTACGTGGCACACCTCACACCTTCATTGCATTTATATTTCATCAGCAGATTTGACATTATCTTGCTAAGCCCGTGCAAATCTAAAATGTACCAACCTAAACACAAATAACACTAAAAGTAACACTTATCTCTTCCTTATTAACTACACTAGACACATGGTAAATTGCAACATTTTGTCAACATTGCCTATCTCCTAGACACAAATCTGAATTGTATGTAAGTGATTTGTCCACAATACCAAAACACATAAAGAAGTGCAGATGTGTCGCCAGCCAGATCAGCGATGCACAGCATGCAGCTGCAGTTCCCATTTATGCTAACAGGCACCATGCCATTGGCAGTAAAACACAGGGAACATTTTGTGAGTAACTGAAACTTAACAGGCTTCTCTGGTTCTTTGAGTCATGTCAGATATTTCAGATACTTTCTCCCGAAAAAATGTTTTGCTTGCTTTTAGCTCTTTTTAGCTCTGTTGAACCATAATATACCAACTGGTCTGTAAAGACTATACACACTTCTCTGGGGGTGAATAAAAAGAAACATTTCCTCTGTGAAATGTTTGTGAAGAAAAAGATCTGGTACAACTATGTTTGTGTTTTTTAGCTTTGTTAGAAGGCCACACATTGTAGAGGCAGGGATAGACCTTCTCTGCTCTTTCCTTTTAGATTGGTGGCACACCAGCTGTGCCCTAGGGATAGCATGACCCTATAGGGATAGGGTGTGCTTCCTCTTAGGGATAGTGCTACCATACACACAAAAGGTTCACTTTTGAATCACCCCTGATACGTACGAATAAGAAAGACGCCATATGACTGTGATGAGAAGACACAACCTGTGAGGATACATGTCTGACACTGTTGCTTAAAGCCCTATGTTATTCCCTAAACTCCTCACCAAGAATCTCTGTGGACTTGTGCGCATCTGATGCTCTGCATGCAAGTGAGAATGGTGTGTGTAGCCTATGTCCAGTCAAATCTCGAGTGCACTGAGATGGTGACTTTCCCTGGCTGATTTTTCAAATAAACAGAACGATTGGCAAACAATAATGCCAATTCTTATTCAAATCACTACATAATTGAGAAAGATGGACTTTAAGCACTCCATTCAACCTCTGCATGATTCCCTTGGCCTAAGGGTGGTACACTGAACACAACCTGTACTTTATCCCCAAGAGAATTGGGTCCCATTGTCAGACTTCAGGACCTCACAAATTCCCTACTGTGAAAATAACTCCCTCACCATAAACATTTGCTGCAGACTTAGCATCAAGGTGTATGTAGAGATCAACCTCAAGCAATCGGGAAAATTGGCAAACAACTATGAGGTAGCAAAGATTATTGCAACTTTGAATCATATCTATAAAATCTATATGGAGCTCCAGAAATGGCTCAGAGGCTCCAGGCAAAATTCAACTTACCACCTTCTTGGTGTTTCAAGGATTACATTCTATGCAAACTTTACAATATCCTACAAATCTACAGAGAAGTGTGCTACAAGAAATATAGGTGTTCTATAGCCAAAAGAAGCAGCTAAACAGACATTACTACCTTTTGCCTTAAGCTCCTGTCTGCACAGCATATCCATGGGTGAGAGAGAACATCCCCTCTTTGCCCAGAGCTCCTTTTCCTCCTTAAGTGCTCTTTCCTGTATTTCCATAATTTGAAGGAAAGGAATTGCAGTGTAAGGGGCTGGCAACTGCATTTCCTGGCACACAGTTTCAATTTTCTGGGAATCTGTAAATGGCAAATATGCAGCTTCTTTCTCTGCTCTGTCTGCAGCATCATTTACAAGCACTCTTGGGTTAATATGGTTAGTGTATGCAGCACATTTGACTATTCCTACCACTTTAGATAGTCTTAGCACTTCAATTAATCTGGTTAACAGCACAGCATGCTGGACAGGTACCCTGTTAGATCTCTGAAACCCTCTTCTATGCCACCTTGACAAGCATGAATGTACAGTGGAGGTTACATACGCAGAGTTAGAATAAATAGTGAGTGCCTTCCCCTTACTCATTTCCAGTGCCTCTATAAGTGCACTAGTTCTGCCGCTTGCACAGAGTAATGTGAAAGCAAACGTTTCTTCACCCTGACCTGGTATTCCCCATATACATGCCCAAAATGGTCATACCCGTATGCCTCTCAGCAGTGTCCTGATTAATTGTTAAGAACCCATCAACAAAGAGTACCTCACCTCCATCCAAGGCATCCTCCTTAACATTCATCCTCTCCTCCTCTTTTCCCTGTAAGTCACACAATCATAGACGATGTCATCAGGATCCACTGGCTCAGCTCCAAATGTTTCAGGAGTGACTAGGTTTGCTTGTTTGTTTGTTTGTTTATTTGATAATGCGCACCAAACCCTCAGGTAGCTGGGCACAACAGTTACAAGAATATTTGAAGCGTAGTTACAACATAAATGATGAGTACAGAATAGCATAAACAAAATTACAGTGCATGCAATAGGTGTGTATAATGTAGGTAGAATGGTACAGGTACAATGCAGAAATGTGGTCAATGGTGTAATACACATGGGATCACGCAGGGTATCCTAAGGTCAGGAGTACAAAAATAGAGAGGGTGATCGATTTCTAGATGTCCTTGATGCAAAGCAATTTCTAGATGTCCTTAGTGCAAAGCCAGTTCAGTAAATTACGTCTAAATCTAGAATATGACTGTTCCACTCTGAGGGCAGTAGGGAGTGCATTCCAGGAGAGAGTCACTTTGACTGGGAAGCTGCATCCACCAGCTTTGGCAAGTCTAAATCTTGGAATTTCTAGGCAGAGGTGGTCAGATGATCTAGTATGGTGAGGGGAAATGTTTTTGGTCAGTCTGGCAGAGAGATAGGGAGGTGTGGCATTATTAAAGCATTTGAAAGCGAGGGATATCATTTTGAGCAGTATCCTGTCGCTAATTTTTAACCAGTGCTGGTCTCTTCTGAAGTTAGATATGTGCTCTCTACGGGGTATATTCAGAGCTGCTCTCAGGGCATTGTTTTATAATATTTGAACTTTGTTTAGGATTTTTTTGTTAGCGCCTACATAGAGGGTATTACAGTAGTCTATTTTAGACATTATTAATGCATTGGCGAGTGTGATGCAGCTGGCTTTGGATAAAAAGGGTCTGCAGTTCCTAATCAGTTTACAGGTATAAGCAGTAGATTAGGCCATGGAGCTAACTTGTTTTTTTAGTGTTAGTGTAGAGTCGAGATAAAAGCCTAGGCTTTTTACCTCAGTTACTACTTTGATTACGTTGCCATCAATATTGAATGCGACATAATCGGGGCTAAGTTTATTTAGGTTGGAGTCAGAGCCCAGAATCAGGATTTCAGTTTTGTCATTCAGGCATAGACCATGTGAGGCCATCCATGCCTGAATGAGAAGGTATATCCTATTTACTAGAGCTTTGTCTTCGACAAAGTTGCCTGATAAGGGTATGAGGATCAGGGTGTCATCAGCATAGTTGGTATATGTGACACCTAGCCTGTCAAGTTTGTCGAAGAGTGGCTTGGTAAATATGTTATCCATTCTTGGTGAGATGGATGAACCTTGTGGAACACCACGGGTAATTTGGATTGGGTCTGCTGAGGCAGTAGGGGAAAACACTCTCATCGTACGGTTAGCTGGGAAGGATTGTACCCAGGCTACAGCATCACTCGAGAAATATGCAGCTTACACTATAACACTGAATGATCCATCAGGTCAAAAGCTGCCGATAGGTCGAGGAGGAGTAGCATAGCTGTTTTACCTTTGTCCTTCAACTCGTCGATTTGTGTCTTTAGATCAATTAGGGCCGTTTCAGTCCTGTGTTGTGGTCTGAAGCCGGATTGGTGCGATCCTAGTAGGAGGTTGGCCTCAAGGTAGCCTTGGATTTGGAGGTAGGCTACCCTATCAATGATTTTGAGGAGGAATGGGACCATTGTAATGGGTCTGTAATTAGTGGGGATAGCCGGATCTAGGGTTGGTTTCTTAAGGAGTGCTAGCACCCAAGATTGTTTGAGGTTGATTGGGACAGTGCACGAAATGAAGGAAGTGATGATTAGCTCGGAGATAAAAGGTGATAAATCTCTAGCTGCATCCTTAATTATTTGTGCTGGGCAGCTGTCTCCTTGGCATTTAGAGGACTTCAGGGATAGTATAACCTTTTCAGTTTCCGGTATGGAGATATTGGTAAATTTGGGGTTGCAATGGGTGGGGTAGGATGCATCTCTGTGCAGCGCAAGGATACTTTTTTATTAGCTATTTTAGTCTGCAGAGTAGCTATTTCGTTAGATAAAGCATTTTGGATGCTAGTGCACCATTGTTTATATTTTGGGATATAATATTTGTGGGGGGTGGAATAGGATTTTCCATTTCACGCAGAATTGTGAAAAGCTCTTTAGTGATAGAGTAAGTCTTAGTCATTCTTTCATTGAATGTATTCCTTTTGGTAAGGATTACTTCTTTCTTGTACAGGTTTGCAAGATTAGTTATTAGGGTTTTGTTCTCGACCATGGGGGAGTGTCGCCAACTAGTTTGGAGTTTCCTTTTTTGAAGTCGTAATTCTTTTAGTTGGGGTGTGAACCAGGTATTAAGGTGTGAATTTTGTTTGCTTTTGCGCAGTTTGAATGGCGCAATAGTGTCAAGGACCTTAGTCATGGTGTTGTTAAAGGTCTCTACTAGTGTGTTTGGGTCGGAATGATTGGTAATTGAAGAGGGTAGGTAGGAGGAGAGGAAGTAATTTATCGGCGGTGATATCTTTTTTGCTTCTAGTTGGCAGAGGTGGTGCTATATCAATGTTTTTCGGCTTTTGGGGCTCTACTGAGGACGAGAAACCAATAATGTGGTGGTTGGTCCAGTTTTGAGGGGTTATTTTGGTCTGCAGCTGGGGAGCAGGTGTAAGTGGATCTAGGTCACCTGGCCTAAGCCCCGGCCACCTGGTGCCTTCCTGGTTGCCGCTCTTTTTCACCACTTAGCAAGCCCCACCCACCTGGTTCCTTCCTGCTTGCCGCTCTTTTGCCTACTTAAGGAGCCCTCCATCCTCTTTTTCCTTTCCAGTTGGGGAGCAGGTGTAAGTGGATCTAGGTCACCTGGCCTAAGCACCTCCCTCCTTCTTAGCCCTGCCTCTTCCTTGCAGCTCTTAACTCTTATATCAAGCGTGTCTTTCACAAGGGCGTCCAAAGCGAAGGGCAGTCAAAGAAAAGGGCAATTCCTGTTTGGACCTGTTCGGACCAGGAGGATCCAGGACCCAAACCCCTGCTAAGACAGCAGGTAAGCATGCACCAACATGTGTTTACACCCTATGTCCCCCACAGGTCATGCCGACCATCTCTGGTCCCCCCATGTTGTTCCCTTGTGCACCCCCTTCCCACACACAGGAGTCTGTCCTGCTACATTCTGGTTTCACCATCACCGTCTTGTGACCAATGCTGGATTTTACTTTTATGGACTTCATTGATTCACGGTGCGTTACCCTTTCTCAACTCTCTTGCTGGACTTCCTTTGCATCTTGTACTCATGGTGACCCTGAATCATGCTGTTCCCATCTTCACCTTGTATCCTGGCTTGCAACATTGTGTGTTACTACTGACTTCTGCAGTTGTATTCGCTCTCCCCTCTTGCTTCTCCACTATTTTTGACTGCTTACTCTCTGTTCCCTCCTCCCCTTACTTCTTCTATGCACTTACTGTATCAGAATTGTCCCTAGACTTGGAATGATGGCAACCTCATCTGTCGCACCCCCATCCCCTTACTGTTCCCCCTCCTCCCTCCAGCACTATCTGAAACGCTGTCAGGCCTAGTACGATGTTGCTTGTTTTGTTCCTCCCCTCCCTTTGTGCACCCCTCTCCCACACCTTTTGTTTTTCTCCGGCTCTACCAGAAATGTCATCAGGCCTAGTACGGTAGTCGCCTGTCTGTTTCCATTTCCTTCCCACTCTTCCCCTCCCTTCCTTAACTATGTTTTAGCTCTTGCACTATCTGAAATGTCGTCAGGCCGAGTGCGATAGTTATTTTCACATCCTTACTGTTCATGGCCTGTAAGAATGCCATTGTATTGTCCCTTGTTCCCTCCCTTGCCTTGAAGCGCTTTGAAACACATTGTGTATAGGTGCTATATAAATAAACTATCATATCATATCATAATTATAGAACAGTTCAAATTGGCTACCCAGTCTAATATTCACCCTTTCATGTGAGTAGGCGCAAGTACTTTTTGGGTCAGGCCATGTTCATTCAAGATGGTTTCAATGGATTGGGCCTGTTTGTCCTCAGGGTCATTGAAGCCCAAATTGAAGTCTCATAACAATAGAAGCTGTGAGGTGTCCTTGATGTCATTGGAAAGGAGACTGGAGAGGTCTTTCTCAAAAGTCCCTATAGGACCAGGGGGTCTATGTACTAAAAGGATGGTTAGTGTGCTATTGTTGGAGATAGGTAGTTTAGTCGCAAGCAGTTCGCAAGATTTGATTTCAGGGTGTGTGGTTGGCCTTAATGCCAATTTGGTTTTGGCTACCGCCACCTTTGGAATTGGGCCTGTCAAACCTGAGTATGTGATAGTTGTCTGGTATAGCTAACATGAGGGCTGAACCTGCTGCATCATGTATCCGGGATTCAGTAACAGCCAGGATGTCTAAATCGTCACTAGAGAGTATGTCGGCAATTTTGGTAGTATGCGCCATAAGGGACCCAGCTTTGATAAGGGCTCCTGAAATTATTGTTGGTTTGTTCTGCCCTTGGACAGGGGGGGGTCTTTGTTTAAGGTGGTTGGTTCTGGTGTGATTACGAGGAAAGTGGGTGAAGATGAGGGTCTGCGTATTTTGCGAAGTTTCAGTGATTGGTATGGCGGGAATATGGGCAGTGTCGCAGGTGGTATGCCTGAGATGGGAGTCTGGGAACCTGATACTATTGGTTTTAGGTTTGTAGATCTGGGGCAGTCTTGCTCTGCGTCTCAGGTTTCTCTCCTGCGAAGTGCAGGGTAAGAGATTGGTGAAGGCCATTATTGTAAGGGCACAGAGGAGTGTCAGTCGTATATTAGACAGTTGACTCTTTATGGTGTGCATAATTCTGTTTGATTAAGTAGTTGTGAATCCATAAGGAAAGTGTAGGGCCAGGGGCAGGGGCTAAACAATTATGCAGGCTCACCTTAGTGAGGTAGTACCTTGGGTAGTTGAGATATGTATTCTAAGCAATGGGTTGGTCTCAATCAGGGTAAGGCCAATTAGTAGTAGGCAGTGGGCTATTCCGAATCAGAAAAAAAAGCAGTGGGCTAGACCCAATCAGTGTAGAGCAGTAAGCTAGTCCCAATTAAAAATAGTCAGTAGGCTAGTCTAATTCAGTAATCGACAGTGGGCTAGTCTCATTCAAAGATAAACAGTAGGCTAGTCCCAGTTAAAAGTAAGCAGTAGGCTAGTCTAATTCAGTAATGAGCAGTGGGCTGGTCCCAGTCAGGGTAAGGTACAATCAGTAATATGCAGTAGGCTAGACTCGTTCAAAAATAAGCAGTGGGCTAGACATCGTACCAAATGTATGAAGCATTTGATAGGATAACCTCATACCCTGAGACGCATCAAAGTCGACTTGGACTTTTCCAAGATTGCGAAGACTGCATGCTCCATGTAAAATGTTACGGGCAAACTGTTGTAATGGTTGAAGACTTTTGAATTGTAAAAGTTGCTGCCGCTAAAGCCTGTTCACAAGAAAACAGTCCTTGAATCACTGGATCTACGAGCCCACTGAAGTGTGCTAAAGGCTTATGGCCTAGTGATATTTGCTGAGCCAGGACTGATGTCATCACTTGCCCATTTGAATGAGAAAATAATCAAATGGTTTCTTGAAGTTTGGGGTTGCCAAGTCCGGAGCATGAATGATTGTGGCCTTGAGCTCCCAAAAGCAGGTCGCCATCACTTCAGACCTTAGTATTGGACACTTTACCTTCTGCATTCCCTTAAATCCTTGCAGTAAGGGCCATGTGTTCCTACAGTAGTCGAAGGTACATGATCTACAATAGTTAGAGAATCCCAAAAACATCTGCATTTGATTCACTGTCGCTGGTTTAGGCGTATTCCGAACCGTAGTAGCTCTCTCTGGCATTACCTTCCTTCCAATATGTGAAATCACTTACCCCAAAGATACTACCTTTGTCCATGTTGTACCCCTTCTCCGCAAGCAGGGTGAGGCACATCTATATGTAATTAGTTGCCATGTGTGTATGTCGTTCAGTGTGCCCAATGGGCCATGTGTCTCATACAAGGGATAGTCCCTTTGTTTGTGCCATACTGCTTGCATTGCCAGTCATGTTTTAAAGAACACCCTAATGTTTTGTTCAGTGCTATGTTATGTTCTGTTTCTAACATAGTTATGTGTGCCTTATGTTGTCTCTTGAGGCAACTCAAGGGCATGCTATGTTAGTTGGTAATACGATCCTCAGTAGGATTTAAGGGGTAGAGGCCCATTTGGTTTTGGGAGGTCAGGTGAGGTTTACAGGTTCAGGGTACATGTTTTTTGGAGTATTAGGCATTCATTAATGATGATGGTTATGTATCTGCATGTTATGTCTTCCCCACCTTTCCTTTGTCATTCCACCCCCTTTCCCTACCTCTGTCTTCCCCCCATTGGCTGCCACGTGGTTCCTTGTGTTGTTGTATTCAGGCACCTGTGCCAACCACGGTGGGAGGGTCGATCTTTTTGGCTTCTCTGGTTCGGGAGAGGGGGTCAAAACCCCTGTTATCCCTTTACTAGTTTTGACAGAATTATCTGCCACCGATTTGGCGTATTGACCCACCCAGGCCAACTGGAAGTAAACCCTCCATCTTTAGTGGAAGTGCTAAAGGCTTTGCAAGATATTCAACTTGAGCTAGTGCACGCTAGACAAGAATCAAGTACTCTTAAAGCTCAGGTGCAGAGTTTGGTAGCACAAAGTACCCCATTGGAGGGGGCTGGGTCATCTACTGGGATCCCAACAGGAGTGATTGTGCAGCCTCCGAGTAGTGTGCCTTTGGCTGCACCGGAATGGTTCACAGGGGTCCGAAAAAATATATGATGTTCTTGACACTGTGCAGACTGCACTTCTTGTGTAAACCCACAGCTTTTGAGACCATACAGGCTAGGACCGCATTTGTGATTTCATATTTAACTGGGGATACGGCCGCTTGGGCGATGCCTTTTATGCAGAAGGATGACCTGTTGTTGTACAATTGCGATGGGTTTTTGGCGGAATTTGGAAGACTCTTCGACCGCTGAGAGGTTTCTTTGGCTCAAGATAAAGAATTGTTGGCCTTAAAGCAAGGAACCCGTGATTTAGTTTCATATGTGACTCAGTTTAATAGACTAGTGATTGAGACAGATTGGCCCGAGAATAAACAGACTGTTTCATTTTATCAAGGGTTAAGAGAAGAATTAAAGGATGCGATGGCTCAGGTAGAACCTCAACCTAGTACATGCAAGGCCATGATTGATTTAGCGTTAAGATTAGATCATCGCATGAATGAGCGCAAGGGGGTGTCCAGTCAACTCGTCGAAAAAAAACTGGTCGACTGCAATTTGGTCGACGCAATTTGGTCGAAAACCAAATGGTCGAATTTTTTTTTTATTTATATATTTATTTTTCGGGTTTTCGTTTAGTTAAAAAAGGGGTTTTTAGAGAAAAAAGGGGGTTGGGCCCCCCCCCCCCCAAAAAAAAGGGTTAAAATAAAATAAAAAAAAATTTCGACCATTTGGTTTTCGACCAAATTGGTTCGACCATTTGTCTGGTCGACCAATTTTTTTCGACGAAATGTCTGGCAACCCGCAAGGGAGATAAGAAAAGAACAGAGGTAGTTGCCTTTGCCAGGCTGGATCGGGGTAAAGGAAGTAAGAATGTGGAAGGAGAGCCTATGTAGATTGGAGGAGTGAGAGGGCTGTTATCTACAGCAGAAAAGGAGCAACGTAAGGCTAACAATTTGTGTCTATACTGTGGGTAATCAGGACATTATATTAGGACTTGCCCTAACACTCCGATGAAAGGAACAGGAGACAATAGATGCAAGGGGGAGGCGGGAAAAGGACTGGGCTGGCCTTAGGTGGAACTCAGGTGTCAGGCCCCATGGAGAGTAAGTTCCCCAGTTGGATAGCTAATACGGCAGGAAAAAAGAATTCCCATTTGTACATTTTGGTGACGCTATTTTTTGCCTGTACTAAATAGATAGTGTCAGCTATGGTGGACTCAGGAGCCACCGTTAATTTCATTGATATTGGTTTGGCTGAAAGGTTCTGTTTACCATTGAGGAAAAAATCCCATGTGGAGGGAGTGCAGTCGGTAGATGGGTCACCTTTGATTTCTGGCCCCATTTGTCAACAGACTCAACCAATTCAAATGAGGTGTGGGTCCGGGCATGTGGAAGAAATTGTGTTTGATTTAATAGTGGCCCCTCAGTTTGGACTCATTTTGGGTATGCCCTGGTTAACACAGCATAATCCCAGAATTGATTGGGTCACATGGGCAGTTGTCTTTGAAAGAATGGAGTGCACGAGTCATATGGAGGAGGAGATGGGTCCTGCTTTGTTTTTGGCAGAGCAGGTGTCAGAACCCCAAATGGTCAGAGCAGTGGGACTCTGTATTCCAGACCAGTATCAAGATTTTTCTAGGGTCTTCGATAAAGGAGAAGCAGAGAAGTTGCCCCCTCATAGATCATATGATTGTGTGATTGATTTGGAACCAGGGGTGAAGCTACCTTGCAGCAGAATCTATGCTTTGACAGAGACAGAAAATCAGCATTTACGGGAATACTTGGATGATATAATGAAAAAGGGTTTCATTAGACGTTCTACCGCATCACTCCCTAAGAATGAAGGAACCCTTAGGACGTGTTTTGACTACCGTGCTTTAAATAAGGCAACGGTGAAGAATAGATATCCTTTGCTTTGATTTCAGTATTATTGGATCAAGTCAAGACAGCAGTGGTATACACCAAACTAGATTTCAGAGGTGCCTACCATTTGATTCGAGTAAAAGAGGGGGATGAATGGAAGACTGCGATTAGGACTAAATTTGGCCTGTTTGAATACCTTGTTATGCCTTTTGGACTATGTAATGCTCCTGCAGCATTCCAATATTCTATGCAGGAGGTGTTGAGTGAGTTTCTAGACTTGTTTGTTATAGTTTATATTGATGAGATTTTGATTTACTCCTCAACAGAAGAGCAACATATAGGACATGTCAGAAAAGTGTTGAAAAAATTACATGATTATCAGTTGTATGTAAAATTGGAAAAATGTGCCTTTCATACCACTCAAGTGGAATTTCTTGGATTTATTTTGACTCCCTCTGGAATTATGATGGACAAGAAAAATGTTCAGGCAGTTACCGAATGGCCAGCACCTCAATGCATCAAGGATATTCAGTCTTTTTTGGGTTTTGCTAATTTTTACAGGCGATTTATTTCCAATTTTTCACAAATAGTAACACCTATAACTAAGTTATTAAGGAAGGCCACTAGTGTTTGTTGGAACCAAGAGGCAGAAAGGGCTATTCAAGAGTTGAAGGAAGCATTCACGTCAGCTCTGGTTCTGAGACACCCGGATTCTGAGAAATTGTTCCAAGTGGAAACAGATGCGTCCAATATTGCTGTTGGGGCAGTATTGTCTCAAAAGGATGAGGACGTTGTATGGCATCCAGTGGCTTTCTACTCTCGTAAGCTCACCAGTTGTGAACAAAATTATTCTATTATAAATAAGGAGTTACTGGCAATTCGAGAGGCCTTTTTGGAGTGGCAACATTATCTGCTGGGTGCCAAACATCAGGTGATGGTGGTTTCTGATCATAAGAATTTGTAGTACTTTAAAACTTCACACACTTTGAGTCCTAGGAAATTACGGTGGTCACAGTACTTTAACAAGTTTGACTTCTTGGCAACTTTTAGACCAGGAAAACAAATGGGAAAGATGATGCTCTGTCTAGACAGCAAAATCTAGAAAACATGGTGACAGAGGTTAAAACAATCATTCCAGTGGAAAAAGTAGTAGAAGCTGTAATGACCAACTTGCTGAAACAGGTGAAGCAAGAAATGAAAAAGCATGAGAGAGTGAAATGGGGTGTGGAGAATCCATTAGAAACTTTTTGTGATGGTCTTCCTTACTATGCAGAGAAGTTGTATTTACCCACTCTTGATTTGCAAAGAAAAACTATGCATTGGTGTCATAATTCACCTTTAGCGCGTCATTCAGGAAGTAGAAAGACACAAGGTATGCTGGAGAGGTATTTATGGTGGCCAGGGTTGAGACAGGACTCCATTAAGTACATTCAGAAATGTGAAACCCGTGTACGTAGTGAAACAGATCACACTAAGAAAGCCGGGTTACTCCAGCCTCTGCCCATGCTTGACAAAGTCTGGACCCATATTTTCATGGACTTTATTACCGATTTGCCTTCTGACAATCAGTATGACACTATTTGGGTGGTGGTGGATTATTTGTCTAAACAAGCCCATATTGTGCCTTGTAAAGGAATTGCAGGAGAGGGGAAATTAGCAGAGTTATTTTTGCAACATGTGGTCAGATTACATGCTTTACCTCGAAGTACTGTATCGGATAGAGGTCCCCAATTTACTTCAAAATGTTTTTGCGCTTTCTGTCAGATGTTAGGAATTGATTGTGCATTGTCCACAAGCTATCACCCCCAAACAGATGGACAGAGAGGGTCAATCAGACACTTGAACAATATTTACATTGTTATCTGAATGATGGCCGAGAATCTTGAGTGCAGTCATTGTGGTTAGCAGAATTCACGTACAACAATACAGATCATGCCTTCCTGGGTATAACCCCAAATGAATGCTTGTTTGGACAAGTGCAAAATATGTTACCTGAGCATTTACCTGATGTGGAAAATATTCCAGTACTTCAGGAAAGAAAACAATTACTTCTGACCATCAGACAGAAGGCACAAGCCATTTAGAGGGCCTTGTAAATTTGCACCTAAGTTTATTGGACCATATGTGATTGTTAAATGTGTGTCTGCAGTGGCTGTCAAATACGTTTGCCTCAAACTTTAAAGATACATCCAGTTTTCCATGTGTCTTTGTTTAAACCCACAGTGCCTGGGACACTGGTGCAGAGACCTCCAGCAATTCCCAAGGATGGGCAGACAGAATACGAGGTGAAGAGAATATTGGACACAAGATGAAGACAGAAAAAATTGTGGCATTTTATTCAATGGTCTGGCGATGGGCTGGAGGATTGTTCATGGGAAACGGCTAGTTCGGTTCATGCACCCCGTTTAGTGAGACAATTTCACTTGCATCACCTGGAAAAAGCAAGGTTTGGGAAGAGCCCTGAGAGAGGAGGTACTGTCAGAAATAAAGTTTGGGGCAAGGAACGGCGCACAACACACCAGAAACGCTGCTGAATTGGAGGAAAACTATACTTCTCAGCATGCTGTGGGACTGTGTGTAGTTCTCTGCGTTTGCGCGGCAAGTCAGCTGTTTAGTTAGGGGCTTTCTGAAGCCGTCAACCGCCAGTGCTCCAGTGCAGATAATTACGGATTATCAGCACGGGTGGCGACGGGTACATGTGTTGGACTAGTCGGGAGTTTTTGGAACCATGGAACGCCGAAGGTCTGTTGTTCAGTATAACGGGCCACGATTGTGAACAGGAGCTGCTGAAGCACACATGGCAAAAATAGCCTGGGCCATGGCAGTGATTTACGAGGGGCCATAGCCCCTTCCTGCCGTCATTCTTCAGGGTTCGGGTGTCCTTGTGAGACGTCCAGACATCAGATAAGTGAATTAACTCTTTGGTTGAGGGGAAGCATTTTCACATTTCACTCTGCTCTTTCTTGTGCCAATAACACTTCACGCACACCTTTTTAAAGAACTTGTTTGATAAAGTTCTGTTGCCTTGTGTTACAAACCGCAATGAGTTATTAGGAGAATTAGGAGGACACTGTATACGTGATCAAGAAATCTATTGCTACTTCACTTCCTGCAAGTCCATGTTGCGACAACCATCATCACAGGGGCACATCTGTATGTAATAAGTTGCCATGTTTTTATGTCGCTTCGGTGTGTCCAATGGGCCAATTGTCTTGTCTCATACAAGGGATAGTCCCTTTGTTTGTGCCATACTGCTTGCATTGCCAGTCATGTTTTAAAGTGGAACACCCTAATGTTTTGTTCAGTGCTATGTTTTGTTCTGTTTCTAACACATGGTTATGTGTGCCTTTTGTTTTGTCTTGAGGCAACTCAAGGGTATGCTATGTTAGTTGGTAATACAATCCTCAGTTAGATTTAAGGGGTAGAGGCCCGTTTTGCTTTTGGGAGGTCAGGTCAGGTGAGGTTTACAGGTTCAGGGTACAGGTTTTTAGGAGTATTAGGCATTCATTAATGATGATAATTATGTACCCTTTCCCTAACTCTGTGGTTCCCCCCATTGGCTGCCACGTGGTTCCCTGTGTTGTTGTATTCAGGCACCCGTGCCAACCACAGTGGGAGGGTCGATATATTCGGCTTCTGTGGTTCAGGAGAGGGGGTTCAAACCCCTGTTAACCCTTTACTAGTTTTGAAAGAGAGTGCTGGACATCTTAACAGAGCCTCTTTTATACAATTTCTCAAACATTGTCCAGCCCCTCTCCAAACTAATAATTTACATGCTAGGGTTCGTGCCCAGTTCACATGACAAATATTACAATATGGTACGATGGATTTAACAAGTTTGCATGTCCATGAAGTTACAATGGTGATGTTGGTTCTCTGATCCACAGTAAGCCTTGTTTCAAGAATCGCTACAATGCAGTTCAGCAAAAACACATGATCTGAGTTTGTTGTACATTATCTCATTGTTTATATGAGGATGAGGCTTGTGAGCGCAGACAACACTTGGATTGCAGTTCAGACGAGTCACAAGGTTTCTTTGCATAGAACAAACAGTCTGCTCCCGGTCAGCCTAAACATTAACAAAACTCAAAGGTCGGTCAGCTCGACTGCAAGTTGAAAACACATTCCACCATTTTAGGACACAAGCAAAAGTGAAAATCAAAATGCCGGATGATTCTTAAAATGGCGGCGACGTTGATCAAAAATCGAAAACATTTCAGATGCAGTTTTCTGTACAACGTGAATGGGCTTTGGCCAATATTCATAACAAGGCAGTATTATGCGATCACAGTTTAACAAGGGGACGAGAAACATGTCTTCTTTATATTGATCACCAAAAAGTGGGTTGACTCAGTAGGTATATTATAGAGAATGGTAGCAGGATTCGGTACCACTGGGAATTTCACCTTGACAATGTTATTCAGAGGGCGAAAATCCTGGACCATCCTCCATCTCGACGCCTTAGATTTCTTCACAGGGTATATGGCTGTGTTACATGGGTACACATAAGGTTGTATTATGCCTTGCTTCAACAACACCATAATGGTCTCATAAATCCCTTCAATAGCCTCTCTAGACTTGGGATACTGCTTAACACGTGGTGGTATCACATCACGTTTCAGTTGTATAGCCACTGCTCCAACACTCTTTAACAGCCCCACATCATGAGGATTGCAGGTCCATAAATGACACTGCACCTTCTCCAAATCCTCATTCCAATATGGCAATGTAATTCTAACGATAAGCATGGTCTGTTGTACTTCACTTTGCTCTATCGCTGTGTCTTCAGTGTCTTCGAACTGTTGTTCGTCAGACACGTACCTTAACGATAAGGTTGGATTGATGCACAAGACTGTGCACCACTTTCCACCTTCCTCATCAGTGCCTGAGAGAAAAACCCTATCCTTCTTGATAACTAAGGCTTATAGGAGAACCATTAGAATGGTGCCTGGTGTTACTTCCTGCGACTCAGCAGGCTGAAACAAAAATTCAATCGGTAGCCACCATGTCTTTAAAAAATATATTATTTATGAGACAGTCACAAAATCGACAGGGCACAAGGCCCAATACATACATAGAATACATTGAATACCAATACCTTGGGTCCAAAGGGCAACTTGAGTAGACAAACGCAAAATACCAAGCATTACATCATGTTGCAGTTCCATGTTTAAACAGCAGCCAGGGCATGTATATCATCATCGCCCTTCACGGTTGAGGTATCAGAATCAGCCTTCACTAAATATCACCCGAGCAGGTGCCAAATATCCTTAGGCCGGCTTCTGGATGGAACCATCATTACATAGTTCTCCTCTCATTAATTAACACCAATGAATGACCATAGCCTTTCAGCACTACTAGGGGAATGTCTCGACTTCAATATGCATTTTTTAGCAACTGAACTAGCCACATTAAACAGACACCTAGAAGTGTCAGGCATTTTCCCTATGTCCCCCAGTAGGTACTTAAGTGGTGAGACGGCTGGAGGAATATGCAACATGTAATCAAGTATCTTCACAACATCTCTCCAACACTCCAGAACAGGGTGCAGGCATGCAATGAGTCTGCTTGCCCATGTCCACACTTAACACAGCTGGCGCTGGTATCGGGGGAAAAGTAGGCCATCCTAATTGGTATACAATGTAGATGATTTAACAAACTTTAAATTGTATCAACCTGGGGCCAGAATTTAATGAGACAGTTCTGGTCAGTTGACAGCATATCCGAATGGTTCGTCTCCCAGTTCAATACCTAATTCCCTTTCCCATATTGCCCCCATTCCATTGTTAGTGCAAATGTGTGATTGTTATATGCATTACAATCTAGACAGCACATGTCGTGTTGCATCTGCTGCCACTATTGAACTGATGCATTTGTGTGTCTCCGGCTCCGAAGGGAAGGAAGGCCATCTCCGGTGAAATGCAGCCTGCATACAGTTATTGCAGCAGTCGGAGGAGGTCACCCCCAATCACTGAGAGAAATCCCCCAAAGACACACATTTCTCCTCTGGAAACGTGCCCCCAAGTTACCATGTAGGGTTACAAGCCTTTTTAACGTCCCTATCGAACGTGGGAGCTAAACCTGAGGAGTCCCAGATTGGGATCACCTTAAGGTAATGAGTTTGGATCTGCAGCTTCCAAAAGATCCTCCACCAAGCATTGACCGTGGTTCTATCAGGGTCACATGTTCAAGAATCTATATATCTGTCTCAAATAGTGGGAGATGCTCTGTATCATTCTAATGATAAATTAACCACAGCTGTGTCCGTGTTGTACATGTATTTTGCAAAATGGTCCTGGGGGCGTATGGATAATGAAGGTCAAAGTCCAGAGCTGCAAGGCCCCTGCGCTCATAAGGCTCTGTCATCTTTTCCCAGCTTATTTGGGCAACCCACCTCCCCAGACAAATCTAGTGACCAACAGCTAAACTTTAGTGAAGAAAGCCCTACCCAGCCAAAGAGGAAAAATAATAAAGCAACTTGGGAGGGACGATCATCTTGAGTAAAGAGACCCGCGCATATAGAGATATCAGGAGACTAGTCCACACCATCAGCTTCGCTGACAGATGTTGTAAGTATTGTTCGTGATTTTCCATTTATAGCGATTGGTGGTCCCTGGAGACCACAACCCCTAAGTAACTGTATTTCGAAGGGGCCCAGCGAAACCCTCCAAAGTCCGTAGGTTGCCCAGTGGCCAGCATAGAGGAGAATAGCTCTGACTTAGTGTCATTGATCTTGTATCCCGAGTACTTTGTGAACCTATGTATGTCTCCCATAATAGGGTCCAGATTTAGATCTGGGTAGAGGACAAACAAAAGCAAGTCAACCGCATATAGTGAGTTGATTTGGGGAGGCCCCGCTTTTCGTATCCCTCTATGTCCACGAACATCCCATACCAGTGCTGCCAGTGGCTCAATCGTGAGTTCAAATAACAGGGGGGGGGAGAGTGGGCAACCCTGCCTGGTACCACGTCTCAATAGGATGGGGGCAGAGAAGTTCTTGTTGGTGATCACTCTAGCCAGCGGGCTGGAGTATAACAACCAGATGCACTGTGCAAAATAAGGGCCCAGCCCAAAACGGGGGTGACCCTGAAAGAGGTATCACCACAAGACTTAATCAAAGGCTTTCTCCATGTCTAATGACACTGCTACCACAGCAGCATTGGGATTTATTTGAGATAACACAAAAAAAAGCAGATGCAAATTCAGGGCTATGGATCTTGTGGGGATAAAATAAGACTGGTCCGGATGTACCAGTTGGTGCATAAATACAAGTAGGCGCTTGGCAAGTACTTCAGTGAAGACTCTGGCCTCAGCTTTAATTCATGACAAAGGCCTATATGAGGCCATGTCATATGGGAGTCTGTGGTGCTTCAGAAGAATAGATATAATCGCCTCACGCATGGCCCGGGAAAGCTCTCCCTTCTCGACAGATTATTCCCAAACCTGCAATAATCACGGGACCAGTTCCCATTGAATAGTTTTGTAAAGCTCTATATCTAAACCAACAGTACCCAGGGCTTTACCAGATGAAAGAGCCTTCACGGCCTCAACTATTTCTTATGTCATAATATGCTGTTCTAATACCAAGGTGGACTCTTTTGGCAATACTGGGAGACGAATGCCAGCCAGGTACTGGGTGATCTCACCCTCTGACATAGTGTCAAAATTGTCGTATAGGTCAGTATAGAAATCAAAGAAAGCAGCATTAATATCAACCTCGCACACTCGCACCTGTCAATCCCTCCCTTGTACACTCGCTATGGGCTGACTAAAACTCTCCCCTTTCACCAATTTGGTCAGCGACCTTCCAGATTTATTGCCATCCCCATACCTCTTGGCCCTCGCTGGGGCAGAAATATGTAGCAGTTCATGATCCGCTAGGGTATGAAACTCTGAAAACAAAGTTTGGCTCTGCTGTAACGTGGACCTTGTTGCATTCCCCCAGGTGGGTTCTCCTAAATCAGCTCTCAACCTTGTGTAATTCATGCCCAATAGTCCTAAGTGACCCAAAGGATGTGGACATAAGCAACCCCCTCAACTACACCTTAAATGTCTCCCATTAAGTAGAGTGCAATTGCATAGACCCATCATTAAGGGCAAAGAACGCAGCAATATCAGTGTGTAGGGTTTCAACAATGTTTGTATCCTGCAACATAGCCAGAGCCATTAAATTCCCGAGAGGCTAAGTTCTCGGGATATCCTCAAGCAGCAACAACAGCATTACTGGGGAATGATTGGATAACATACGGGGGATATGGTGCAGCTATTAACCATCAGCATCAAGCCAGGGGAGAGCAACCAAG